>NC_143586.1:161969064-162300310 GCF_048544385.1 Mastigoproctus giganteus | reverse complement strand
AATCCCAAAATCCGGTAAGCATTATTTTGTTCCTCACAACTTCAGGCCGATATCTCTTACCAGCTGTGTGAGCAAAACCCAGAGAAAGAAAATGACACATCGCCATCTCACTTGCTACCTTGAGTCCCGAAACATGATTAACAACAATAAATTTGGATTCCGAAAAAATTGATCATCGTTGGATCTCATGATTAAAGCCGAAGCAAGCATCAGAAATGCATTCATCAAAAAGGAACATCTCGTCATGGTATATCTTGACGTTGAGAAAGCCTTTGACTTCACGTGGCATTTCGGTATCTTAAAGGATCTGCATTCTCTTCGCCTGAAAGGCCATTTGCCATATTTTATCAAAAATTTCCTACAATAAAGTCCCTTTTAAATTCGTTATCAAGGTACTCTCTAAACTCTTTGCCCAAGAAGAAGGAATCCCACAAGGGCCCGTTCTCAGTGCCACTATTTTTGCAATTAAAATAAATCACGTAACTAACTGAACTCATTTCGAAAACAACAGTGGATTCATACCTTCACGCCGATGATCTTCCAATTTCCTGTCATTCTCAAAACATGAACTTCATTGAACGACAACTGCGAATATCAATTAATTGCATCCAGATATGAATGACACAAAATGGGTATAGACTATCCAGCCAGAAATCACTTTTGGACCAGACGTAAAATGCATCCTGAACCTTAACTCCACTAGGATAACCATCCTCTTCCAATAGCGAATAGTATTAGTCTACTAGGCTTAATTTTTGACAGCAAGTTAAACTAGCAAAAGCACATTGAACATCTCCGGCTCCTTCTTAGCTACGCAAAACACTTTTCCACCTATTCATCCGTTAATATAAAGCTCATCAGAAGAGGGTTAATTCGTCTCAGAGAGCATCAGCAAAAGGTTGTCTTCTTCTGGCCTTACTGGAATACCAGGAAATGAAATTGCGAATGATGCTGCCAAACACCTATCCAGCACACTCCCAACGAATTTCCTTGTACCGTTCACAGATTACAAAATGAATATTCGAAGTATATGCAAAGGACGATGGACACTTCAATGGCAAGCGTAAATTCCTTACGAAAATGATGGGCTTCCCACTTCATTTCAAGTAGAAGTAATCCCGAATAGACTACACTCATTTAACCCATCTGTTCCTGTTATCAGGAAATGACTCTTCTCAGTGTAATCACTGCCATATACCACTCATAGTCAGACATACTTCTGGAATGCGCTTTGTATAAAAATGCCGTCTAATGTCATTCAGTTCTCTCGCAGACTTAAAGGAATCTTTGTTATTTAGCCATAACAACGTCGAAAACTCAAATGTCACTGAATTTTTCTCCTCCCTAAAACGAATAGGATTATAATACCGCTTATAACTGCTTCATAGCAACCAACACAGGCAGCATGAACCACTTTCATAGGTGCAATATGACCTAAGTAGCCATTACACTGAAAACCCCCCATCAACAACAATAATAGCCAACTCTCCTGGTAGTCGGGTAATTTCCTTGGTGATTTTAATGTTCACAACTGCAGCTGGCATCAGTTTTCTAGTCACGTGTCCCCAGCTGGTTGACATGCTGAGGAGTTTACAATTACTAATGACTCTACACAGATTGTTCGTTTACCTACCAGAAAATCCCAACTACAAAGACCAAACTGTTGATCTGTTTCTCACAAACAACTCTTCCAAGTACACAGTCGAGTGAACGGTCTTTAGTCACCTCAGATCACAACTTAGTGATGATCTCTTCTCCAATAGAGCCTTTCTGTCGTGGCCATTATCAGCCTCGTGTAGTTTGTCATTACAAAAATATAAAATGGGATGATCTGCGAGATTTCTTCTTTTCCTTGGTTGGATTACTGTTTTAAATATTCTGATGTCAACGTTCTCTCACATCGTGTTAGTTCAATTATTCTTGTAGAGATGAAATCCTTTATTCCACACTCTACCTTAAAGTCTCGTCCTTTATCTAAACTTTAGTTTCCCAATAAATGCGCTAAGGCTGTTCAAAATAAGAATGGAACAAACAGTTCCCAAACCCTAGAAATCCATGGGTGCATAGAACAAATCCTGACAGTGCAAACTCAAGAGGAATGTGGTTCTTAACAGCGAAACGTAAAAAGACTGACGTAGACAGAATCCGAGCTCCAACGTTCCCAATTATCGACTCAACTCAAGAACAACCAACTAGAAAACACTCGCCACTTGTAGTGTAGAAATTATTGGGAAACACAATAGATATCCCCAAGACAGTTCGTCGTTTAAAATCAGGAGACTTACTGATTGAAGTTTTCACTGTTCGACAGTCTGAGCAACTACAAAAACTAAAAATATTTGGTGGAAGGTCTATTACCATTCACCACCCGTTTCCCTGAACACACCAATCACTACCCAGAGGCCAAGAAAAAATCCTTACCAACCTCGTATACTAATAAGTCAACTTGTGACCAAACAACCTCACGACTAACGTCAACTTCTGTCCAAACCGAGGTGATCATGCCACCAAGGGAATCACTAGTTGGATGGGCAAGGTCAGTATTAGCCCCGTAGAAAGAAGACATGCAAACAAAGTGAAGCTGTAAATGCGCCAATTACTGTACAACAAAATATCATTCCACAGCAGAATACTACATTACTGTTCCTGACGCAGACCGAACATTGCAAGGGCTTAGAAGATAGTTCACACCAAGATGACCAGATTTGAGAACTGTTCACTGAAGAGGAGATTGATACAGGGAAGCCATACTTTCCAAAGAAAGAGAAAGGTAAATTTTGAGCGATTTAAACTTTCAGCATCTCGAAAACAAATAGACAGTTCCACTAAATCCAAATAATGCTTACCAAGATTCTTGCAGTGGTACTGCTCCACCTTGAATATAATGTATACCACCGCGCGACTTTTCATTGACAGCCTGGGGAAGACACACCTTATCCCAACAGAACATACTGTAAATACATTACGCACTGAGAACCCAGCACACCAATTTACACAGATGGGTCTAAAGCTGACAATCATGTTGGTGCAGCAACAGTATTTCCCAACACAACTATATCCAAGAAACTCCCTACTGAATGTAGCAGCTATACTGCAGAACTCTGTGCTTTCCACATAGCCTTAAACTATGCACTCTTAAAAACCATATTGCACAAGTGTTATGTATAGACTCCATTAGTGCTATCCAACAAAACCCAAAGAATGATAACTCCCTACTTAGACAGAATCTGGAATACTCTAAGTTAAACCAGAAGAAACAACAAGTTCTGTTATGTTGGGTCCCTGGTCACGCTGGAATTTCTGGAAATGAACAGGCCGACTTAGCTGCCAAAACTGCTACCGATCCTACAGCCCAAGCCTTTACTACACCTGCATCTGACTACAAGTACATTATAAAGAAACGATGTATTGAACAATGGCAACACATCTGGCAGAGTCAGGCCAATGACAAATTACTCGGCATTAGAAAAGATCTCAAACCATGGAACTCTAGTATTCGAGAGAACCGACATGAAGAAGTTGTATTATCCCGATTACGGATATGTCACACACACCTGACACATCTCTATCTACTTACAGCCACTGATCCACCACGTTGCACAAACTGCAATGGTACTGCAGGGAGTATCGTAGCAATTTGACTGATATCCAAGATCTGCTCTCACAATATGACCCCTTACTTTCTGCCTACAGGAACCAATCTAACTCCCATATAACTGTTTCCTTTGGGAACATAATTCATCATCAAGATCGTGTCGCAAACAATCTGGTACATAATGGGGAAGAGTTCATAATCAACTCCCAGATATCCTCAAAACCAATCCAATAAACAAACCTTGAGGCAGTTGCAGCACGATTTAACTTTGGTTTAACTCTAGTCTCATTATAATTATCCCCTAACCAAAATATACAACTTATTCAACCCTACTGCATCCTAAAGGACTTAAGTAGTCACCACCCTCTATGAGGATATCAAAACTTAGACAAACTATCGAAAAATTACTTCACCAGCAAAACTGATCATTTTTTATTTATTTTTTATTTAAACATGAACAGCAGATACATTTTCAACAGCTGTTTACATTCTATGTGCAAAAGGAAAAAAAGTAAAGAAACTTTTTAGAGAGAAATATAAACGTTCAACATTTCAATTTCACGCAATTAAGAACACAGTTTCTGGTCTTTTGCAGTGGAATTCGAGTAGAAGCCTGCTTTGCAACTTCCTCCGTAGATTCCACTTGAGATTTTGCGCTGACATGTCAACACGTCGTCACTGCTCCTCGTGTGCTTCAAGTAGAAGTTGTAAATGACGGCCTTGGTGGTAACGAATAAGAAGTTGCAAGTGGTGTGTGCTGTCTGCTCAGAGTGGAGCAGGTACCAGTAGTCCTCCGAAGTGTGGGTGTGGTTGCAGGCAACTTTGCTGAATCCAGGGCAGATCTGATCAGTTCTTTGTTCACCGGGCACGCCAGGTATGTGTGTTCCAGGGTACCTGGCGTGGCGCAGAAGAGGCAGTCCTTTGAGTTGCATAACCCGAAGATTTGGAGCTTGACTGGGATGGGGAGGATGTTGTGCCACAGTATCCACTGGATGTCTGCGTCCGATTTGGAACATTTCGTCCTGTACGGAAGGTTACACTGAAAGTTGGATGGTGGCTTGTGGTGAGTGGAGAGGGGTACAGGGACAGCCTGGCAGGAAAATGACGGGAAGATCGTGGCTGTATGGCGAGACATGATTAATTGATAGACTTGTTTGGAGAGTGCAGGGACAAAGAGGTACAGTGTTTTCTGGTGTTGTTATGATGAAGATTTGCTGGTGAGGATTCGGCGACATCTCCAATCCCTTTAGCTGTGGTGATGTCTGGAAGAGCTTGTGCAATCGCTGAATTTAGACGTCTGTGTTTCTGCTTTGCATTTATGGTTTTAATTGGCAAGTCTTGGGAATTTTTCCATTCTAGGTGGAGGGTCAGGAGGTCGGCTATGGCCCTATTCCTGCCTAGTTCCACGTAGGAAGAACGAAGTGGTCATCAGTTGTGGGATCTGTTATTCGTTTATTGTAGAAGAGTGGTTCTGAGAGTATATTGCGGGAAGTGATGTTCCCTCAAGAGTGTGGTGAAGGTTAAGTTTCTTCCAGCTGTGGAGTGCGCCTTTGTAGAAGAAAGACAGTTTTAGGGGTGTTGGCACCATGTCCATTCTTAAGATTGTTGACAGTGAGAGCCCTCTTGTGGCTGTTGCTAGTAGTTTAACGGTGGTGGCAGAATATGAGTTTTTCATTTCCAATGTCTTTAGAAGAAAGGTGATCCTGAAGGCTGTAATTTTGTCTTCAAGGGAGACCAGCCCCTGATCCCCGTGAGTGAGCGGCTGGCAGAGTTTAAAGAATGACATCCAATTAGTTTTGTTCCAAAGGAAGCTTTGGGTAGATGCTTGGATTTGGTGGAGGAAGTCGCTAGGGGAAGTGAGAACTTTGATTGTGTGCTACAGAACGCTTGCCGCCAGCTGGTTGACCACAAGAACTCTCCCTCTCAAGGAAGAAGTAGCGCACACTCTTCTCCATTTCCCGAGTACCCTGTTGAAACTGCTCAGCAATTCGGGCCAGTTCTTCTGGGAGAAAAGGAGAGTATTTCCTAGATTTACACCTAGATATTTCTGTCCCTCGCTAGACCATGTGCATTGGGTGGGAGAGTCAGTTCTGCTTTTCCAGTTGCCAGCCCAGAGACCGCCGGCCTTACAGTGGTTCAATTTGGCACCTGATGCTTGGGCATAGAGATTGTGAGCCTTTTGGATGTTTTCGAACTCAATATCGTGGCGAATTACAATTGTGACGTCATCAGCGTATGCTGAGTACGTTATTTTAAGGTGAGGCTCTGGTAGCAGTGTTCGTCGGTATTGTAGATTGATGGCAATTTTATTGAGGAAAGGTTCAATGGCAATTGTGTAAAGTTGCCCAGAAAAGGGGCAGCCCTGTTTTAACCCTCTGGAGTAAGGAAGGTTGCGGGTAAGATGGTTATTGACTTTCAAGCAGAATTTGGCATCCTTGTATAACAGATGGATATTTCGGATGATGTAGGGTCCGTATCCAAATGCTTTCAGCGTTTCAAGCAGGTAGCAGTGTTCAACTCTGTCGAATGCCCCTTCCTGGTCAAGGCTAATTAGTGCTAGAAATTCCTGTTGGCTGTTTGCAATGGAGAGAAGGTCACGGATCAAATGAAGATTGTTGTATATCGATCTTCCTGGTACTGAGCATGTCTGTTGGTGACCGATCATATCAGGAAGGGTGGATTTTAGTCTGTTGGCGATGGCCTTTGAAAATATTTTGCAATCTGTGTTCATTAAGGATATTGGGCGCCAGTTTTGGAGGTTTGTGCGATCTCCTTTCTTGGGTATTAGTCGTGCGACAGAAGTAGTGACGGAATCTGGTAGACCGTGGGATTGTGCTTCTTCAAGCATTTGTAAGAGAAGCACTCCGAGTTGATTCCAGAAGGTTTGGAAGAATTCTGAAGTTAGTCCGTCCAGACCTGGAGATTTGTTTTTGGGAAGTGCTTTGCACGCTGCTGTAAGTTCTTTTAGAGTGATTGGTTTCTTTAAGCTGTGTTGGACTGTTGGGTGGATTTTTTTGAGTCCCGAAAGGAGTTCTTCGGTTGCCTTTGTAGAGGTTTCTTGAGAACTGTATATTTCTTGAAAAAATCTGGTTACTTCAGAGAAAATTTGCTCCGGGTTTTCAGTAATGTTTCCGTCATGGAGCTGAATGGCAGTGATGGTGTTTGCTTTGTGTCGCCTGCGTTCTAATGAGAAGAAGTATTTGGTTGGAGCGTCCGAAAGAGTTGTATGTGGTCGTGTCTTGATCCATGTAGGGCGCCTTTGGCTGCGTGTTCCAAGTGAGATTGAATGGCCTGTAGTGTTGACTGATGGGCCAGACTATCAGGTGGTAGTTGGTTCAGTCTTTGCTCAAATTGGTAGAGGTCAATGCGCTTTGTTGGCTCTTTTTATGGCTGTAGATTTGTGAAAATGATCTCAGTTGACTTTTAAATCTAGGCCACCATGAGTTCATAGGTTCCAATCTGGCTTTGAATTGGGCAAGGTTGGATATCAGGTCTTGTATTTTAAAGATATATTCTCTGTCTTGAAGAAGGCTATTGTTGAACACCCAATAAGCACCTCCACTTTTGAAGTAATTGGGTGAGAAGGAAAGTTGCAATTTGACAAAGGAGTGATCTGAGATATAAGATGGGATATGTGTGATGCTTCTGACCAGGGAGATGTATCTGTCCAATCGGGTTTGGTAAGGGAGTCTTCCTGATGCTGTATTTTCTGATCTGATGATTTCTGATGTATTTTCTACACCAGGTGTAGGACTTTTCTTCTGGGTGCTGGGGTCTAAATGCATCGACCAGACATTGTTGTTTACCAAAGCCTGCAGGTTGTTGATTAACATTGTGCGATGCTCAGTGCATCGCGCTCTGTCTATTTTTGGGTCAAGAGTGCAGTTGAAATTGCCAGCAAGAATTATGTGTTCCTGATCTATTGCAGAGATATGGCTGTGTAGGAAGCAAACACAAACTGGGGTCGGATAGCATTTTCCCAAACTGATAAAAGAGTAAGACTGAAGATTAAAATACTATGCTGGCATCATCATGGTTGGCACTCCTTGAAAAGCTGACTCCCAGAGAGTGCTTGGCCTTTGGCACTCGCACAGTGGCGCCTGCCCCTGTGACTTTTGATCCCTCTACCCATCCCCTATTTCTCCTTACTCGGGTGGACTGCCTTCTCTATCTGTCCACTTTAACTTGTTCCTCACATTCAGATCCCTCTTCCTCTTGTTCCCCAGACCTTCTCTTCTCTTCTCTTCTTCTCTTTTCTTTTTTCTTTTTTTCTTTTTTTTTTTTTAACTTGGTCTTCGTCCAGGACGCTCAGGCGACCCTGGCGGAGACTAGCCAGAGAATAATGGGCAGCCTGGCTACCTCCTAGCGGTGTGTGCGGGCAACGTGAGGTCCCACCAGGGGCCCTGCGGCCAAATGCCAGGACACCCAACAGAACCTAACGCAATATGTCATATACAACAGACAACACTTTTCTGGCATTTACAGTAGTTCTGTATTTCTTCACAGCGTACATATGGCGCAGATGTGAGAAATCACAGGTGGCGCCTGACCCTAACACTATGCACACTAACACTATGTATGAAGCTGGTTATTTGAATAGCACTTGAGTGACATTGCATTAAGTGACAACATGCTAAAAATCCTCATTATCTACAGGAATAATGGTAAAGGTTTTGCAAATTTTGAGAGCGGTTAGCATCGTGATTGATGGTATTGTTGTTCCAGCCCATTAATCAAGTAGTACAGACGCTTAGATCCGTTCACGTCTGCCCTGTCCTTTTTTCCTTTTAGTTTAGAACGCAGATCTTTAAGTTGTGAGATGAGCTCTGGCATGTTAGTGGTGAACTTACCAGATGAGCTCTGGTACGAGCTCATCTGGTATGAAAGGAGCGTAGTTTTTCCACAGTTAAAGGGCCTTTAGTGAAGGGAAAGTTGCTTTCCACATCCTCTGAATAATGGGAATCATGGTTGTTCTCTTCTTCCAGAAATTCAAGTTCTTCTTCATTTGAATCGTGGGTGGTTTCTACCTGCTTATTTATTTCCATACACTTGATGGCATGATGGCTTATTTAGGATCTGACCGTTTGAATTCTGTGGCGTTCTGTTGTTTTTGTTAGCGGTTTGCTGTTTTCCTGCTGCCGTGTGCGTTGTCGCCTTCTGTTTTGTGACTTTGGACATGGTCTGCCTTGGGGGTTGATTCAGAGAAAGACCTCTTGTTTCTGTTGGTGGGCCTTCTGAATAGAATGAGTCCTGGTCTTCTGTGGTTGTTGAATTTTCTTTTTCTGACAAGTTTGGTGTGCGAAGAATCTCACACTGTTTGATAGTTTCTTCAGTGTCCCCATTTTCTCCAACAGTCAGCTCGCTCTGTGCATCTGGTCTGGCCCTGGTTAGTGACGCCTGAATTTCGTTATTACTTTCAGAAGGGCTGGAGATATGCGGGCAATTTTTCCTGATGTGGCCCTCTTCGTGGGAGAAGAAACATTGTGAGGAAATGAAGGTATAGCAGGTGTAAATGATTCCGTTTAAATCGGCGTTGATGAGTTTAGAGATGTTGTTTGCTGCGTTATTGGCGAAGTGCATAAGTGCTTTCCGGTTACGGATCCGTATTTCGATAAAATTCCTCTGAGGAATTGATGAGGAATTTCAGGTGGGACGTTTGATATTGTAACTTTCGTTGGTGCCAAGGCAATTGGTGCCGCTTCCAGGTGATGAAGACCGATGTCTATTCCGTTTTGCAGTATAGTTTGCGCCCACGAGGGGTGGCCGAGTAGTATTTTTCGGTGGTACTTTCTCAGCGATCGCTGTAAGGTACTGCTCTAAAGGGGTATTTTCCTTGGTGGCAAAGATCACTATTCCATTTCCCCGGGAAGTAGTAGCGGTTGTTTCATTTGTTGGAGCGTTGTTCGACCGCGTGTGTACTATTTCTGGTCGCGAGAGAGAGGGGTTTTCGCTAGCGTCAAGCCTAATCCATTAGATACGGCATTAGCATAAGAATTAACAGTTACTGATCTTTTGGACCTTGAGGTATTCACCTGTTGTCACAGGGTGTGGCTTCCGGTGTCTTGGTCACTGCTGGCAATAGCTGTGGGTTCCGTTGCTGTGGTTGTTTGACCTTTGATGGCCATAGCTGGAGGCAATTGATGGGGTTGGTGGGGCGGGAATAAGCCGTTACTGGAATATCCAGCCTCCCATGGCTAAAGTTGTAAAATTAAATTCTTATCTAACTCAAACATTTGTGGTCTCAGACCGGTGTATAGTGAACAAGTGGTCTCAGACCGGTGTACCTTTAATACACCGGTCTGAGACCACAAGTTATTATTATTAACAGCTACAAAACAGCAAACAACGTGCCTGAGGGTGCAGCTACAAAGAATTATTACATAGCTTCAAAGAAGAAGCTTGGAGTATACATTTCCCAAAGTAAAGAAAAAAATAAATGTACATATAAAATAAAACTAAATAAATAAAAGTAGGACTCATCCGTCCTATTTAAGTGAACAGGTAGGAGTAAGGCAGAGCACTGGTATTTCTTCACACACATTACACAATCAGAGTCTTAGAACTTAAAAGAAGAGTCCATTTTAAGTCAGATACCGGATGAGGTTAGCAATTTCAGTTGCCTCTTGAAGTGTCCGGGGGTGTCAAATATCTCAATATTTGCTTTGTTCATTGATCTTGCAGTCCTGTTGTAGAAGTTGTAGTATCCATAATTTGTTCTCGCATAGGATGGTTTCTTAACGCTCTTGTCGGAGCGTCGAAATTTATTTGTGAGACGAGATGAGGGCAATTCAGGGTACCATTTAGCAGCTGGTTAAGAAGGAGTAAGTCGGCTTTATCTCTTCATTTTTCCAGCGTTTCGAGTCCAAAGAATACACACCACTCTTGGTAGGATTTCTCATTGTATTCAAGGCCACTTTTAAAGCAAACGCATTGGATTGCTCTTTTTTGAATATTTTCAATTTCTAATTTTTGGTAAACAACATGTGGGGACCAGACCTGTGAGGCAAATTCTAGGGCTGGCCTAACATAGATTTTGTAAAGAAAGATGAAAAGTGCCAACTGATTGAAGTCTCGGTTAATTCTTTTCAGGAAACCTAGTTTTTTGCTAGCTGCCTTCACAATGTTAGAGACACGGGCATCAAAGGAAAACGATTCTTTAATAAAGATACCTACATTTTTGGCTGTACTGTACTGACTTTTTTGATTGCCTTGTTGTTGATACAATAAGAAAAATTAAGTTTGTTTTTCTTGTGTGCATTAGCAAAGCTCATCAGCTCACACTTGTTTTCATTGACTGCCATTTTGTTCTCCTTCAGCTACTGAATAACTCGTTGAAGAGCTTCGTTTAGGATGATGCAGTCATTGGTACTGCCAATTGCTTTATAGATTTTTATGTTGTCTGCAAATATGTTGATTTTGATTTGGTAGTCTCCAAGGGTGCTTGGCAGGTCATTGATGTAGATAAGAAATAATAGCGGGCCCTGTGGGACACCAATTTCAAGACTGAAAGGATATGAGGTTTTACCTTTAAATGTCACGGACATTTCTCTACCTTTCAAGTAGTTTTCAATCCAGTTTAGTGCTTGTCCTCTGATACCATAGTGATGCAGTTTGTTGATTAGTCTCTGATGGACTACCTTGTCGAAGGCTTTGCTTAAGTCAAGGAAGATGGAGTCGACTTGTTTTCCTTTGTCAAGCGCCTGGGATATGTTCGAAACAAACGAGATCATATCTGCAGGTGGAACGACCCTTGATAAATCCGTGAAAGTAATCTGACAAATTAAGTTTCATAAAGTTAAATAGCTGCTTCATTACAATGGATTCAATTATCTTTGAGAGTGTATTTAATTGACAAACTGGTCTGTAATTGTTGGGTGAGGATGGGTCTCCTTTTTTTTAAAGAGGGGTAACAAAGGCCTTTTTCAGTTGAGCTGGATAGATTCCACTCTCAAATACCAATTTTATTAAGTGAAGTAATGGCTTTATAAGTGTAGTTCCACATTTTTTCCATAAGACAGTAGGGATACCGTCCGGGCCTCGTGTGAGGTCCTTTTTCATACTATGGATTGCGCTCAATAATTCTGCTTGGTTTATTTCAAATACTGTTAGGGTATCAATGTAGTTGAGAGGAAAATTTTCGTTACCTTCCATCCCGTCATCTGCTGTATCTGTTTTGTAAATTTCTTCAAAGCTGCTAGCAAGGTAGTCCGCCTCAGACAAAGATGACAATTCACTGGGAATATCTAGCGTGTTTATAGCCGCATTTTGATTTTTTGCTTTGAAATAGCTGAATATAGGCTTCATATCTTTTGCCTCGAAGACACTTCTTTCAACAAAGCACAGGTATTTGTTGTAGTCCTGTTCTAATGTCGTTTTCACCTGTATTCTTAAGGAGGAATATTTATTGTAAAGGCATATTTCTTTATTTGTCTTAAACCTACTATGCATTTTTCGTTTTTTTGCCAGTAGGGATTTTAGTTCCTTAGAGAACCAGTGTGGGTAATTTGTATCAGGAACACTATAGCATGGAACAAGGTTGTTAGTTACTTCATTAATGATTTGGTAAAAGCAGTCCAGTGCTTCTTGAGGATCATTGATTTTTAATAGTAATTCCCAATTACAGTTTTTAAATGCATAATTCATATCAGGCCATTTCACTTTATTGAAATTGAGCTTCTGTTTTTGTTCTAAATCCGTATTTTTAACTGATCTCTTCTTGATGGAAAAAGCCACAGGAATGTGATCTGATTTGAAAAGATTAGTTGGCTTAAAAACCACCAAAGGAAAGTTGGTGAAGACTAAATCCAAGTAGTTTTCATTTCTAGTTGGAAATTCACAGATCTGATTCAAATTTAGAGAGATGAAAATTTTTTGAAATCTCCCCTTAAGTGTCCAGACATTAGTTGGATTGACATTACATCCATTATAGGCATGTGGCATATTAAAGTCCCCTAAAACAATTAAATGGTCTATTCCCAGATGTTGATCAAGAATTTGGTCGATAGTGATCTCAAATTCCGTCATAAGAGTGTTATCTATAGGTGGTGGAAGGTAGACAAGCATAACATAGCAGATATAAGAGCCACTGCCCAGTTGGAGAAAAATTCCTTCAATGTTAGCCAAGACTTTGATTTTTGAGATAGGAATCTCTTTTTGGCAGACGATCATGAGCCCGCCGCCTCTCTTATCCAGTCTATCCCTACGAATAACAACAAAGCCCGATACCTATTCGCTGTCCTTAACATTCTGAGTGATCCATGTTTCCACTAAAAAGTAGATGTCGTAGTCTTCTTGTAATATAAGGGAATAGGTGTCTTTATAGTTGCTATTGTTTAGACATTGCACGTTTTGATAGTAACATAGCAAATCATCTTGTAAATTATTCTTATTTTGCCGAACTGGAATCCTATTTTCCTGTATTTTCTTGATTGTCTGTAGTTGATATTTATTTCCGTTTTCAATATTCTTAGGTGAGGATGGGTTTGTTGATTTTGTCCTTGTACTTACATTCTTAAGGAAAGGCAATATCAGTGTTCCTTCGGTCCCGTTATTAGTGTCCAGAATTCTTGCTTCGTTGTCCTCACTATATGAAACTTTAAAGGATGAGTACTCCTGTGGAAACCTTGCTTTCAGTTTGGTTACCTGAACATTTGACTTACAAAAGCTGTTAACGTATTCTTGTAATTCTCTTTCAGTTGTGTCCGGGGCCAACCTTGAAACAAATATAGCCTTGAGCTTTGGAATAACTTTAAGCTTTTTGTTTTTTGAAGCCACGATTAGTAGCTGAGGATTCGGATTCCGGTTTTTTTTTTTCTGCTAGAGTAAATTCTTTCAATTTTGTCTGTGTTATCCGCTTCCTCCTTGTCGCCGCCATTTTCCATATCCCTTTTTAATATTTCGGCATGAGTATGCTTTGTCTGTGCCTTGGCTGTATACGTTTCTTTCGTGTCGGTTCATTATAGATAAGCGATATCTTGAACAATGTCTTTGAAAACAAGGTATGAAGAAGTTGGACTACGGATAGGTCACACATCTTTATCTGCTTCCGGGCACCAATCCACCACAAGGCACAAACTGCAACACCCAGCTTACTGTCCAGCATATACTCATTGATTGCCTGCAATACTGATCGACAATTCGCATTGGCTTGTGTTGCCCATGTGTCCTGAAGCAGCAAATCACCATCGCCACTCTTCAGATCGGTTGAAAATCTATCGTAGAAAGTAACAGTTGGATAGAATGAATCCTGACGAAAAATTTACATTGATAGTAAACTTACTTGCTTGTCTCTAGATTGTCTTCTTCATTACCTTCTTTTAAAATGTTTGCTCCAAAGACGTCAACATGTTGGAAAACATTACCACATAGGGATGTTGTCTTTAAATGGCAGGGGAGTCTGTGTTTTCTTGACTGATAAAAATATTTTTGTTTTACCACCGAATAAATTTTTATGGTCTGCTTAATTTTGTAGGTTTACGAGTTTGTACTGAGAGTATATTATCGTATTCTGTGTTTCAGGCGTACACGGAGAATGACAAAGTCCTTCATTTTTCCGGCAGCGTGGACGGCTGTCTCCGAAACGTTCAACTCGGTAAGGACGGGTGGATAGCTCTCAACGCCACTAACAGAGGTAAGAGTTGCATTTGAAGAGTGCTTTACGAATAATTAAACTTCTCTGAAGCGCGCGAAGTTGTGTTTTAATACAAAATTAAAGGAGGATAGTGGCCGTGGCACACGGGTATGAAGTTCTGCTTCCATCCCGTTGTGTACACATCTTAAGACAACACTTGAATCAGCGGGACAGCGACACCTTTAAGATGAGCGCTGCGTTTAAGAATCCTTTTCATAATCCATCCAGGAATTACAGTCGTACAATGATTGTTCCATGGTACTGGTAGAAAAACAAACTTGCCAACACGAAGCGAAATGAAAGTTAATTACGAGAGAATGGCAGAAGGAGTGAATGAATGCATTGTGATACTGAACTACAACTTTCATTAAGAATTTTGATCTCTTTATTTCTTCCTGACCCGCATTGTGAGTGGTCGACTTGTCTCTGTGAACTGAGGCGAGAACGCAGTATTTCGCCCGAAAGTTTCGTGTCGATAAGTTTACTCGGTGTAAACCAGTGAGTCGTTTTCTCCTTGTTTCGCAACGGTGGCGTTATGGATGATAGAAAGTGTGGGGGTGTCAAGGCGATCGATTCGAAGTGGAGCCGATTGTCTGGTGGCAAAAGATATGCCATCCTTTAATTATGAAGTTGCCAAGTGTTTCTCTGTATTTTCTCTTCCTTGACTGCTTCTTGTGTCTTAAAGTGGGATTTTAGTGTCTACTTTTATCTTCTTACCGCTTAACCTCCCTTCATGTCGTAAACACATCGGTCAAGTGTGAAGAAACCAGAATTTTTCAGGAACTCGTGTTTGCTTCGTCAGGAACCACAAAGTTATGGATGCATCAGACGAAAGTAGAAGTAGTGACACGCACACACGCCTTTTTATTTCTGATAGTGCTTATTACGAGGAGGAAGCCTTTGTATAAACTTGACACCCTGCGTACAAGTTGTACGATACACACTCTCACTGTATTAGGATCCTAAATTAATCAGATATATTGTTGGGTTTCATTGAATAGATTTCCAAGGTTCATTTTTAAAGCTAAGAAGTATGCGACGAGATTAGTAACTTGAATTATTATTAATACCCAAAATGTTTTCTATGCTACCTAATGCACAGTGCCCTTCGATCTGCACTAGATGCCTTCAGAACCTCGCCAGTTCAGAGCTTGTCCTTGGAAGCACATGACTCCCCACTTAATCTTAGAAGATAAGGCCTACTCTGCCAATATGCTGCTAAAATAAGAAGCTCACCATCCCATCGTTGTTGGGTATACCTCAACCATCCTCTACGAATTCAAGCCTAATGACCCGAGCCCTGCTGGTATACATCTTCAAAAAATAATACAGAAGCGGAAAATTGATCCCAACAAAATTAAGGAATGTACAAATATGCCTTTACTTCCTTTGGGATAAAATGCTATAGACATTGATCTATACTTTGCTCAATAGTCAAATATCATCATTCCATCCTTTAACAGCTACATGCCAACCATACTTCGGAACACACTGGGAAACTCATAATCTATACGGATGGCTCGAAGTCGCACTCACATGTAGATGCAGCAGCAGTGTTCCCTTCGTACGTCAATCCTCTTCTCTGTGTTCAATGCCAAGCTGAACTTGGCATTGAACACAGAGAAGATAATCCATATCCGTTTGTAATTCCAACACTTCAGATGTCTGAACTGCTAAGTAAGGCAGAACATGTCAAATCCATTGCCGTGCTTTAAGACAATGTGGCACAGAGCCTCCCATCCTCTCTTGCTCCTTGGAATATCACTCCACCTTCATGTGACTTACATCTGCATGAATGGAATAAACCTACATTGCATAGAGGAAACTTCTTGCAACTATACCATGCTGTAGTGGACCAGTTTCCCCACTTTGTCATAGTACGTACTGATGGATCAAAGAATGATGCCCGCGTTGGAATCGCCGCAGTTTTTCCAAACGTCACATTAGCTTATCAGTTGTCACGTGAGTTCAGTATATTCTCCGCCGAACTAATAGTAATTCAGGTTGCGCTGAATTACATTGAATCCTCTGATATTAACAACAGCATAATTTTCACAGATTCTTTAAGCGCACTAAAAAACATCACGAACATCACCCACCCAGTCGTGAAAGGAACAATCAGCTCTTTACATATCTTATCAGAACTTGGGAAAAACACACTTCTGCTGGGTTCCAGAACATATAGCAATTCCTGTAAATGAACTGGCGAACAATGCTGCCAAATTGGCTCACCTACCACACGACAACAAGTGGAAAGTGCCTCATCAAGACTATCGAACAATAATCCAGGAAAAATGCATGTGCCAATGGCAGTTATCATGGGAAAATCAACCTAACAATAAGCTTCGAAGTATCAAGCCAAACCTTGATGGCCTTCCAGCTTCAGTTCAATTTGACATCAGGAGGTAATATTGGCTCGTCTGCGAATAGGTCACACAAATATCACCCATGGTTATATTTTAAGAGGAAAGATACCCTCTCAATGTCATCACTGTAATACAATGCTCTCAGTGAAACACATTCTGGTTGAATGCACAAAATATACAAGAGAACGCCAGAATCTTTGAACTCCATCCACAACAGAAGATCCTCCTACACTTACTTCACTTTTAAATAAAGAAACAAATGTCTCAAGCATTTATAACTTTCTCAAGATGATTAAAGTATATCACCTCCATTAAGCTTCGAAGTTTGAAAAATCAGTTTGAAGTTCAAACTTAATTTTTCTGTTTGAGTGCTGAGCGAGTTACAATAGTAATTTCCAAACCGATTTGAAAGCATCCTCTCTCTAATCGTCAATAATGAGAACATTTAAGTCTTTCAATTTGCGAAGTTTTTAATTTTTTAAATTTTATTTTTGATCACTACAAATAAAGAAATAAGATGTCTATCAAGAAAAGAAAAGAAAAGACACCTTCTTGTATATACGAGAACTAACTTCATTAACGCACCCCCTTCGATGTGGGTGTACTTGCACGTGGTGAAGGGGCCTCTCACGTACGGGTGCCCATAGTTCTGCTGGGCCTCCAGATTACTGGGATCCAACACTCATGTCCTGGTTCCAGGGTTACATCATTGGAATCCGAAGTGTGCAGCCGTGCGCTGCGATCCTTGGAAACCCGGAAAGGGAGATCCTGATGAGCGTGAGCCCAGCCCTAATACATCAATTTGGCTCCTTTTTCGACAAGAGGGCAGACTGCACCGGCCCTGCTGAGATAAATCAGCAGGTTGTTCTTATTACTAGGGTTAACTGCATTCCAATGTCACCTTCCCTTTGATCCTGGAACAGAGTTAACACTTATTAGAATTGTGGGTATGATGCTCTAAGCGAATTTGTCATCCCATTCGAGTACTGTTCCCTTCTTTCTAGGATTTGTTCTGACAATATGTTCAGTGTATTTTCCACCTGGGATCAACACCTCCCAGAGAGATCCTGATAATCTCATTGCGCAGTTACCTACTCTTCTTTTAGTAGTAGATTTTAATCGACGTAGCACAGAAACTAATATGAGGGGCAGTAAAATAGAGGGCAACCTCGAAAGTAACGAGCTCTTCCTCCTAAATGTGGGAACGAACACCTTTCTCCATTCTCCTACCCGTACGTATACTGCCATTGATCTCTCTGTCTGTTCCCCTTCTCTCTCCTCCTTTTGTTCGCAAGGGAGGATAACAAAAATCTCTGTGGAAGTGATCATTTCCCTATGATATGGCTCTCATAAAGAAGTTGAAGTCTAAAATTCTTGTGTTTGATGTGGACAAAAAAATCTGAACAAGGACTTGCTGCTTGAGCAACTTTGGTTACGTAATTTAAAGGAATATGGTGTACCTAAAAATTATTGAATATGCTGTGAAAAAAGACCACGTTAACCATCAAAGATATCGCAGCATAAGTTTGATAAGGCTGGCTGGAACGCCATCGAATATCTGGCACAGTTTGACATCACAAGAGATGCCAGGAGCCCATCAATTATGCAGTTATGTACATTAGAGAAAATATTGTCCATGCAGCAGCAGTTGCTATTCCCAAAACCATTTCCAAAAGTTTGGTGAATTCAGAATGCACAGCAGCAAGTAACCCCCAATCCCAAAAGCGTGGGGAATGTTCCGCCGATATCCCTCCACAGAATATTAATAACCTCTGAACGTGAACGTTCCAAAGCTTGCTATATCCGTCATCAGAGCCAATGGGGATCTTGGATCCGCTTTACCTCCTCCTTTACCCAGCCTGCTAGCTCAAAAGGTAGTGTGGGATATAATTCTATTAAGGTCTCCAGGTTTACTTACACCTCTGCTAGAGATAGTGCACTTCAATTGTTAGATCCAGTCCACCATCAGGTCATCCACATTGCCACTGGAGCATTCTTTACGTCTCCTGTTGAAAGCCTCTACACTGAAGTAAATGAGATGGAATGCCCATCTTTCTACTTGTGACTTCTTCCTCAATATCTGGGAAAAGGCTGCCACACCACCAGCTGTCTACCAGCAACTCTTTGCGCCACATCGATCGCAGTATTTTGACTTTCTGGCAATCTACACAGTTGACTAGAGGTCAGCTGTTGTCCTCCCACAAAAATCAATATCCAACAAGATTGCAGAAGAAACAGATATATGCTAAGCCCGTGGAGCTCTTCTGGGAGAAATTGCGCTTTTGTGAGGAAAACTCGGGCCAGTGATTTCGGGGAGTTCTCAAAATTTTGGATTCTAATTGACTGGTTTCTTTTGATTTGTCAAAAAACACAGCTGGCAAAGAAGGGTTGTTCGTACCTTCTCCTGGTTTTTGGGATGGCAGACAGTGGGGTCCCCCCCGTCTGACAAAAACAAGCCACAACTTTGAAACGCCAGAACCGAGAGGACATTGTGTGTCCCGAAAAGCGCTAACTAAGTTCCCTGTCTTTTATTGAATATATTCAAGTACATATACTACTTGTGTGGCGGGCTGACTGACTCCACTATCTTACTAAATATTGTATATTTGCAAATAGTTCGAGTTCTTGACTATTAACAACCCTTTTAATTATAAATAGTTTTTCTTTATTTATATGAGGGAGCTGTCGGAGGAGGAGATTGAAGAGATCGACCGTGGCGTCTTGTCGACTGCAGCAGCAGATATGGCCTTGGTCCATACCATGGTCGGAGATACTATTGCTCAGGACACCACGCAGACTAAATGATCTAAGGATGCTACTTCTAAAAAGAAGACCACAAAACCTAGAGCCTCTGCAAAAGCTAAAGCAAAAAGCCTTGAACTTAATTAATTTTCCGTGGAATTCATGGATTATGATCAACTGAGTCTCTTGAATCCTGTTACATAATCGGAAAAAACAAAGAAGATGAATCAGCCCTAGTCAGGAAATTAAGAAAGGGACTAAAATTGCAGTCGTAACTACTAAAAGTGATAGATATAAATCGAGCGAAGAAATGGAAAAAGCAACTGTCAAAATCTGTAAGACCAGTATTGCAGGATGTAACCATAAAAGGTCTAAGAGCTGATCAGTAATAAAAAAAAGGATATTGTTGAAGCCGATACGAAAAGGACATAGAAAATATCAAGAAGAATGTCTTTCCAGGAGCTAGGCTTAAACATGGCTCGCATAAAGAAGTTGAAGCCTAAAATTCTTGTGTTTGATATGGACAAAGATGTGAACAAGGACTTGTTTTCTTGAGCAACTTTGGTTACGTATTTTAAAGGAATATGTATGGTGCCCCTTTAATTGTGACTAAAGAACAGGTATTTAAGAATGTCATGGTCCTCTCTCTTAATAAGTTAAAGATAAAAATAAAACTAACTGGAGGACACGTGAGAAATTGTTGTCAAAAGGATGAGGGGATATCCAAATGCATATAGTATCATTCAGTCTGGCGAGGAACCTTTCGCAGCAAAAATAGCTATAACCCATCTTCATGGGCGTGAAGTAATTATTTTCGCTTGGTCTATATTCCTGGTGTACCTTTACTGCAAATTCAGTGATATAATTGAACTGTACCTTGAGAGAGTTGAGGAGCTCCTACTTTCAAAACCAGTGATTGTTGCAATAGATTTGAATGCTGGTGGGATCTCTGATGATCTTGAAGATTTTTTTGCATCCTCGAGGTGGAGAGTTGCATACGATTCGGAGTAACTCCCGACTTTTTCCTGTTATTGAAGAGTCAAATATTGACGTCCCTGCTTGCTGTAGTGCGGTTCTAAATGACGTAAGGAATTGGACTGAACATGAAGCGTTGGCTAATAATCACAGATGTCTTACTATGGATTATTGTGTAACTGATGCTTCCTGAATTTGGTTAGAGATCAGTAGGTATGCAATCAAGACAATGAAGTAGGATTGTTTCGATGCCAGTATTAGAGAAAGTTTGTGCAGCTCAACTGTTTGGGACTCTTTTTGTACCACGAAAAAGCCGAAGAACTCGCTAATCTTCTTCAAGTGACTTCCAAGTATTCGATGAGGAAAAAAAGGGAAATGTGTAGGAAGAGTGTCTTGGTGGAACTGTACACTAGCTAACTTAAAGAGCAAAGTTAGAAACGCAAGAAATAACTTTCAAATGTCAAGAAGGTGGTGTTTTAAGTGTAATTCAGGACTTTAAACTTAGTTATGTTGATTTTCGGTTGTTATATTCTTCCAACAAAATTCCATGATTTGTTTGGCAAGCTTTTGTAGAAAACATAGGTAATGCAGACCCTTGTGGTTCAGTATACAAAATTATAATTGATAAAATAGAGTTTAAAGATGTTACAGTGTCTTGGGCGAGAGTCAAGGAGATGGTGTCACATGAACCAAGTCCCCTTGTTAGCTTTTAACAGCATTCTTTCCTCGGGATAATGTTGATTTATATTTTGAGTTCCAGAATATCGTAATACTTGAAAATCAAAAATGTCTCTAATGGGATTGAATTGCCTTTGTATGGAATAAGATTTGAAATAAATTGAGTATAATATGAGGAACACTCACGCCTTTCCCTATGCGCATGATCTTATCCTTATTGTAAGTGGAAATTCTATAAAAGATACCAAGAATAAAGCCAGTAGTTCATTGCAGATTTGTTGACGTGGAGTGAGATTTATAAATTAAAAATCTCTCGGCAGAAAACAGTCCCGATGTTCTCAAAGGTAAGTTGAGTTTGAAGAAGTCACTCATTGTTAGATGTGGGGATGTCCCTTGAGGTATGTGAGATGCATAGTCTTGGGTTTGTGCTAAGAAGAGCGATTGTTTTTCAACGAGCACGTTAAATATGTGAAAGAGAAAGTAAAACCCTTGTATTCCAAGCTTTGCAAGGTTGTTGGAGTAAAATTGGGAGTTAAAGTCCGAGCGTTGAATATGTGGTATGAAGCCTTTTCGTGCGCATTACTATCTACGCTGCCGGAAATTGGTATACTCCTGCCAGACATTCTATAATCAAGAAGCATTTGCTATACTCACCAAGGTTCGTCCTTTTGGCATAATCCGTGCTTGTTGTGGAGTGTCTACGGACGGGGTTCAGGTATTGTCTGGGTAGTTTCCGGCTGACTTATTAATAAAATATGTTGAGGTGGAGCGGCATACTGCTGGCAGCAATTCGTAGTTAAGCGGAGGAGGAGAATATGTGATCAATTTGTGAAATTATGGCAAGAAAGATGGGATATTTCAGAAAAAGCACGGGATACCTATGCCTTGCGCGTGCCCTTTTTCTCCACTGCGAATTTTAAGTTAAGTCCATGGCTGCAGTTTGGTTTGCATGCTTGTTTTCTGCTGACGGGGCATGGCCTAAAGTCCAGGTTGAGTCTACTCAACTTGGTTCCATTAGGTTTGTGCTTTTGTTGGGCGATGGAGACTGGTCTCCATGCCATGCTTCATTGTCCCTATTATGAGGACTTGCGAAAGGAGCTTGAGTGGTAGACTTTGGAGTTGGATTATTTGGAAATGTTATTTAGTCAGGCCAAATACAGGGCTTTTTCAAAGTTTGTAGATAAGGTGTTTAAAAAACGTTTTTCTAAGCAGATAGTCAAGGCCTACCTCCAAGTGGTAGGGATAGAAACTCGAAGTACTGAAGAGCGCAACGTGTTATCTAGTGCTGAAATGCCGAATGGCCAGCTCTCAAAGTTTTAATGAAAATTTTTAGGTGACCTTAATATAATAATAAATAATGTCCCTGGTTCGGTAGATGCTTTTTTCTCTTATGGAATCAGATTACGACAATCGCTTCTGGTGAATCCCGAGTCACTTTGAGATCAGAGGAAATTAATTAGATGGTACCGCCGCAAAATCTGCCATTTCCCTGGATCACCATTGCCTGTTGGTCCTTTATATAGTCTAGAGGCAAAAGCATGGCATGGACAGGCCCCAAACTACACCAGATTGAGCCTGTAATCAAGCAATATCAGTCCATTGTACGCAAGGTATAATGAGAGGAGGTTGCTCTTCTCTGCTCAGTTACAGTCAGCCGAGACACTTGTTTGTGCCGAAAGCGGATGACCCACCTATGTGTGAGTGCAATGAAACTTTTATTCATATTTTTATGGAATGTCCAGTTTTTGATGTATTTTCTTTGACCTTGGTTGCCAATGCGCCATTAAATACCAAATATTTCTCTTTGCAAACCAAATAATACGCAACTGGATATAGCAAGATTCGCGGAATGGACAGACAACAAATAAATTATATCATATAAAGCTTGTAATTGAAACACGTCAGTCTAATCTGCGCAGGCATCGTAGCGAGGAAGTTGTTCTTTCTCGGCTCCCCTTGAGATGCAGTCATCTTACACATTCTTTCCTGCCGAGGGCTGAAGACTCTCCAATGTGCGAGTCTCGTGACACCATTTAACTATAAAATATATTTTAATTTATTGCGATAATTTTACGGATGCCCAAAATGTTTTACCCATCTGACTGGGTCTTATACACTCAGATTTTATCAAACAATAACCAAGAGTCAGATAATATTGAGCATTTATTTTTATACCACCTTTTATTCTAATTTACGTCTGTATTATAATTTTTGACGCTGTAAACTTTCTGCAAGGATAAGAAAATCATTTTTCTTTTGCTTTTATTTATTTTATGGCCTTTGTTAAAAGAAAACAGCCGATCCTGGTTTTCATTTGGCTTTTCCTCATGGAAGCTTGGCATTTACCACACCACAAAATAAGCAGATCGACCACTGAATACGCGCAATTTAAAACAGAGTAAATTGGGGTTTCGTGGCGCAAATATTAAAAAAATAAGCCAACTTAATAATCCACTTAAAATAAACGTTCTTAATGATGGACTGGTGATGTCGTGTAGAAGAAATATTAAATAGAACGCACGCGGAATGAACAGGTGTCACGAAGTTTCATCACTGACCCCGTTTATCTTTTGTGTACAGCTTAAGATCCTTTATTAGGGTCGTGTGGGGATTAATCCATCCAACCCCTACTCCAGTTGTCTTTGCTAAACTTCGGACATTTGTGTTTAATGCAAATTTTAAAGAGGTCACCTCAGAATTATTGTTTTTTTCTTTTTTCAGGTCTCTGTCGGCAAACAGATGGAGCCACCCCTGTTTCTCCGATCCTGCTAATCGTCCTGCACGTCTTTTTGCTCAGTTACGTCGTCAGCAGTCAACTAATGGCGCCATCTACCCGGTGACGTGACAACTACCCGTGCACATTCATGGTTAAGGTGGAATATTGTGTTTTCGTGAGAGATCGAGTGCGCTTCTGTCGTCGAAGAGTAACCATCATCACCCACGTTCTTCACGTTGGAGAGACGTCACTTTGACCTTTCGGTGTGTGCCACTGTGACTCAGTGATTACGTTTTTCTCTCTCTCTCTCTCTCTTTCTCTCTTCCCACCCTGGTTAATTTGAAACGGATCTTCACCATCAACAGTCCAATTTAAAGCACAGCTTCGTCAACACTTGACTGTCGTCTGCAATATTTGGTTGAACCCTTTTACTAACCTAGCAAGACTGTTTGACCTCTGTTCGCTCCGTATCCTTTGTTTGATCCCGCTCATCGCCCTCGGAGGATAGCCGTCTGGTGTTCAAAATAATGACTCAAATAAGAGAGACCCTTACAGATTTGTGCAGTTTTTTTTAGCAAAAAAAAAAAAAAAATGGCGGGCAAAGAGGGTTGATCGGGGAAGGACAAGTGACCACCGCTCAGGGTAAAGCTCACGACAACTGCAACGGCGGATCAAATAGAAGTGCAGACTCTGAGACACACTGATGATTTTACTTGTGGCTGGGAAGGGATTATATGCATATTGACCAGTTGCCTTAGGATGGTTCTGAAACCACACAGGTATATATGTAAATACACCTTGTCGGCGGACGAACGCCTTATATGTCCGCATGACAGTTCCTTCAGTTAATAAGGGATTTTTTTTCTTCAACTTGTAGCAATCGGTGCCTTGTTGTAGCTGTTCACCATCACCAGGGAGCACTACCAAGGAAAGAAGCGTGTGATAAGGTGTAGGTTGGAATCAAGGGAAAAGAATATCACCCCCCCCCGTTCCAGCCAATCACTGAGTTGAAATAAAGTTGTCAGATTTTGCTTGACTTCCTTCTTTGCAGATTTCATTCACACCCACACCAAACGCACCACACAGCAAACACCATCACCACCTCGTGGACCAGAAGAGTTGTCTGGCATGTTCTTTGAAAACACTTTAAATGAATTATTCCATGGTATAAATACATTTTCAAAATATATAATATAAATTACAATACAAAGACTGTTGGTGATGGTAAATCTTGAGGATTTGCCATCACTGTTGGTAAATCTTCAAGATTTACACAAGCCGAGATTTATGTCGAGACCACACTGGATGAGATATTTTGCTAGTTGGTGGAGGGTGCTTATTAATTTGGTTTGTGATTCCATTTCAGATGATTCCATCAAGAATCTGGAATCATCTGAAATTGGCCTCAGCAACAAATGAATCTAAAGATCTAAAAATTCCGATTTTTAGATTCCCTCGTCGAATAGCCCCTTTAAGAGACATTAATTATTGGGGTTTCCACTGGTTGTAAAATTAATGTTGCAAGTAACCCTTCAGCCACTATTCGAATAAAAAATACGTCCTAGACAGAGTGATACACTTTCGAATACTGGCTGAAGGGTTTCTGTAAAAGCGCAGTATTCTACACAGAAACTAAATATCGAAAGAGATTGTAAAGTGGATGTAGTACAGGTGAAGGAGGGAATAATTTAAAATGTTTACAATTTTTGGGGCTTAAAATTTGGTTCAAGGATTTTAGAAGCATTTAATTTAATCTAAACCCACATGTGCTATGAAGAGGACAACCAAAACTTATGGAGATAATTACAACAATAATTTCTGAGTAAAAAATTTCATCCATCTAGTTTTATATTATTCTTGTGGCTTTCTACAACTGTGGAGAAAATGTTTCTCACTGTTCTACGATAAGTTGTTGGAAAAGAATGCAAAAGAAACCAGCAAAGATTTCTTCACTTTTGTAAACACTGCAAAGAAGAGGGTGTACCACATTGCTCTGCTAGGTATGAATGATTTAACTGTTGATGATCCAGCTCAGATTGCTGACAAACTGAATAGGTATTTTTCATCTACATATATACGAGGAATTTTCTTAAGGATGGAGAAGCTTATCAAATTCTCTGAGTTTCAGAGTGTGGGATCGGTGACCAGTACAGAGAAAGGCAACAAGATTGGTGAGGGGAACGAAGGGGTCCTCTTACCAAGAGAGGCTTAAGTTCTGCAAATTTCAGTATCTGGAGACGACACCTGCGAGGAGATCTGATTGAGATCTTTAAGGATTTGAATGGATTGAGTAAGCTGTATGTTTAATGCATCCTTCCTCCTGCTCAGGATACACTTACACACACGTTAGAAGACAAATTCAAATTAAAGGGCAGTTGCAAAGGGAAGTTGTGAAGAAGGATAGATGTATGAAAAGTTGCATTCAGCCTGGGCATAGTTGATCTTTGGAACAAGCTTCCATCTCGTGTCGTAGAAGTGGGTAGTTTGAATAACTTCAAGAAACTGCTGGTTAAAACTTAGAGGGGTTTAGATAGGTGATGAGTAATGTTTCAATTATTTATTAATATTTTATTATTCTTTTTGGTTGATGCTTTTTAAGCGTGATTTCTTGCATTTCTTGCACTACTAATGGTAACAGGGTTTCAGTTTAAATTTGGTGGATAATTTACAGCCGATTTTTGAAGGGCTTCTACACCATCGAGTACGTTAGGTATCAGACCTGTGAGGAATAGCAGGTTCAACAACGTAGAGATAAATTAAAGCCGGTAAATACTATGCCAAATATGTCAATATAATCATTCACTAATTTCGATAAAGGCGATTGGAAATTTTGTTAACGAACAGAAATTGTGTTCTCGAGGTTTTCTAAAGGCGTGCGGAGGGTGTACGTAATTACAAAATCAATAATTTTAAAGATACATGTGGTTTTCCATTGCATAAACAGGAGAAGAAGGTGGGAAGTCGCTGCTGGTCCCCAGATAATCCTAGCAACGCAGTATCTCTAAAAAATTTGAAGTATAACCAGTAAGGATAAAGTAATAAAGAACGAATTTGTTTTTCTCTTTTGACCCAGAATTGAGTTTCAAGTCAAACACTTAGAACACTTCTGTGGTTTTAAATCTGTTGAATTAATAACCTGCTCGATTGTGTGAGATAAGGTTAAATAATGTCTAACCTTATCTCACATAATCGAGCAATGGTAACAGCTCGATGGACTTCGGGGATCCAGATTCGTCTCTTCATGGAGCGGAGGAATTTCTATAGTTAGGTGATCTCAGGTGTAGGTGTCCCTTGTGAGGTTTTACTGGTTTTTCAGCCCGCACAACATAAAAATCGGCTGTGAACACATTTGTGCAGATACTATATACAATGGCCCAATATGATCTAAGTTGTTGACGCGCATATAACTCAAAACAATAAAACAACCAAACTTAATTAAAAACACACCCTGCTTTGTTTCAAGTGGTAATCTGTTAAGAGGTTGCCAAATATATTTCTTTGATGTTTTTCTTCATCTTGACTTGGCGCATTACGGCCTTAGCTGCCAATGCACCAATAAAACCAAATGACCAACCAACCATCCTGTATGTTCAAACTGTACGGCTAACCATCCAGCTTATTCGAACTTTGCGAAACCTGGAAAAGAGGAAAAAAAATACAAAAGTATAAAATAGAATGTTAAGTGACTTACCAAGTGACTTATAGATAACGAAACCATTTTAGAAATGCATGGAGAGGAGGACATGGATACTCCACGTCCCATATTTCCGATAAAGAATAAACTAAAATTGAAACACTATAAACAGATTGGCTCTAAAAGGTAGTCGTATAATGTCTTTATTGCAGTTAGTGAAAGTAAGTGAAAATTTTACATGCGTGTCTGATGCAATACCCATAACAGCAACAATTCTAGGATCGGAATCCATTTCTTCTTCCAATGCTAAATAATGGACCAGTTCATTCAATGGAACTGTCAAGGTCCACGTAGCAATACTGACGATATTTACAACTTGATAAATTAGCATCATCCAGTAGGAATCTGTCTACAAAATACAAATCTCTCTCTCTCTCTCTCTCCACAAGTGACTCTTTCTGTTTGAAACTAGTACAGACATAATAGAATCAGTACCCATTGACATATACACTGAGTGATCACTGAATTATGATCACCCCTATGAGAACTGAATGCAACCCGTTGACCACATGAGGTACGAGAGTGCGCAGTTAGTCGACCTACGTAGATAAGGTGTCAGTGGTTCAGTAGGTAGTAAAATTTCGAGCGTGATGGGTAAAAGGAAGGATTTTTCGGACTTTGATCAAGGACAGATTGTGAGTGCTCGACGAGCTGGTGCCTCGATTTCCCAAAAGGCTGAACTGGTGGGGTGTTCGAGAGCCGCCGTAGTTAAAATGTACCAGGACTAGCATCAAAATGGTACAACGATCCGAAGGCAAAACTGCAAAGGTCAGCGGTTAGAAGACTGCAAGAAGGTGTGCTGGTCGGATGAGTGCGGTGTTTACTCCACACCGTGGATGGTCATGTACGGATTTGGCGTCAACAACATGAGGCTCTTGATCCATCATGCATGGTATCAAGGACAGATTGCGCCGAGCCACCGGGCACTTGTTGTGCAATTATCTGTTTATTTCTCTTTCGAGACACCCATAAACAGCATGTAGCTAGAGGGTGTGGTTACATTATATCAGTATTTACAAGCATATTTACATGAACTTTAAAAAAACAAGGCATGGAATTAGTTTCGAAAGAATCCAACCACTGCCAATCTCATAAATTACAAGAAATATAAAGCACATGCTCCATGCACCCGGCGGAAAACTAAGAAAGAATCGTTGTGGACTCGGTTTGCCTCCTCTGTCACAAAAGGCACACACACAGGATTAATCTTGCAAAAAATGAGATCCCTAACTAGAAAGTTTCATCAACCTTTTCTCTAGTCATCTGTAATGGACAGGAGATAACCCTTCCTGGAGATATAGCAAACATCTTTGCTGAATCTTTTGCTCACCATTCTGCATCAACTTCATATGATCCACCTTTCCTAAAACATAAAGCATTAGCTGAAAAATACCAAACGAATTTCGGAACGAAGTCAGCCCTCTATTATAATGAACTCCTAACGATGTCCGAATTAGAAGAATCTTTAAAGAAATCAGCCAACAGTGCAGCTGTTCCAGTTGGTATGTACTACTTAATATTAAAGTATTTTAAATTAACCTTGGTCATGGTGAGCCAAGGTATAAAGAAAACCTTTGACATCTCATGACTTCTTGGCGTCCTTCGTGACTTATATGCCCTAAGACTGAAAGGATATTTACCATCTTTAATTCAGAGCTTTCTGCAAGATAGAACCTTCCAGGTTCGTCATCGAAGTTATTCTCTAGAGCCTCTACTCAGGTGTAACGAATGGCACAAGGATCAGTCCTCAGTGCCACACTTCTCTCAGTTAGATGATAGACTCTAACAACAACCATCCAGAATTCTGTAGAAACTTATCTTTATGTCGATGACTTCATCAAATCCAGTCATTCTTAGAATATGTATTTCATTGAAAGGAAACTCCAAGTATCAATAAATCAAATAACATTATGGATACCACAAAAGGTTACAGACTGTCTCCACAGAAAACCTTTGCTATATACTGTACTTCTGTAAAAAGCGCAGAATGGACCCCGACCAAGAATTGCATTTGGGGGATCATATTATACCACTAAATGACAACATTATATTCTTAGGTTTAATATTAAATAAAAAAAAATTAAACTTCCTTAGACACATGCACTGAAAGGACAGAATTCATGAGATACCTGGTTCCTGAGAACGTGACGCTGTTACCCCTCCGCTAGTGGACGAACCCACCGCTTGGCAGATATATAGGTACACTACATCACTGCATTCACGTAAACGGCAATTCGATGTCAGTTTGGATAAACGTCGTGAGTTAACCAACTTTTAAAGAGGGATGATAGTGGGTGCCCGACGCATGGGTCACTCTATTGCGGGGTTGGTACAGAAATTGCACTATCCCATTTCAACGGTGCCAAGAGTGTATCGGGAATACGCCATTTCCGGAATAGCATCTCATCGTGGACAGCGCTAGTGTAAGTGTAAGTGTGTTTAGGGTCAAGCGGCACCAGGGGTTTCCCCCATCTCCGCGTAGTTTACATTGTGGTGTGTTACAGTACGCTGTAAATGCCAGAGATTTAAAAGTGTGTGGGTCTTGGATCGTTTAGTGTCATGTACCGTTGTTCTTCTGGTCGTTTAGCCGCTAAACCCCAATTGGGGCCCAATGTTGCCCCACTTACGCCCCGTGGAAGCAGACCAGGAACCCAGTAGCTTATATGCACTCTGGCAGGTCCTGCCACCTAATTTCCTGAGATTTCGGTAGCTAGGACCTTAAAAAAAAAAAAAACGGGGGCACTTAAGTTTAGAAAAGCCAGGAGAGGTTAATGTGGTTCAGTTTTCAGTTTAGAAATCGTTAATTTTGATTAGTTGTGTGGGGTTTACGCTGGCGTATTAGTCAGAGTAGGGGGAAGAGACTAAAGACTGGCGGAAAGACAGAAGTATGGGGTCGATATGGAAGGCAACCCAAGATGGTCAGTAAGGCATGCCCATGCCTCACCAGGCGAAATATATGGGGTGGTAGGGGAGGGAGGAAACAGGAAGACCATCTCCTCCTCCCCCTGCCAGGGATAGGAAAAAAAGGTACCAGGCAAGGGAGCTGGTAGAGATCGCCATTTGGCTACATGGCAGTGAGGCTGCATCAGTCTTAGTGTAGTCATAAGTCCGGTAGTAGAGTCACTCGTGGGATAGTGTCCCGTCAAAGTTGAATGTCTTTGTTTTTGGTTCTCTATCTTCATTCAGTATATTTGTCAGTTTCACTTAGGTCTCATATTTGTTGGTACATAGGCAGGGTTTCTTGGTAGACAGCTAGTAGCTTCCATATAATTTTCATTCCGGGGTGTGTCCTAAAGGATGTTTTGATTTGTTATCTGGCTGGTCGTCTTTCACTCCTGGTGTATTGCATATAGCGTTCTCCTTCTTGAGCGAAGTTGGTCAGGGTTCTGTATTCCTCCTCTGAATCCAGTAGGTGAAACTCTTGCCCTCTGGGGCGTGCACAGCGCTGTGGGGTGGAGAAAGGTGATGGATGAATGTGGCCATCGACGTCTGTCTCGCATTGTTTCAGCTAATGACAGTGGCACAAATCACCGCCGACTTCAACGAGGGAGGTGCCAGAAACGTCTCCACCAAGACCATCAGGCGATCATTAGCCGCAATAGGTTATGGGGGTCGCCGATTCACCAGAGTCCCATTGCTAACACCTCGACACAGGACTCTGCACCTCAACTGGGCTAAAGAACATCGGCACTGGACCTGGAATGATTGGAGACGGGTCTCCTGATCTGACGAGTCCCGTTTCCAGTTATTTCTAGGAGACGAGAGGGGGGCGTATCTGGCGGAAACCTCACGCAGATGTGCACCTGTCATGTCAGCAAGGAACTGTTCAGGCAGGTGGACAGTCGGTAATGGTCTGGGCGTGTTCAACTGGCACACGTTGGGACCTCTGGTACATTAGGTTACGTGTCCATCCTTGCAAAATAATGCCTTTAGAATTATTTAAGGTGCCTTTCGTACATCACCAGTGGATAGTTTATATAACGATGCACATGAATCCCGTTGTCCCCTCGGAGAGAGATGCGTCTGCATATGCAGCCAAACTTTGGAATCTTCCCTGACATCCTACCTGGCCTTACCTCTTTTACCATCTTTCGTAAACTGCTATAGGAATAAACCAAATTAAAATAAACTGGTGGAATCAGACTGAAAAATCTAATGCAGAATAGAAGTGTCCCACTGGACAATATCTACCCGGACACTGAACGTCTTTATAATCCAAAGGTATCATTCTGCAGGCTGCTCTTGCATTTTGGTCCATTTGGCACATCAGCTTGCAAGTAGGAAGCTGATAAATTCCATTACAGTTGATTACTTTTGCTTTCTCTTCGTACTGCGTGTGTGAACGAACTACTTGAAGAGAGTATTCCGTGCTAGTACTTCTCATGCAACTGCGCCTTACTTGATAACACCCCTAGATAGAGCTGACATGTGTGTGTGTGCTTATGTTAAAAGTGTCTCTTTTGCACACCACTGCATAATTATGAAGAAACACCTTCATCCCAAAAATCCATCTCATCAAGACAATTTTTGCTTAATAACATTAACTTATTTATGAAAAATAAAAGTTCTGGAGCTTTGTTTTTTTTTGGGCTATTACGTTATTAAGCTAATAATCTAATTGCAGCTCCTCAACGCCACCGTTACTTAAACTTTCTTTTGTTACAGAGCCGTCGTGTACTCTTTCCATCCTCCCCCCCCCAGGTAACGTAATAAGTTGAAAAAATCTTGAAAAAAGTGGACCATAGGTTAGACCATAGAGTTCTCGTCTATAACTCTAGATCCATCATAGCGCATTGTCTGAGAGCCTTTCGAACTTCACCAGTACATACCGGAAATCCGTGATACCGTATAGCTCTAATTGGACAAGCCAGCGAAACTGAATGGATTAAAATCTGGGAAAGCCAAATCAAATAAGACAAGAACTCAAATAATGGAAATCAAGCGTTTCCTCAAACAGAACATGAAGTCATCCTTGCTAGGTTATGTACTGCACATGCATACCTGACACAATTTTTTCTCCTGATGAAAGATGATTTTCAACTGACAGTGGAGCATCTTCTCTTTGAGTGTCCGCTTCATCATAATGCTCGACAAACAGTTTTTCAATTACATGTGCTCTCACCAGATCCTCTAATTCTGCAGACAATTTTAGGTGATTATTCAACAACATTTGTACTCTCCTTAAATTAGAGGACCTCACGAATCACATCTAATATAAACTTGAACGTGCTGATAGCAAAATAATAAGTGCATTACAGCTAAAGTAGCTTTTGCGTAAAAAGTCCCTAAATAACAACAACAAGGAGGGAGGGAGTTCTTCAGTCCAAGAGGATCTATCAGTCATAACTGTAACTTACTGAATAATTTTTCCAACCGTTAACAACGTCCTGTCCTCTTCGTTGATGACTTTGGTACCTTTTCATACTCACGACATAAGGATTATTTAAAAGCAGTTGCAGCACGCCACTGACCATGTCAACTCTTGAGCAATGGCTAATGGATTTAAGTTTTCATCCAAGAAGGTTGGAAGCGGAACCTTCATCCAGAACAGCAACTAAACCTCGGACAAAACACTATCCTTCCAGTAGCACCTCAAACAAAGTTCCTGGGACTTGTATTCGAGAAAGATTGACATTTTACAACACATCCATCAACTTCGAACAACTGCACAAAAGGAATGTAAATATTTCGGTCTATATCTGTATCAAGTGGAATCAGACCGTTGCCCTTTACTTCAAATGTATCGTGCCCTAGTGCGCTCTAAATTAGATTATGGGCCCCAGGTGTGCGCATCAGTTAGAAACAGCGTATTGCGATGGTTTGACCCAGTCCACAATCGTATTGTTACTGGAGCGTTCCAAATATCTCCTGTCCAGAGTCTATGTCGAAGCAACCGAACCATCCGTGTTTCTTCGTCGAAAGCAATAGTCATTATAGTACATAATTAAGCTAAAATCCTTTCTAGACCACTCCATTGGGAATATGTTTTGGAGACACCCAGAGGAAAAACCTCAATAACAGCCCGAAGACTGCCAATCGTCCCTTCAGTATTCGTTTCCAAGATTTACTAAGAGAATTGAATATCACTGTAGACAATGTGGCTGAGTCATCAAGACGATCACTTCCATCCTGCCTCTGCTCGAATACTATCGTGCCATTTCTCTATTAAAAACTGGGGAAAGGCCAAGCACTCCATATTATATCTGCCAACAATTCTATGCGGCCCACCGTGCTGAATATTCTGACTACAGGTGAAATATGTTTCACCTGTAGTCCCTTAATTCTTAATTAACTGACAATTAACATCTCTGGTCACCGGACCACGTTACTTTAATAAAGAAAAATGATTGGACTGCAAATACCTTGTAGCCACGTAAAGTGAAGCGTCTTTCTCGTTACCCCGAACACCCCCTTTAGGATAACAAGAAAGCAGCAATTGAAAGGCCCACTTTTCTCGAACGAGTTTAATCCCAACAGCCTGTCATAGATCCTCGTGCATTTGCTGCGAGTGTCGTTTAATTATTCCGAGGCGTTTCTACATGCCGAGAAACCTTTGCAAGAGGTCACGAATGCGAATAGAGTCGCAGGGTTCTGCGAGTCCTTTCTGTTGCAGCCCAAATTGAAATGGTGTGAAAAAAATTAATTTTTTTGCCATAATCTACCAAAACAGAAGGTAGTGTGATGAAATTTCCCCACAACAGCTGTGTCCACATCGCGTTAAGCATTTTCGTTTCTATGGTAACTAGTTTCCGCAGAGGGATAAGCGGCGATTAGTTAGGGTTGTAGCCGCCAAGATGTTTCTTAGGACAGTGATTAAAGAAGTCGCATTCAGTCGCGTGGAAAATTTATCATTCAAGAAGGTAGAGATGAACGTAGGATTAGCTACTTGAGTACGGTCTTCGCACAGAACCTCCAAGAAGCTGAACTTCATCATGTGAGGAATCCGAGTAAAATTAATATTTAAATCAAAGTTTAAATAAGCTACGAAAAGAACTTCCTTGGTGGAAGCGCAGATTTATCTATTTATTTATTTATTTTTAAACAGTAGAATAACACACTTTGTACAAGGAGAGTTCTTCAAACGGGAAAAGTACAATTCACGGAAATAAAAAGGGTATTCATGACATCAAGTCCAGTGCCATGAAGAAAATCGCAGAGAGAAGGTAGCTGCAGGAGACATCACCACATAACGCGAATTAATGAGGACATCATTGAGCCAGAACCCATCCGTCAGCCAGTCAACCAACCTTCTTTGAAACCTTTTATTGTTCACAGCCACACCCAGATCAAACTTGTTCATAAGTGCCAATGTTCTATTGAAGAAGGAGTTCCTGGATATTTCTAATCTAGAGTTACCAATGTGGAATGTAGTCTTCCGTCTGGTAGCCACCGCTGGAGAGTGAAGATCAATATGGCATAGAAGATCTGGCAGGTAGGCTGAACCAGAGAATATATGGTACAACAGTTTTAGATTGAGAACGGTTTGCCGAGTTTCCAAAGATTGAAGTAGGAACAGAGATTCGGGTAGAAGATTCTGTGTTAATACATGAGATTATGTCTGGAAAGATAGTGGATGAATTTCATCTACAGCGATTCTATTTGCTGTATCAAGTATGCATAATGCGAGTTCCATATTTCCACTGAGGAGGAATCAATTGGCAGTTGCTAATCTGATAGCACTCATTAGAAACGTTTGAAAACTTCATGGCTAAAATGAGTCGAGAAACGTTGCTTACTACGTCTTACTGCTGCTCATGTCAACAACATTCATATCGTATGGTAGCGTGTTTTTTGCTGTACAGATCAGTTTTTGTTTCGTTGCAATGTGTTAACCCTTCGGCGGAGAAATGAGGGATCGTAATTTAGAGCAAAGAATTCTTATTAAATTTTTGGATTCAGCGATAACAAGAGTTGAATGTTAGGTGTATGATCCACAAACCAAGCTCAAAGCATGCAGTGGCAAACTCCCTCTTTTCCACGTTTAAAGAAAGCAAGAATGTCTCGATTGAAGATGAAGTCTGCTTGTTGTTTTCTTTGACTGTCGTGGTGTTGTTCATCATGAATTTGTCCCACCAAATCAGACTGTTAATCAGGCAGTCTACATTGAGATTTTAGGAAGACTTTGTCAAAAATTCGGAAGACACGGCCCAGTTTATTGCCCAAAAAATGGTTTTTGCATCATGATAATACGCCAAATCATTCCTCTGTCTCAGTGAGAGAGTTTTTAATGAAAATCGAGATCACAACGTTGGAGCACCCGCCTTATTCACGAGATCTGGCATTGTGTGACTTTTTCTGTTCCTAAAATTAAACCGGAGAAATTTCTAAAATCCTCTTCATTGAAGGCTGCAGTTAGCCGATTGCAAAGGGAGGATTTCCTGAGTTTTTCCTGTTTTTCAACCCCCACAACATGCAAATCGCCCGTGAAGACATTCTGTGATACATTTACGTTTATGACCGCACGATTGTGGGGGAAGAGAAGACCGGGTACTCCGTGGCAGCTTATAAATCCACAGAGCCTATCCCACTCAAGCCTTTTATAACGGTTCACCCATGACATCTCGCCTGCACAATCTCCCCAGCATCCGGGGTGCAAAAGAACTGCATGTAATGAAACCCGAACTCCGGTAACTTACGAAGCTCACTTCTGCACATCAACTCGCCATTTTCGCCTTCCGTCAGGTCAACTTTTCTCTCCTACACATCAAAACGACAAAAACTTTTTAAACCCCAGGTAACGTATAAAAAAACCCTCTTGAAAGTGTGGAGGGGAAGATGTTGGCTTCTCGCGCTCTTTGTGAGTCCATTAAAAGCCATCAGCAATTCTTTCCCTTCCGAGTGAAAGAGAGAGGTGGGTGGCGAGAGGGGGGAGATTCGTTCTTGCATCCACAGATATAAATTACTTTCCAACAACCCGCCACAAACTTATTAATCTTCCTACTATCAACAACGGATGAAAGCGGAACCTCGCTGTAGCCTCACGTGCTCGCTCTCCTCCCTCCGAGACACTACTTTTCGCCTCACCATCACGGCTTGTCTACTGTTTGCCGTGTCGCTCCACGAGATAACGTTTCACCCTCGTCGCCACCGTTGGTCGATGAGAGAAGAAGCCGAAGGAAAAAAAGTAAACCCCGGAAAAAAGAAATTTCGCTCAAAGACGAACGACTGGTAACCCTCGAAGGGGGTTGGTAGGAGGCACACGGCTTAGACGGAAGCCTCAGGTCGATAAAGGACCGATTAGGGGACTGCCAGTCGATAGAAATAACCAGCAGACGGAGCCGAAGTTCTGGAAGAGCAACCCGAGAGACAAGGACGAGTAGAAAAAGGGAACACGATAGGGCCGAGGGGGCAGTGGAGTAAGGAAGGACAGCGAACATCGCAGAAAGGCTCGAGTGCATTTTGGCTGTCTCCGTGTTCGTTATTTCATGATCGCTGCGTTTGATCTGCGTCAGAGAGCCGCTGATCAGCAAAGGATGGAGATGCGACTGAGGGGCATCTCTTAGAGAGCAGTTTGTTGGACGCGTAATGAACATTCGCGCGTGCACTCTGGGAATTCCTTATTTGGAGCTCTCCAAAGCATTCCTCAGCAGTATTTCTGCGCTCGATTCATTTTATGGCCAAACCCTCTTTGCTCGCAGAATCTCCCTTTTTTGCTGTCCCAGACGCAGCAATTGACTCGCTTTTCTCCTTTCTCGTTTCCTCCACTTTTCTCATCCATATATTCATTCTAAAATTTTTTTCCTAAGGTCAATTTTAAAGACAATTTTTCAACGAAATTAAGAATATGACGTGCTCATCTCTCGATTCAAAATAAAACCTAAAAGGGTTAATTAATTTTTTTTCAAAGGCGTATTACGTTGAGAAAAGTTCTCTAAATCTTTGGAACTGGGTCTGATGGAGAAGACAACCCTAGATAGCAGAGCACTATTTGAATCTGAACATTGGCAAAATGCCAATGCATGAACTCTAATTCTCTCAAGTTCAAGAGTTGGCAAATCATCTTGACAGTGTATAATAATGCTCCATTACTTCTCTAAGTAATCAAACGAATGAGGAAATTCTTTTAATTACTTAGTGATGAATTCCCTTGGATTTGATGACATGAATACAGTAATCCCCGTATTGTATTTTTCACCTCATTATTCTATCATCAGAGTTTGAAAAAAATGTTCTTTGGGCATCACAAGCGGTGCTCCAAGTTTAGTACTGGAGTATCGCCAACATTTAGATTTACTCATAAAATGACGTAATTGTTAAGCTAATACAATTGAGTTTTAAACAGGACTTAATTCGGTGGATAATAGTTTAAAAATATATAATTGGATCAACGCTAATTGTAGGCGAAATGATATTATTGATTTTTTTTAATATGCGATTATTTCAACATTATTGCATAATTTTTGCCAAGGATCGCTGATATGGTATGTATTTAATGTTTACTTTTATTAATCCTTCTTGGACGGCCCTGGGTGCGAGTTCCTCAAAGCGTTATCTCTAAAGAGATTTCCAGAGAATAGATTAAGTTGTATTATGTAAACAGAAAGTAAATTTCCTTTCTGTTTCTTTTTCTAGCACTACTAAAAATGCCCAAAGTTGCTTTTGGGCCAAAAAATCCAAACAACAAACCAACCTGTGATATATAGACCTTCTCAAGTAGAGAAAGGGATTTCATTATCCCTTTGTATGAGACGATCGCATTTAGAATATTGTAATAAACTCTGGAGGCCACACTTTCTAAAAGGTGGGTCAAAGAAGGGCAACCATATTGGTTGGGGATATTAATCGACGTCCATCTGAAGAAGGATTCCTTTCATGAGATCTTTCTTCATATGGTTCTTTTCTTCACATCTTTTTGGGGTGAAGGATTCTCCTTCAGCCACGAAAGATATCTAGTTGTCAAATAAAACCTGTCAACTAAACATCTTGGGGGAGGGGAGGGGAAAGCTGATTGCAGTATACAACGCCCTGAAGGGAAACAATAAAATGAACGAGGGAGGTACATGGTCAAATATACAAAATTTTTCTTTTTTCTGTCAATCTATTCTTCCTGTTTCCAGTGTTGAACCTTGGAGCAACCACAAATAAAATAACTCATAAGCTCTTTCTAATCTAATAAATATAGAGGATATGTGAGCCCTCGTGGATAGCACAGTTGGTATAATCAACGGCGTCCCCACACTGGGTGGAAAAGACCAAAGTTTGAATCCCACCAAAGACGAGTGGAATTTTTATGAATCTCTTTCACAATGTGGCTGAGTTAGTCAAATTTCAGCGAGGGTAGCATGGTTTTTCTCCCGGGAACTGGGGTTTTCATCCAGCAAACAAAATCGACCAGAGTACACTCGCAATTTACACACATATTATATATGGCCTAAGTTGCTGATCCGCCTGAAATATTACAACAACCAAGGAACATATCCTTCACGATAATATTCTTTAAAAATACCAGTAATGTACTCTGAAGAAAGAGAGGAAGATGGAATATGACTCAAGAAACTAGGATGACATGAGATTATCAGTTCCAAGAAATGTGTGGAAGAAACAACCAATGAATTTTCCTTTTGGCAAACGATAATCTTAGAAAGGAAGGAAAGCAAATGAGAGTTTCCTTAAATTAAAACAGCGTGAGCGAACTATATTTCAATGCAGAATTAGATTTTATCTGCTGTTCATTCCAACTTCTTTGAAGATCGACAAAATAATGGAAAACGCAATTCGGTCTTTGACGATGATCGAATGACTTTCTCTTTAGATTGCTAATGTCAACCCACACACCTGTTCGTAGAGCCTCAGACAAAGCGAAAAAAACCACTACTTAGCAACATTTTCATCCATTTACGCAAGAATCAGCAGAAACAACCGAATCAATATCTTGTAAGAAACGCATCAGGCTCTTCGTCTTCCTAATCTTGTACCCAGCGTATATCGTGCTTGAGAAGTCTCACGTTGGTTTTCTATGGGAAATCAATGTTTATTGTCGCCTTTCGAGGTCATAACCACTCCTCTTCAGAGAACTGCAAAGATGATGGCCATATAAATGTTCAGGCATGATTTACTTTGTTGTTAGCGCGCTTTCCACAAGCCCAATAGACAGTCACACGTCCGACATGTAAGATTTTAAATCTCCCTTAGAGAGTATGAACAACTTTTGTCGTGTCAGACAAATGCTCGGTCCGTAGTTGTGTACGATCTCGTGGCAGTCACGACTGACATGTGATCTTACAGAATTTTCCCTGAAGGCACTTTCGTGAGCTCACGCATCTCACGAAAGTGCATTCAGTAAGAATTTCTTAGATCATCGATTAAATGAATGTGTACAGCGTGAAGCTGTCTGCACATGAATCAAAGAAAGTTGGCCAAAAGGCTGCTACGAAGTCCTGATACCTCTGAAGGAGGGGTGATACGATCTGGCGGTTGCAATAAATTCGGTGAAGCAGTGGTCACTGTAGGAATGTTAGTTTTCTAATGCTAGGAAGCTCAGAGGATGTTTCAGATTATTTACGTGTCCATTCTTTTGCAAGCTTTCCAATGTACTTTGAACGGCTGATATTCGCTCGTATAAAACGATCGAAATAAATACTGTTTCTTTTATCTTCCGTGCTCTGTGGCTTGTGTGTGTGTGTGTTCGTGGAAGAGCGTGTCACTGACGCAATTAGATAGAAATGAAAACAAGAACATTCCGAGGTCTATTCCGGCGTTTTCCACGAAAAGTTTTGCAATTTCCTTTGTGATCGATATCTTCTACGCATGCTTCAAAAAGACGCAAGCTTTTCTCAAAGCCATTCGCCTTTCTCGGTAGAAAATCTACTGTGAAACGTGGCGAGTAGACTTCTCCGGGCAACAGTCCAAGACATCATAACACAGGTCCGATGTCACGCATCCCCCTGGAGCTGTTGGTCCTGTCTTTCTACGCCATTGCACTCACACGAAATAGAACTGCAGCAGTTGGGCTTAATGCATCACTTAATTCCATGGCTTTCCTTTGGTAAAGAAAAGAAGTAGTTCATTTAAATAGGAGAGCCAATGTATACAATCCTAATCCAGTAATTTATTATGCAAACTGTCTTTGCTCAGTCTAGCCTCCAGACTTAAGCACAATATTCTAAATGCAGGAAAGGTCCTAAATATCACAAACAAGACACCATGCGCCTTCTTAGAAACTTGTTTACACTGCATGGGAAATATTGGTCCTCTAAGTGAAAGTAAATTTTATGATCAATACATTAGTACACCACACTCAATTTATGCTAATTCTTTTCCTGCATCAATCTCGCCCATCAATACGCTACTTCCTTTGCATTACTGGACAGTTAACATCATATTACTGGGCGTAAAAGGAAGGGCTTTAAACCTAATCTAAAAATGCATTTTTACGCTTACAGTTATGTATGAATTTGGGCCTTGGGAAAAAGAAGAATTCAGAATTCTGATGTTCTCAGATAATCGATAAAGATTATGAGAGAAGAGATCTGAAAGAAGAGAGGATAAGATTTCAATAAGAGAGAGAGAGATAGGACAGTTCGGATAAGAGTTATATCACTCACAGATGTTTGCCATGTGTGGATACACTTATCAGAAATTAATGGCCATAACTGGAGCTATTTGGAACCATATACCGATCATGTTTGACTGTAAATAGCATAGGATTTTAACTGTGTACCTTAGATTGGTGGCATGAGCAAAATGGAGCTGCATTTGCTCCTACAAGGCATAAATACACATCATGTGTTTATTATGTAAAGGTAGTTTTTGCAGGATGCAAGCAACCGAGGGATATTTCAATTGCAAATATGTCACTATGAGTGACAGACTGCATCATCGGGCTAAATGGTCAGAATTTTAAGTATCATGAGGAACTACACTTGGTTGAGCTGTTTGCTCCTCGCAACAACGTGCAGTGGAAGAGGTTATTGAAAACGATTGTGATCTGCTTGTGGGATGAGGGCAAATGACCTTGCTGATATGGCTGGAAATTTGGCATTTCTTTTGAATAAGTCCTGTCATTCCCAGGTACAGACCATAGCTAAATAATATATAAAATCTATACGCCCTGGGGCATGATTCTTGGCATCCAGGCTACAAATAAATTAAACTACATTAAGCCTGTAATCAAGCAATAGCAGTCCGATCTGCGCAGCACAGAACACGGTCATCTGCCACATTTCTACGAAGACCTGTTGACCCTCCTCCGTGCGAGAACTGCAACACCATTTTTGACCATTCTTCTTATCATAGAATGTCCAAATATTTAAATTAGTGCTTTGATATTTTATGATATATATTTAGTATTTCTCATGACGAACCATCCTACCAGTCCAACTGGTAGGTTGGTTATTTGGAACTTCTGTATTATTAGTATTATAATACTAATACTATAAGTTGTCATTTAAAATGTTTGGAAGGCAGCACTCCTTCAGTCACACCGGAGGAGGGCTGCCTTCCAAACTCTTTCTCTTATTGTCGCATCATTCCAGAAAAATGCATTTAGGAATTTTAGCATGCCTCGTTTGAAAGGCGTGTTCTTTTAAGCGAGATTCTCTTACCTGAAAGGATTAACAGATAATCTTTAGGTTTGCTGCATGAGCTGGTGATTTATTTTAACGAAGTGGCACCAAGCCACCGTTGACTGTCGAAGCCAATTGTGTGCATCCAGCCATGCAAATGGCGGACCCCGGCCGTAAAATGTGTTTAGTGCACGATCTGTCTCACAGCACCCAGAAACCTTTTTGGCTGTGACGCTACACTTGATGGCGTATTTGCGGATTTAGCAGGAATAAAGATAAATACCCCGCAGGTAGGCTCAGAGCAAATGAGGCCATCGATGTACAAAACATGACATTGAAGAAAATTAAAGAGCTTAATATTGTCTTTCCATCCAATAGAATTTAATTTTGGCTATTACCTTACCGAAGCCTAATCCTTGCCTTCCTCATTATAGTATAAAGATTTTTATTGTACAGTTACTATATTATACAGCTAGCAGTTTTACAGAATTATAAATATGGCGTTTTACAAGCTTACCTGTGATGTAAAGAAAATAAAATTATCATGAATACTTCTTACGCTTAAAGAATACAGAAATATCCATTTAAATATGAATTTTATTATGTTCACAATACAGGCTATGCAAACAAGAAAAGAGAGACAAAACATCAGGTTTCAAACTTGTTCACTAACTGCTGAATCAATTCCAACAAGGTCCATATAATTTGACTCAGTTCCCAGAGACGTCTTGAACTGAGACATGACGTCCATCTGTCTGACCACTAGCGACAGTCATTGGACTTGCAGATGAAGCACTGATGTAGACTTTTTCTACATCTCTCTCTTAACGATCAGAATATCTGGACTCAATCCATAGATATCGTCGCTGAATATGAAAAAAGAAGAATCAAAAATAAAGGGTTAATGGCGTGAAATCTTCCTGCCATTTGTCTGAACAAATCCATAACAAACGTTTCCAGAGTAAACAAAAACCACAACCATGGCAGTCCGGTTTTGGAAAAAAAAAAAATCAACAGGAAGAGGTGGTTTCAGCCAGGAGTGGTATCAGCCAGTCTTGGCTAACATATTCTTGGCTCATTCCTCTCTTTGGTCCTGGGACGTCAAGGTCAAGGTCCTGGAACCTGTTGTATGGATATAGTATCTGATGTAACTATGGCGTCCCACGTTTTGCTATCAGACTCAAATATCTCAAATATACGGAAAATAATTATGTAATCTTCATTACAAACCTAACGCTTTACATTTCTTTAACAAATTATTCTCTGTTTCACAGACAGTAAATAGTGTACCGTAAACCTTCATATCCTTGACTCATTATTGCATTCGTAAACTACTCTCATTTTGCTATCTAACTTGCAGGAACAATTAAATCTGTTACGTTTTAGAAAACTGCTAATTCTGATCAGCTGTTCCGATATTTCAAGGACATCCACTTATATGACCATCTTTAACCATATTTTAAACTAAAACCATTAAATAAATCATGAGCAGCACAATTTGGCCCAGGAGACCCTTGGTTAAACACCCAATACTATAACAACAGCAGCAACAACACCACGGCCCGCACGAGCAGCAATTCCTCTGTTGATCACTCGTCTTCAGATATTCCCAAGAATCCGTCCAAACATGTGCCAGAAGTATGCACTCTCTTAAAACACACATAAACTTGATAATTTTATTTATTTTAAAACATCAAAGTTCAAATGTCTCCAACAAGCGATACAATCGGCCATACAATCATGGCAGCCAATCATTTGGTTTCAATGTGACTTCTCCAGCCCTTCACTATCACAGACTGTAATCTCGAAATATTACATAATACCAAATAACAGATACATCGTATGTATATAATTACGTATTTTTTTGTATTTCCTCGTTAACTTTCGCATTGGGATTAGTTTTTCTTTTTCACGAAACACTCCTGAAAATTGTAAACGATGATCGATCGAACTTCAACGCTTTCGTTCTAATCTGGCGTTGCCTTTTAATTCTAACGCTCTATTATAATCTCAAAATTAGCATCTTGGAAAAATTAACCTATTTTGAAACTTCTGCAAGATTTTAATTTGCTCTCTGTCCAAGGTTTTCCTTTTTCCAAGTCGCTTCATTCGTGTACAACTATTGCAATTTAACCAACTCCTCCGTATCGATTCTCTGTTTAATATTGCGCGTTTGTAATACAGGGACCCGAGGATAAGGCAACAAAGAACCCTGCGTGTAGTTATCGACAGAACGTAACAGTCACTGCAAAAGTAATGCGAGCACTCATTGAGGCCAATTACTTAGCACACAACTTACAAAAGGAAGCCTTTTCCGCATTAAAATTCTGGACGCTCCTCTTTCCACGCACAAATGCAAGCGGTTACAATACGACAGTGGGTAGGCGACATAATTAATTAGAGTCGCATGTTCAATAGCTTCTTATTCCTTAAAATCTGCATAGCAAGTGGACTGCATCGATTCCAGACGTAAAAATAAACCGACTATTGACACCTAGTTCAAAACGTACAGAACCACACCAGGCAATTGTAAAACACGATTCTGTAAAATATTGTACAACTGCCCCGGATGCAGAGCGTTCTAGTGAAAAATAAGTTTCACTACTATTACAAAGCTGTTCTTTAGTTAACAAGTTCCTTATAATGTAATACAGTTTCTTAAAATGAAGGCTTCCTTATTATCTGACACGTGTAAAAGAAAGAAACTTAAGGCGTAGAAAGGAAAGTCCCCTTTCTTTTATCTACTCTAATCTATTTGAACTACCTTCACTGCTTGGTCACTAGGTGGCCTTGCTTCTGCCTCCAAGCGACGGGGGTTGGAAACCCAAGATGAAAAGTTCTTACTCCTGGAGCAAAAAGAAGCAGTAACATATTACCATCTGAATCAGACTGGTATTAGGATGTCATTAACCCATACACAAACAAGAGCCAGAAAAAGACAATAGTATCAATATAAATACAGATTCTTAATCTTACGATTTACAGGCCATCCTTTCATGCATGCAGTCAGCTCTTCTCAGATGGGTCACAGATTACAATCACTTGTTGAAATGTCAGACTATGCCAATCAGAGCGACTTCTGAAAATATCTGCCTTTGGGGAAATCCCATGTCGGTCCTTTGTGCCATCTGGTGCAATCTCTGTAAAGGTCACTTGTGTCGCCTTAAATACCTTCAAAGGAGTAAGGTCCGAGTGGGATTTCATAAATAGCTCAGAAGATAAAATAGTTCATGAATTGTAAGATCAAAATGTTACACAAGCAAAAAGATACAGTGTACTTCCAGTACACCAAATCCAGCTACCTTCAACTGTCAAGACCAGCAATATCTGCCCAGATAAAATGTGTCCAAATTATAACGGACCACGTCCTGTCTGTTCAAAAGAATGTGAACGACGGAAAAAATAAGAAAAAATCCAAGCATATAAAGAACAATGTAACATATCAGGAGGCTAAAAAGTATCACCAACTGCAAATCTGCGGACCTATGCCTCAGTGTACCAAGTCCAATCGGGTGCAAACCGAAAATGCGCAGTAGCCATACAGAGAGATTTATCTATTCTTCCATATATCTCATTTCTAGATTGGGCTAGATCCATACTTATAGGAACACAGACAACAATAAATGAAAATCAACCAAAGCTGTAAATACTCCAGTTTCAATTCTTGCACTCATTAACCCAGCATACGAATGCCAAAAGAAGTCTTCTCAATTGTCTTGACAACCCATTTTTCAAGACAATTGAGAAGAAAGCCACTTTTGGAACTGATAATTGACAGTCAAATACAGAAAGATGCGATCCTTGACATACATGCAAAAGAAGATGCGGTTCTTCCAAGGCCAGTATGCTCTAAGAAAAACGAAGCTAATTATCCTTATTGCTGATCGTCAAATACTCAAAAACTTACATTGTTCTTTGATCAGATCAAAGCCTGATTATGTTTCTTGTTTATACTTTGGCAGAGTCACTAGGTCAGAGGAGTTTATATTAATTATCTCACAATAAATATAGTCATTAAGACCTGGGCTCGAATTACGATCGATTGAAAGCATTGTACCTCGCACCTTACCACTCAGCAGCTTCAAATAAGGATCAATCTAATCCCTAAAATGATCGACCAATTTGTCTTACTGGCTTCTTAGGAAAACAAAAATTAGAAACACTGACACTAAAGACTCATTTGGTGTCTAGAATCTTAATCACTGATTTTAATTTCCCACTATCTTAAACTATGGATAATGGATTTGACATATACTCTTGAACAAAACTTGCATTACTTTAAAATTTGAAATAGTGTTCATTAGTTTATTTGAGATATAGTATCTCTCCAAGATTGGATTTTTGGTGCATTATCAGTTGCAGATGTGCCAATGAAACCCAAACCCAACCCAATCTGTTGAAGATGATTATTTTGAAAATTTAACAAAGTTTATAACAAGATTAAACAAAGTTGTTGTTTTGCTGTTGAGTCCTAATTAAAATTTAATGCATTGAGTTTGTTGAACTTATATCCGAAAATATTTTGGTTCCTGTAAGGAGATGATTGTTTCAACTTCAGATGCTTTTGCAGAAGTTTGTATTTCTAGTGGTGATTATAAACCTTCTTTAATAATGGGCATAATAGAATGATTTCCATAATCGAATGATTAATAATCGATTATTTCAATGATTGTAATAAGCGATTATTAATCGTTCGATTATGACCTTCCCATTATGTGAATCTCTAGAGCGCAAAAAAAAATCTACTTCCCTTATGCTCATTTATTGTCCCCCTTTATTGAAAACAATTCATATCTCGACTGCCATTAACCACAACATCTAACTTTCCTTAATCATAAATACACCACAAATATGTCTTCCTTCTCGATTTTAAAAACTAAGTTTTTGATTTCATTTGGTTCTTGGCTTCGTATTCTCGAACACCAAGGTTTCGGCCACCGAGCTTGAGATCGCCATGAAAATCTACAATGTAAGAGATTATGTGAAGATTTCTACTAAGCGATCTTATTATACAATTAAGAAAAAACTGTTCGGAGTTCATGGTCATGCTGCATAATTTAATTCGCATTATGACCTCCGTAATCTTGAGAGCGAGACCAGTGACGTCAAGGGAAACCGTCCGTTAAGTGCCATTAAGAGAAAACTTAATCGTGCTCACATGTGCAACTTGACGACTAATTTCCTTTCTGGTGTCACAAGCACTGTCCGTGAGACTCCGATGGCTAGCAACGCGTGAGGTTGATCAAGCACAACTCACCAAGAGAAGGAGAGATTAACTTCTTCAGTGTACGCGATTAAGTTTCCATACTTTCTCCATCTAATTGCTATTCAAAGGCGTTTTGCCTCAGTAAGGCGCTGAACAACCCGTTTTTATTAGCTAATGGTCAGTTATACAGCAAGTATGTAATTGAAAAACACACCAGCATCGACTCTACAATACTTATTCGATTTGTCGTTTTCTGGATGAAAAACCCGAGTTTCCAGTAGAGGATTTTATTTAAACTTACTAAAGAAAAGGAAAGATACCTTTCTTATTATTTATACATACATAACTTTATTAACACTAACCACTAATCTCTTATCGCTTAGTCACTGAAAATTGATGAACTAATGAGCCTTTAAACTTGCATGGAGTATAATCTACCTTTAATTTCTTGAAGAATTACAAATTATTCTCAGACGTTTCGTGGTACTTCCTATACCATTAAGGACTGCCTAAAGACAGCGTTATAGAAAATACCACGAAACATCTGAGAACAATCTCTAACTCTTTAAGAAATGAAAGACAGATCACTCTCCACGCACGTTTAAGTGCTCATTATTTCACCAATTTCCAGGTACATAACAGAAGCAATAGAATATTTGAGTTTTAGTGTAGATATTGAATATTCCTGCTGGCGATCGAAAATTTTCTACCCAAATCTAAAGTGAATTCTTAAGTACCGTCGAACTGTAATCAATATTAGTATAACGTTCCGAGCTCCACCTACATATTCCTTTCCCTTTTTGGATATTTTTTTCTCAATTTTACCGCTAAATAAAACCTATTGCAAAAAGAATCAGGTCAAAAGTTTGCTTAGTCTTTGAGTTATTCAGATTCAAGGAGAGTTCCAGAGGCACGTAAACAAATTATTATATAGATGTGGAGGTGAAATAAATTCCTTGTGTCCCTCGTGTGTGGAGTGGTAAGTAGATCTATATATTCTACCGATGAAAGAGGTGCCAAAATATTTCGCGATTTTAATATAAAAATTCTAGTGACAACTGGCTAAAAAATAGATAAATAATTTCAATAAATAAATCAGTAGAAATTAAAATTCAAGCAGAAATTATACTACTTGTAGTAGAGTTTTAGGAGCGTCAGGGACTAAGGTCATATTGCTCCGTGCATATTGTCTGCAAATTGCGTTCTGTGGTCGTTTTTCTGTTTGCTGGATGAAAAACAAGAGTTATAGGAAGGAAAATCCATGCAAACCTCGCCTGAGACGGATTAACTATATCTGTTTCAGGTTATTATGCTAAACTAACTCCTCCAGTCTACATCGGAATTGAATCCTGACCGCTCTAAACGAGTGACAAGTGGCGAAGCCACTATACTGTCACAAAGGACTTCACGATCAACACAACATCTCGTTTATGTTAATAATTTCTTCGACTGTGGTCCGAATCCCGAATTAGGTAATGTAGCTTCTGCGTTGAAACAGCTTGGATGTTTTCATTTTCGAATGATGTTTTCATTCACTAATCAAATTAATCTGCATTCATAAACAGTTTAAATAAACTGTTTATGAATGCAGTAGATTTATTTATCAAGTTCAGACATTGTTCGCGTTTACTCTATAAAACGCAAATGGAAATCCAGTCAATCCATTTTATTTCACAGATACCTTGAACAGCCATTTTTTAAGAGGTGAAACTTTTCTGCATGAAGGATACGCCTTACAGTAGACTCTGATTGAATTGTTCTTCATTCTCAGGAATACTTACATTACGTGGAGTTTCCAGTGGTTTTATGTCAGATTCGATCAGACCGGATTTCAGATTGGATTAGATTTTGCAGTCTGATCGAAAAAACCTACAAATTATGGACTCCCCGCGAGATTCTAGAACGTTCCCCATACTCTTTAACAACAAGACCAGATCAATCTTTGGGTGGGCTGATTTTTCCTCCTTATGGTGAGGGGACTGGCAGTCTGGTGGTTACCTCCACTTACAGATGATGTGAAGGACCAAAGGATTGTTTTTATATCGAACTACTATCTTGGAACAAGACTGAAATATCAACCGCTATTGGTTGTTGCCGTTTTACTCTGTTCTCTTAACGATGCATGGTGTTCCTGCACTCAATTCCTTTAAAGTGTATAAAAAAAAACTTTATTCAATATAAATTTTATCCTAAAAATGAATTTTACTTTAAATAATTTTATAGCTTGTTAAACAGAGTGCGCGTGTTGAATATTATTTCCCGTCAGGCTCACAACCGCAATAAAAGTCAAAAAGAAAAAATAAATACGAATGCAATAATGTAGTCTGAGGAAATGTAATCTGATATGGAACTATCATTACTCCAAACATGGTTCAGGTTGACATCGGATATGAACAAATCTTATGTTTAAATGCAAGAAATATTCTAGTTTCAGCTCCACCCATGTTCACGGCCAGGTCACTTGGCAACTGACATTTGTGATAGTGTCCAAATTTACCAATCTGCTCGCAAGCTTACCACAATTTAATAATGGGGTTTCGGTGCATCGAGAACCACAGCTGCGTTTTATTATGACGTATTAGAAGTGACGTCACCCGGAAAGTGGGAGAAATCATCGATTTTCGTGCGATGATCTCAAGGTGGAGCTGCTGTCGTCGACAAGGTGAAAGGTAGGTGTAATCTGACCTTGATCGATATCACTATTTTTGGCCAAGGGAGCCAGACATGAAATACATCTAACAGTCCAAGAATCGTTACGAAGAGGAAGCAATCCTGCTTGCAATGACAGAATAATATCACACGACCAATAACATTTGCTTGAAACAAGGAAGAAACAGTGCTTGGCTTTGTTCGTAATATCCAATACATTCATTTTTTACAGTATTATTTAAATAACAAATGGATAACTTTGAATCGAGTTTGTCCTTTTCTTTGCGACTACAGTCCTGCCATAGGCGCTTTTTTTAACCTGCCTGGGCTTTCCTTAGTCAATACATGTTGACTGCATCGTGTAGCAGAAATAACTACGGTTGATCAATACACAGAGGATCGCAAAAACATTTTATTTCTTCGACCTAACCTTGTCTTCTACACTCCACTTATTAATCTCTTTCTTCGTGGAACCGTGACAGATGACTCTAGTGATCGATATCTTGCACAACAGCTGTCAGCGCAAAATAAAAACAATAATTATTCCTCACTCTTTTCTTGTATTCAAGTTTGCTAAGTGTTCTACAGGAAACCGTTACAGCAGAGTTGTAGTGAGATTAGAAATGACCTTATTCCTTAAATGAATCACGAAAAATAGGAAGCACCTTTTGAAAAGAAAATTGTCCAGTAAATGATTTCAGAGTAAAAATGAATTAGAGTAGTTACTACACCAATAATTTATTAGAATTAATTTCGTTGCTGCTGTTTATCTCTCCAGCGCTCAGATTTTATAACTTAATTGTTTTTTTTCACACAACTCTACCCATAATACATCTTATTGAGGTAGATTATGGACTAATACGCTTCTGATTTCAGGAATGTGTTCTTTAAACTCCTGGGAATCTTGATTTCAGTGCAGCGACATGTAACTGTTCTCATGTATCTAAACGTTGCTCAAGAGACTGTGTTTATACTCTTTTTATTCATCAGCAGTGATGAACTTTCCCAACAGGACAGTCACCAACCCAAAAATCTACAGACTTGGGAGGAAGAATATTTGAAATGCGTCTTCGAATGGTTAGCCAAAATCTCGAATTTCATCGCATTTGAACATTTTTGTATGAAGTAGAAATGGTTCTCTGATGTACTGTATAGTTATGCTGTCATCGACTAAATACTAAGACCATACTTCCGAATTGTTTTAGCATCTCGTGGTGTTCATCTCACCTTGGGGCATGGTTTTTAACTGAATCGAACAGATGGTGATTTATAAAATGACCATTTTGTTAGAGGAACTAACAAAAGCAGAAGGAACTACACAGAGAAGAAGTACACTCCACAGAAATGCGATGCACTGCACACAGCTTCCCCAAAATATAAAAACTCTCTTGACAACGATCAACGATCAACGATCAAATCAAGTTCCGTGACAGGCAAGGCTAGAATTTCAACAAGAATTTCAGAAAGTGTTTTCTGAAATTCCTTTTGTTCTTTCGGTTAATTGAAACAGGCTCACCATCATATCCAAAAATTAGTTTCTCCAAAATAATAGTTACTGAGGTCTGAATTATGATTGTAAAGGATTACTCGAGTATTGTAAAGAAATCTGAATTGTAAAGGATTACTCGAGGTGGATGTTTTTTTTTTTTTGTAGTGAGAAAAGGGTATAGCGCGTTGTATGGGCTGAATGGCAGGTCACTATGCGACAACCGACATCGCAATATGTGGAATGCAGGAACAATATCCCAAATAACAATGCGCGGCACATTCAAACATATGGGGTTCCATAGCAAACCACCCAAGAGACACGCTCTCCTCACCGCTGATTATCGTCGACGGCAAAGGCTGTGGTGTCAAACACGCTGGTTGGACACTTGACAACTGGAAACGCGTGTGCTGGTCAGATGAGTTCAAACACCTAGTGCAACACGCCGACGGATGCCTTTGAGTGTGGTGCAAGCAGCACAAGTCCATGGATCCATTGTGCATAGTGCCGACTATTCAGGTTGGTGGTGGTGATGGTTGCTTAATATGTGGAATGTATTGCTAGCAAGAACTAGGAATCCTTGTGTGTATGGCCCAACATTTCACTTTGGTCTACCGGCAGCTCTTAGGATATGATAAGCACCCAGCCATGTTGCATTTTTTTTTTTCGGAACAGAAATAGAATCTTCCAAGACGATAATACTCCTTGTCATCGGGATCGCACTATATTCAAGGAACACAGTGATATCGCCCATCTTGATTGGCGATATCACTGTGGCCTCCAAATTCTCCTGTGCTCAATCCAGTTGAGCACCTGTGGGATGTTATGTATGGACACTGAACCGTCATTAGTAATATAATAATAGTATTTGCCAATATAGTTCAAGGAAGCCACAGGTTTTTGCTGAGCTCGCAAAAAAAAAAAAAAAAGACAAAGTAGATAAGAAAATACAAATTATGTTTCCTTCCTCATACAGATAACTGTCTAGTTGACCTTTGAATTTATTTAAACTGCCAGCCCGAACTACTTGCGAGGGAAACTTCTTCCAGAAATCAATGACTCGCTGGCTAAAAGAAAACTTCCTACAATCAAATCTAAACTTCAACCCTGTAATTTGAATTTATGACCCCTCTTTCTGGACCTTTCACCTTGTCATTTTACTAATCCCTCACAGTGCCTCAATGCCGTATAAACCGCAATCAGGTCACCTCTGAGGTGCCTGGTTGCAAGCCCTGTAGCCCACAGGGCTTGCAGAGTCTTTCCTCGTACGGTCTGTTCTTTTGCTGATCTCACCACTCGATTTGCTCATGGTTTGTACCCTTTCCTTTTTCAGATGAGATCTCCATACTTGAACAGAATATTCCAAATATGGTCTTACAATTTCATTATACAGTGGGATTTTGACCTCCCTACTATCTCAATAGGATAACGATTCGATAAATCATCGAAAGGAAATCATTTCGATGATTTATTGAATTGCTGGACTTTCCTGGTTGCCTGTTAACACTATTCAGAAAACTTTATGTCTGCCCGTATCGTAACTCCAAGGTCCCTTTCTTCTTCTACTGTTTTAATTCATCTGCACCCAGTATATACTTTACTTTGGGATTGCACTTCCCCAAATGTAAGACCTTGCATTTTGCTGTCACTTTTCTGACCATTCCTGAAGCCTGTTCAAGTCATCCTGAAGGATGCTGCCTGGCACTGATCAGTTGGCAAAATTGACTTTGCTGAATTCAAATATGGCGACCATATTGCTGTAACACACACCAATTTTAAGAGAGAAGGGATTAAAGTCAAAAACAAGTTTTTAGTAAAAAAAGATTTCATGTATTTTAAGAAAATATTATATGCAGTACTAAATATCGAACAACGGGTCTATTAACCTTATTCTATTTACAAAAATGTTTATCTGATAACAAAACCAAACCCTTATTTTGTCTTTGTAATCGTCCATTGGTGTCTCCCGTACGAGACTCCAAAAGTAGCCAACATATTTGGACTCCATTTTCCCTGGTATCTTTTTTTCCATTTGATAAATATCTCGGTGAAATCTTTTATCGTGTTCATCGGAGACTACTTTTAGGTTTTCAGAAAAAAAGTCTAAATGGGAATGTAGGAAATTAAGCTTTAACGACATCTTGCATCCCAACTCTCTGTACGCTAAAATTAGCTTATCCATAATTTCGCTGTAATTTTGTGATTTATCACTGTCTAAAAAGTTCCGGAAAACGTTTTCGAATGCCTTCCAGGCTCTTATTTCTGTAGAATTTTTTTTTTTGAATTCCTCATTTTGAAATAGAAGTTTGAGTTAAGGGCCCTAAAAGATTCCTTCTTTTATCTTGGCCTCACTGATTCTAGGAAACTTTTGTCTCAAACAGGAAAATCCTTCTCTTTTTTGTCCATCGCTTTCACAAATATTTTTATCAAACCTAGCTTGATGTACAATGGAAGTAAATAGATTTTTTACTTATCCACCGAAGGAGGATGTCTACAATTTACTGGCCACGTGTAGTTTCTGAACGGTCTGGCCATTTTTTTACCCTGCAGTGGCAATCCTTCTCTCGACTGCCCCAATCGCATAAAAAGCGGCCCCGAGTGCCAAGCGAGTGATCTAGCGATTTACAAAGCGAATTTGAAAGCGTTTTTCTAAAGAGAAGTTGATAAAGAGATTTCCAAAGGCTTTACTTTCAAAGTTATTTATTTTCTGGCTCTTTGTAAATAAAGAAGGAAGCCTCCTACAAGAAAGGAAAGACACCTTTCTTCTGTATATATATATAACTACTTTTCTAACACACTAACCACTAACCTTTTATCGCTTGGTCACTGGTGGCACCGCTCCTGCCTCCACGTGGCGGGGCCGGTAACCTGGGGGATAAATCAACCCTCGGGGCTAAAAGGAGCAGAAATGGAAACGAATGAATTTCCACGTCTAGAGCCCAAGAGTGCTCAATATGACAATCGTGAACCCGACCATGACTTCTCTACCTCGAAGAGAATGAAAAAAGATGCAGGCAGACAGGAATCACCAGCCTTCCTGATTATCCATTCTCTGTCGGCACAGCCTGTTAGCAAGCTCTCCCCTTTCATCATCCAACGATGCCTTGAACATGCAGCATCATCACCAAAAATGGTGAAACGTCTCCAATCCGGGGACTTGTTAATAGAGACTTCTCTCCCAAGACACTATGAACAACTACTGAAACTCACCACTTTAAGCGGAATTCCAATACAAGTCACTCCACATAACACCCTGAATTCATCCAAAGGAGTGATTACTGAGTGGGATCTACTGAACGTGTCTGAAGAAGAAATAGTACAAGAACTAAAGACACAAAATGTAACTCAAGCAAAAAGAATCATGATACGAAAAGATGGTACCTTAGTCCCAACACGTAACATAATTCTAACTTTCAATACACCGAATCTACCAGCATCAGTCAAAGCAGGTTACTTAAATTGCCGTGTTCGACCCTTTATCCCAAATCCCCTAAGATGCTACAAATGCCAGAAATTTGGTCACTCCCAGACAGCATGCCGTGGCGTTTCAACATGTCCAAACTGTGGCTCCACAACTCATACCCAGTTAGAATGCAAAGCACAAACTCCACAGTGTCCTAATTGCAGGGGAAGCCATCCAGCATACTCTAAAGAATGTGATCTCTGGAAGATAGGCAAAAAATTCAAAAATATAAGACTGAAAATAAAGTATCCTATCAAGAAGCTAGGAAACAAATTAAACTAATCATGCCAAATAGCTCTTATGCCTCGATTATCCACTCTCACCAATCAGTAGCATGTCAGACGGAAGTGTCACTCTCCAGATAAATCGATTGCAGACTGGGCTCGATTAGTTCTATCGACCCAGCCTAAATCAAAGCCAAACACAGTTGATCAAAGTATGAATACACCTATCACAGTTCCAACCCAAATCATAACCCAAGGTAAAGTAACAGAAAAACCTCAAAAATCAGATCCTGTCGAGGTTAATCAACCACCCTCAACAAGGATGGATACTGACGATACGACTACCCAAGACCTTCTTGAATTACATGCAGATGATGAAATGGAAGATAGCAATAATTCAACACGCCCCAATTTCCCCAGAAAAGAAAAACCTAAGCTGGATCGTCACAAACAACCCACTTATAAAAAGCAGTCAGATTCATCTCCCTCTTTCAAATCCAAATAATGGAACATATCATCCAATGGAACTGTAGAGGCCTTCGCAGCAACATCGATGATATCCATGAATTAATTCACCAATACCGATCCCTTGCAATGTGCTTGCAGGAAACGAATTTAACACCTCAGATCTCAATCAAAATCAAAAATTATACCTTGTTTAGACAAGACAGAGCTGGCACTAACAGTGCTCACGGAGGAGTAGCAATACTCGTGGATTCAAGCATCCCCTCCAGACACATCCCTTTACAAACCTCCTTAGAAGCTGTTGCCACTCGCGTTGTAAATGATATTACACTGACACTGGTTTCAATCTATCTTCCACCAAATCATCAATATACCATTCGAGAAATCGAAGATCTTGTCTTGCAGTTACCATCTCCCTTTTGTATCCTAGGAGACTTTAATACCCACCATCCAATATGGGGTTCCCCTATATCAGACAAACGAGGGAAGCTTATTGAAATGTTGATAGACAGGCAAAATTTAACTTTACTAAATACTGGCACTCCCACATATATCCATCTCCCTACAGGTTCAACTTCTACAATAGACCTTACCATTTGTTCCCCAATCCTCTTTCCAAGTATAGAGTGGGTAACTCTAAGCGATCCTTATAGCAGTGATCATTATCTCATAATCTGCAAAATTCAAACATCCTGTTCCTTCCCAACAGAAAATTCAATGAAATGGAAATTTTCAAGAGCTGACTGGAGAAAATACAGAACGCACATATCATTTGACAACTACATTATTCAGTCCTGTTCCATCGACAGTGTTACTGAGCACATCACAAATGAAATTCTGTCAGCCGCATCCGCTACCATTCCTCAATATCAAGTAAGAAATAGACGAAAAACAAATTATTGGTGGAATGAAGACTGCAACCATGCGAAAAAAGAGAAAAACAAAGCGTGGAACCTTTTCCGCAAACACCCAACCACCTCCAATCTTATTAGTTATAAACGTCTTAGAGCAAAAGATCGTTACATCAGGCGTAAAGCGAAAAAAGAAAATTGGATTAAATTCGCCTCGTCAGTAAATAAAAATACTGATATTAGATTAATCTGGAGAAAAATAAAATGTTTAAACAGTAAATTCCCTCCTTTATCCACCCCACTACTGAACTGGAATGGACAGGAGCTTACTACCCCTACAGAAATATCAAATGCACTGGGAACCACATTTTCTCTGTTGTCCTCTTATATCGCCTATGATCAAACATTTCAAAAACTTAAAACAATTGCAGAGAAATCCAGACTAAATTTCACTGACAATTCCGCTTTACCTTAAACCATTTACCATGCTTGAGCTGCAACAATCCCTTAACAACTCAAGAAACAGTGCTGCTGGCCCAGATGGGATATACTATGTAATGTTGCGAAATTGGATCAGAGCTCACTCTCATTACTGCTCATGTTTTTCAATCGCATTTTTTCCGAACATACCTTCCCAAGTTCCTGGAGTCATTCATATGTACTAGCAATTGCAAAGCCCGGTAAAGATCATTCTGTTCCGCAAAATTACAGACCAATATCCCTTACCAGCTGTCTAAGCAAAACCCTAGAGAAAATGATACATCGCCGTCTCACTTGGTTCCTGGAGTCCCAAAACTTGATTAACAACAACAATTTGGATTCCGGAAAAATCGATCTTCATTGGATCTCATGATCAAAACCGAGACAAACATTAGAAATGCTTTCGTCAAGAAGGAACATCTCGTAATGGTCTGTCTTGATGTTGAGAAAGCCTTTGACACTACTTGGCGATTCGGCCTCTTAAAAGATCTGCATTCTCTTGTCCTGAGAGGTAATTTATCATACTTTATCAAAAATTTTCTATATCAGAGATCCTTTCAAGTTCGTTACCGGGGAACCCTCTCAAAGATCTTTACCCAAGAAGAAGGAATTCCGCAAGGGTCGGTTCTCAGTGCCACTTTATTTGCAATGAGAATGAACCACATAATTGAACTCATTCCGAAAACTGTAGATTCCTACCTCTTTGCAGATGATCTCTCAATATCCTGTCATTCTCAAAACATGCATTATATTGAACGCCAGCTACAAATATCAATTAATCGCATCCTGACATGGATGACACAAAATGGTTATAGACTGTCCAGCCAGAAATCTGCTGCCATACACTTCTGTAACAGACGCAATATGCATCTTGAGCCCGAGCTCCACTTGAATAACCATCCTCTTCCCATAGCTAATTGTATTCGTTTATTAGGATTATTTTTCGACAGCAAGTTAAACTTCCAAAAACACGTTGAATATCTCCGGACAAACTGTCAAAAGAAACTGAACATACTCAGAGTTTTATCAGCGACAACATGGGGAGCAGATCGTTACACCCTGCTTCACCTATACAGAACCATAATTAGATCACGCCTGGACTACGGGGCGCCTGTTTTTGATTCTGCTAGGGAGAGTGTTTTATCTCGCCTCCACCCTATTCAACATTCAGCTCTTAGATCAGCATTAGGTGCGTTCAGAACATCTCCAGTGCAAAGTTTATATATCGAAGCCCATGAACCTCCTCTAAATATCAGGAGAACGATGTTGCTGTTAAACTATGCAATCAAGATCCAAAGCCAGGTAACCCATTCTAATTGGTCAATACTTCATGATCCGCTGTATATGACCCTGTATAGAAACAAACCACATTCAGTTCGGCCTGCTGGAATTAGGCTAAAACATCTAACAGAAGATTTGGATATACACTTCGATAAAATCTTGCAAGATCCTATAGATCCTGACCCTCCATGGTCTGTCATCACGCCATGTTGTGACAAGTATTTCCATCAGTGGGGTAAACACTCTCTATCAGACTTTACCATCCAACAGCTGCACACTGAACATGCTCAACATTATCCTGACTTCGCTAAAATATATACAGATGGATCGAAATCCGAGAGTGGATCGGGTGCAGCAGTGGTACTCCCTGATAAAATAGTTTCTCAATCTCTTCCGACAGAGTGTAGTAGCTACACAACTGAATTATTTGCCATAAAGCTTGCATTAGAAAATGTCTTCCATATGTCAATTCAAAAAAGCATAATTTACACAGACTCGCAAGGTTCCGTATTAAACAATTCCCCACCTACTCATCCGATATTAAAGCTCATCAAAACACAGTTGATACGTCTTAGAGAGCATCAGCAAAAGGTTATCTTCTGCTGGATCCCAGGCCATACCGGAATACCAGAGAATGAAATTGCAGATGATGCTGCCAAAAATCCATCCAGCCCAGCCCCAACGAATTCTCTAGTACCCGTCACAGATTATAAAATGAATATACAAAGAATATGTAAAGATCAATGGACTCTTCAGTGGCAAACACAATTCCATAATAAACTATTCCAAATAAAACCCTTACCAAAATTATGGGCTTCTAGCTCTATAGCAAACAGACAAGAAGAAGTAATTCTAGCCAGAGCCAGAATCGGTCATACTCATTTAACCCATCTGTTTCTTTTGTCAGAAAATGATCCTCCCCAGTGTAATCATTGTCATACACCACTCACAGTCAAACACATACTTCTGGACTGTACTCTATATAATAATGCTCGACTAATGTCTTTCAATTCTCTGTCAAATTTAAAGGAACCTTTGTCACTTCGCCATATCATAGGCGAAAATTCAAATCTTGCAGAATTCTTCTCCTTTCTAAAACGAATAAGATTGTATAACCGTATTTAACTGCTTCTAAATCAACAAACACAGACTATATGTATCACTTCCATAAGTGCAATATGGCCTAAGTAGCCATTGCACTTTAAACCCCAACAACAACAACAGCATAAAAGGCAGAAGTATTTAATGTATCCCCCTTTCAACCCAGTCAACAAAACTATCACTTTTAGGGTGGAGCAAATATTCCATTTGTATTCTTGATAGTACTTTTTTTTTTTGTGTTTTTGCAAAAGAACCTTTAGGTTTTCGTACGTTTCCTTAATATGAACTGAACGGGCCAATGGTATAGTAGTGTAAAAGTACACTCTCACAAATAAAACGTAAATATTTATTTATCTGAAATAAATTCATGTAAGGCGATGAAAAGTGAGAATAATAATTAAGGTTTGAATATTTTGTTTGAATATGGTAAATATTAAGGTTTGAATATGTTAAAGATTAGAAATATTAAGGTTTGAATATGTTAAGGATTAGAAATATTGAGGTTATAAATGTGTGAATTAAATAGCAGTTAAATGGAGACAAGAAGAAGTAAATATTATAAAAGTGAGTGAATTGAGAGCAAACAAAAGAGCGACCCGTAGTAGGGAAGGAGTGGTCATTTGGAACAGGCGAGAAAGAGTTGTAACAAGCGGGGGAGCAATAGGGCCCAATTAAGAAGCATTTGATCTAAGCGGCATCTGGACATATGTCGGACGATTTGGCATTCGCGTCAAGAAAACAGGGCTACTGTGGTGGGTTTTAGCGAAGTTGGCGACATTTAGTAAGGAAAGTGTAAACACGAAAATAGGTAATTTTTGGAGGCAATCGGCATAGATGAAAAGGTTATAATTCTGGGGAGGGGGGGGGTAACCAGAAATATTGGTTATGCAAAAGTAGCAATCGTTAATGTTGTCTCGAGGTTCTCATCATATCACTGGAACAGCAAAAGGCATCGATTTATGACTACCTATAACCAAGCCTGTTAATGTCCTTGAACGTGAACTACAGGAAATCTTTGGAGTGGGAAAGCCACTGTCAAAAGTTGTATCAGTGTCTTTCGCTGTAATTTTAATACCACTTCCCCGCAAATGTAGCAAAAGCTATCAGGCTTATTTCGGCAAGAACGCGACATATTTCATGTACGGTTGAGGTACGCGCACATAAGAACACAATTAAGAAATTTTTGATTTTTATTTCTAATTTAAACGCAGTTCATGATTTACGCTAATGCACAGAACACTTGTTTACAAACACTAACTCACTAAGCTGAATTGTTTAAGGTAGTCACGCTAATGTATGTGAATTAGTGAAGTCCTCACATCAGCATCTCGAACCAATCAATCTGATAACAAGAAGGCCATATTATTGACCAAACCAACGAATGGACGCCACGTTTATTGACGGAAACATTCTGTCGCTACCACTAACTGTTTAAGGTGGTGCTAAAAGCACCTCCTTTGGAAGAGAGTTCCGAGAAAGAGAAACGCGATGAATGGATCAGCTGAGAACTAGGAGCCAGCTAATCATGGTTGTGCCCCATTGCTCTATAGGCCTATAATTCTGCTTATTGATTTAAAGTGTGCCCTCCTTTCCTTTATCTGATAATTAGATACTTTGTATATCCAGAAACACGAGTGTGGACAGTAACCACAAAGCTCTTGAGATTTTTTAACGGTCGATTATCAGCACAATAAATTTCAACCAACGGACACTTCGTAGCAGTTCTCCCAAATTCTCAGTATTGGCCTTGGCATTAATAGAACTTTGACTCAATTATACCGCACCTGCAGTGTTCTCTCCCACCTTCCTAGGCTGCATCACCTTTTTATATTATTTCTAATTACCTTTCCAAGGACATGAAAAAAAGTGGAGCAGCATTAGTAACATCTGTGCAGTCCAGAGAATGTAAAACAGCAGAACAAAGTAAAAAAACGTTTTCAAAGACGCCAGTTCATGATCCTAACGAGGGAAGGCTACAAAATGCTCCACATCTTATTACTAGTGCTGGTCTCGCTTACCAAGGAAAATATACAGTGATTCCTTTATTTCTTTCAAATAGCGCTACTGGAAAATAATGACTTCCACACTCTCGTAGAAAAAAGAACATAGTTCCAGGAAAAACACATGCCTTGGAGGTACCCTAACTAGGTCACAGCCATCAGCTGATAGCAAAACAGTGAGGGGAAAGGAAGGGGAGAGCGAACATTAGAAATGAGTTCTGGGGTAGTATAAAGGAGTAAAAATTGGCTTCCAATTGATGGAGTCGAAGGTTTCTTGGAAATAGACCATTTAGATAAAGGCTTCTGCTTCTCCTTCAGTCAGCAGACGTTCTCTGTGTCTGTGTCTCAGAAAGCACGTTGAATTCAAGGACTGCGCTATCGTTTCAACTGGCAACTTCTTTTAATAAAACATCTTCTCCCTGCGGCAATTAAGTTAAGCGAAGAAACTGCATTAAGTCAACACGACATCGCCGGATGCCATTTATTACAACGTTTCTTAACCTTTCTGAATCAAGGACCCTCAAAGATTACAGAGATTTTAATAATACGTATGATGTTGAGTGTTGAGTTAGACTGAGAGATAACTATATAACCTACAACATTTTCAGTATTATTGCCTCCTTAATAACGGCGAGGAGAACACTGTGAATTGGGAGAAAAAATTCTATGAAACATAATCTGACTTTCTTTTACCAATCCCGCCTTCCAAAGCTCTTTCTCTTGAAACTCCTATCCCCACCGCATCTTAACTGTTATCTTATTTCTCTTCCTCATTCCGATCTCGACAAAAATCAGCTTTAATCTTTAAACACCACCTTTAATCTTTTGTTATAAAAGTACAAAAAAATGAAAGTTTTTAAGTTGATTTTGAATGGCACGACTATTAAACTTCTTGAGACTTTGAAGTCAAGGTTTGCCTCACCTTTGGTTTGAAGGTCCTTCCTTTTTCGAGTGATTGTATTGTTTTCGATGGTATTGTTTTTATCATTAAATTTAAAGATAATGAAATAACTTCAATAAAATCTTAATATTGGCGATCAAGATTTATGGCAAAAATAAATATTTTTTTCATGTTCTTATTAAAAGATGTCGTTTACAATCTTTAGTCTAATGCGCTAATAAAACCCAAACTCAAATCAAATCGAAAGTGAGAAAACTGTACAGAAGTAAATCGATGAAAAACAAACCAGCTACAACTAAATTTCAATAGAATTCATTCGAATACTCCTTCAGAACCACACTGGAACGTCTCCCATTAATATCTGACAGTAATTACCATTAGATAAAATGGCCTCACCAATCAATGTCCGAAACAGCTACACGCTGCACATTCGGCTCAATACTCACATACATTGAATGATCCCTGAGAGTAGATCAGAAATATTTATAGACGGTTTGAAAACTGATTTCAAAGTTGGTTCAGAGGCAGCCTTTCCAAATCAAACCATATCATGGCAATTTCCGATCGAATGTAATGATGTAATGTATACTTCTCACAAAGCGCATTTGGAGGCTTCCAGACAGAGCTCAAACCTTGCTCCCCCGAGAAGGAAAATGCTGGCTCTTATTAAGAAACTCGACAGAAAACACACAGGTTGTCAAAATATGCTGCATCCTGAGATATATCGGAATCACTGGAAATGAATGTGCCAATCATGCTGCTAGAACTATGACGAGCCCTGTTGTTGAAACTCTTAGAGTCCCATGCACAAAGTATAAGCTGATGACACTCCACGCGCAAAAGATAATTTGTTTTGACGATCCTCTCTACAACATGCAGTCCAAATACCTCCTACTTTGAAAAGGATTTTGGACTGCAGATCAGATATCAATGCAGTTTTCAATTTCCCAAAAATGATGCAATGTTGTGACAGAATTTGGTGCTAAATCTTACATAATCCCTTCATCTGACCTACCTTTGTTTGGCGCATATTAACCTATAGTTACCGTTGCCGTAAAGTCTCCAATAACAACTGCACTCTCGCGCTTGACCGCTCGGCTGCGTCGGGCTTTCTCTCATGAATAAGCGTGACATCGTGAAGGAGCATGTATTAGAAAATTGACAGGATATTGGTGATGCTTTTCTCCTTCTGAAAATGTATTTTCTCTCAAATTTAGACAACAGAGAAAGAAATGAAAATAACTCAATTGAAAGGCGCATTATGGTTGGTTGGTTGATACGTTGTTTAATGGCACAAGGGCTGCTAAGGCCATATTGTGCCTGGCGCATTGTGGCCTCAATAGCTAATGCGTCCATAAATCCATAACAGCAGCGAGCTAAGAACGGGGAAAAGGATTTTTACTCAGATATAAATGTAAAGAAGCAGAAAGCAAGTTATGTTAAGGATGCTGTTGGCAACAATTTGTAGTCTCCGGGGAATCTCTAAGTTGGTGTACGAGGAGGTAACAAAACGTTTTCTCCTGACTGCGTTATACGTGTCCCATGAGGTTGAGATTTGGTATATATATTACTCCTCCTCCTCCTCTATGTAGTCACTAGATAAAGCGACGCATTCTTCCATATTTTGCGGCACTTTCTTGTGCCATTTTTGTAAGTCTCACTTTGCTCTTGAAACCGTGCTTCTGTGCAGAAATACCACTGAATTGCCAAAAAAATTCTTTCCAAGCATAAATGATTTCAGCTGCGGAAAGAGGAAGAAATTAGAAGGTGCCAAGTCGGAGGGATCAGGCGAGTGTTGCAAGATATGCGGTGCTAACTGCTGGGAAAGATCAATGGTTGCGACAGCACTGCAAATGATCTCACTACAGCAACACCTTCCCTGCCGATGGTCGCACTCTAACCTTTTTGGGAGTTGGAGATGATGGACTTTTTCGATTATTTTTAAACCTGTTTTGTTTCAGAGTCAAAGTGATGTATCCACGTTTCATCCATAGTCGCCAATCAGGAAAACAAACAGAGCTGTCTTGTTTTTTTTTTTTCCTTTCTGAAGTGTGCGCACTGCTCGTAACCACTCTACAGCAACCTCTGTCTCTCAATAGCATCATAGGTAAAGAAGCAAATCTTTCTGAATTCTTTCTCTATTTAAAACAAATTCAAATGTATGACCGTTTCTAACTGCTGCTCAAGCAATTTTTATATGTAAAGTCAATTGATTTGGGAGGCGCAATATGGCCTATGCAGCCCTTGCGCCAGAAAACACCACCACCACCACCACCACCACCACCACAACAACCTTTCTGAAGACATGTGAGCAAAAGAGGAATCCATTGTGCTGAGACCTTATTCATATTAAAATCGTTTGAATTCTTTCCACTCATCCATAACTTATCCCATTTTCAGCAACCATCTGTTTACTTTTTATTTTGGGATCTTTGAGGATAAGTTGTTCAATTTTCTCTACGAATTCAGCAGCAGTATGAGAGATGGATGACCGCCCATCTCTTTCCTCATCACCGACGCTCTCCCAGCGACACTTGAACTGTCTCCACAAGTGTTTCACAACGTCATACGACAGAAATATCGTATGACGTGAAACAGTTGTTGAATATCGATCCATTATCACAAAAATGTGATAATGGATCAATATTCAACTTTATCCACGATGAAATTCTGTCACACATTCAGCTCTGTAACAAAAGAGTCAGAGCAATGAAACTTCTGGCATATATTACTAGATAAACGAGCAACGCAGTCAATAAAACATAACGTTCATAGAATACACAAGACAAGGGGAAAAACGTTTTGATACTCCCTTGTATAACACTGATCTTGATATATTTTGCCATCCTGTTTAACCATTTTAGCAGTCAAGAGTGATAATTTTGTTGAAGTATCTTGGGTGATGAGGAGAACTAATTTACCGATGCATATAATAGGAGTGAATCTAGTTAGTAGTGATTTTTTTTTCTCCTATTCCCATGTGCGTGCTCTTGTAGAATAAGAACTGCATAAGATTTTGTTTTCTTGTATCTCATATTATTTCGGATGCATTCTGGAAAGATGAATTTATTAGACATCGTATCATTCTAAATGGAATTATTACATTTGGAGGAAAACACCAAATAAGAACTGATTACATTATCGTTAGTTACTGAAGAAGCAATTCAGAAGTGGAGTAATCATTGGGAACCTTATTTTGGATGAATTTCAGCTTTCTCCTCTAATAGAAGACCAAAAACTAACATCGTGCATTCCTCTCATTTCCGAAAGATTTTGATCTGTCTATGCGTTAATCTTGTAGTTTATCAGTCAGTTGTGCAGTTTTGCAGATATCGCCAGTTCCAGATCGCGAATGATAATTAAATTCCTCCAGACTGGTTGCTCAGCATATAATAAGCGTAAAATTGTTAAAAAAATAACTTTCTATGGAAAATGCTGGAAGATGCTAAAAAATCAAGAGTTAATAGTCTAAGAGGAATGCGAGTGACATTCTCTGACATTCACCCAACGATAAAGAATGTTGACTTCATTCTGCATAACACGAGTAAATAGACCGGTACCCTTAATAAAGGTGTTTGGATTACTTTGATACTGCTCATGGAAATCTCATGTTCTCAGACATTTTTGGGCGGTGAAATATCTAGTGGCTAACAACGAAAGGACTGCTATCTGGACCGATTTGATTGCGGGGTCAACAATTACTAGCACAGCCTCTACGATTTCTAAAATAATGACTATCCTCACTTTTTTTAACATATATGGACACACCTGGAAAACTTAGGTGACTCTGGGGATTGCCTAGCCAGAGTTCCTATCTCCTCTACTGCCTGTCCTACCTCCACAGGATGCGTGATTGGACCTTTCATTCACAGCCTGAGGAACACACACCATGTCCCAAAAGAACACACAGCAAATACATGCCACACTGAGAACTCAGTACAGCCAGTACACACCAATCTACACAGATGGGTCTAAAATTGGAAATCATGTTGGTGCAGCAGCATTATTTCCCAACGTTGCCATATCCAAGAAGCTCCCCACTGAATGTTGCAGCTACACTGCAGAACTCTGTGCTATCCACATAGCCTTAAATTACGCACTCTCGACAACCATATTGCACAGTGTTATATATATATATATATATAGACCCCATCAGTGCTGTCCAAGCTATACAACGAAATACGAAGAATGAAGAAGTCGTACACGCACCTGACTCATTTTTATCTGCTTGCGGCCACTGACCCACCACAGTGCACAAAATGTAACACTAATCTCACAGTCCGGCATATACTCATTGCATGCAACTGTGAGCGACAACCTCTCTTTGCCTCTTTTTCAGCAATGAAGATTCCGAGTATTGCTCAGCTCCTAGCAGATACCACAGATGGACAAAGTCTTTACTTTTCTTAAACAGATACAACTCTATAACACATTCTAACTTCAACCACAGTCCATATTGATAAAAAAAGTTAAATTCTACCATAATTAGGCACATTATGGCCATGTTGCCCTTGCGCCGTAAAGCTCATAAACAAACAAATAACAACAAACAGAAACGTATACAACAACAGCCCATAGATAGGTCATGGATTGTTTCACATCGTGCCTCTTAGGCCCATATACATACAGTTAAATGCTGAATTCCGTTATCGAATCCAGTAAACAGATTAAGCGTGGAATTTTATTTCCTCGAACCCCAACGACAGTTAATATTATTAACTACAAAAAGTTAAAGGCAAACGCGCGTATTATTCAAAGACAAGCCAAGAACGAATCCTGGACTCGGTTTTTTTCTACTGTTAATAGAAACAGTGACTTCAGATTAATATGAAAGAATATTAGGCAGATTCTCCAGTTCTTTACTGGAATGGGCAAGAACTTTTCATTCCTATGGAAAATGTCTTGGAGAGTAAGTTGAATTCTCAGCGACATCAGCTTACTCTCATGCTGTGCGGACGGGATAAAGTAGAGAGAGAGAATCTTTGTTGCAACATTTGATTGTAACTGGTTACAAGGTTAAGTATTGCAACTTCCCTTCACGGCCAAAAGGCCAGGGGTTTACAGATAAGAGGTGTTACAAAAACAATAAAAACATTAAATACCATAAGACATTCAAGAACAAAAACAAGATGACAGTATTTGATTAATGTCTGTGATATCCATCAGTCTTCTTATTAATTATTATTATTATTTATTTTTGCTGGTCCATGCTCCTCAAACTCTATTGCGCCGTATATACTATGTCTATAAATTACTATTTTGTTTTCTATAGTTGATTTTCCTGTTTGGTAGAAGAAAAACTCGAGTTTCTGGGAGAAAACGTCATGCTACCCTCGCCTGAGACCGACTGCGTTGCAAAATGACCCATAAAAATCCCTCGTGTCAGTGAGAGGATTCGAACTCAGGTTTTTTCCACCCGAATGGGGAGAACGGTGATTATATCAACTGCTCTATCCACGAGGGAAACTCTGTCGATTGGCGGGATCTTGCTGGTGTCTTGGGTTTGGACAACCATGGACTCGGGGTTTTGCTGGCATCCACTGACATTGCTCTACCACCAGTGGGCGAGGCATTTTTATTTTATTTTTTATTTTCTGTTATTTTCTTCTTTTATCGTTTTCCGCCAGCTCTTGAATGGCCAGATTTGCTTTTTGACAATCAATGATTGATAGTTGAGGTCCGTCATGATTCTTGCTTAGTTGTTACCTGTCTCCTTGGGGCGTACACGGGTGTTGGTCAAACTTTCCAGATGATCGCCTTCCTAGTAGCAAAGTATAAATAACACAGACACACGCACTGGTCGTTGACCAGAGTTCTGTTTCACCATAGTGCAGAGTTCAACTGACGTTCAGAAGCCGCCCCTACATAAGATACTATACACGTCTATAAGTCATTAAATATTTATGAATCATAAAAGGCCCTGTACATACACACGAATTCGAAGTCTACTCGCGATTTTCCAAGTCTACTCTGTTTGTCACCAAAGAATGATTGATTTATTATTCAGAAATAAAACTCCATAGTAACCAATTTTTAATACTTCGTGAAATTAGAAAACAATAAAATAAAATATGTGGCCATATATTTTACAATTACAAGTTAATAGGAAAATGTTCAAACGTCAAAGATTCTGATCTCTTTATGAACTATCCTTAAAAATTCCTTAATAAGCCCGACTTAGTGATCTACTTGCAGTGTCCTGGACAAGCATCTATTCGAACAAAAATTATGCACCACTCTTATCTCAAAGACGGGGTGGCATAGCTGCTTAAAGAATGAAATGATATTGAAAGTATTTTGAAGGCCAGCGATTGAGAACTGTTATAGTAAGATCTGAAAGTGGTTTATAGCCCTAAGATACGTCTATTCTTCAAGTCTCTGTTGCCATGTGCTTTTTAACCATTATACAAAGTATCACTGGGGTTACTTCCTTTGTGTCTCAAACTTATCAGCATAGCGTGTCTCATTTACGATGTCAATGCACGCTACCGATTCATAAAATGCAACACCAGGACATGTGCCAATTCCCTTTCTCGCCTGGTAAAATCAATTAAGAATATACGTCGGTGGTGAATGAACATACATGAAGTGAGAGGAGAGAGTCTCTTTTAGGTAAAATTGTAGGAAAAGAACAGTTTTAAGTGCATGACCACGATTAAAAAAAAGTTCATTAATGCTTTGATATACTTTCACACGTTATGATCAGTAATTCGAATCCAGACGATAATGGAAAGAGTGAATTGGATTCTTTTCGATCTCGGAAATTCATTTAATTCAATTTAACAGTTCAGTTGGATGATTATAATTCTAGTCCTGAAGCTGATACATATAAGCCACATATCCATACAAAGAGAATTCACTCAATCAAAAGGCATGATAGTGATTTACAGTAAATTAGGAAGTTCAATAATACGTTCCGATATCGTTTGTTAATGATAAACTTCTGAAGATCTGCATCTAGAGACTGGAAAACAAGAAGCATTTGGATTGATATGAAAACATTTGACACATGAAACCTGTTCAAATCAGCAAAATGCTGGAGAGGTAGTTTGAGATTTTCCCTACACATATCTATGATATATTGAAAAGAATTTTCACTAGTCCTAAAGTTGGTTCATATAAACAGCATATCCATACAGAGAGAATTCTCTCAATCAAAAGGCATGATAATGCTATTATTTACAAGTTCCATAAATTTGTCGATTTCGGGGTTGAACCGCAGTTTGTGGTGAAAAGTCACTTCAAGTTAGGATTGAAGCACTTCTTCAATCCTAAGCTTTGTTGTTTTTTCAGAGAAAACACTATCATCGCAGATTTGGTTGGCAATACTTTTAGGGGAACTGCATTGGGTTTGGTTACGGTTGTGGCTAGTGTCTCATTGAGTTTACGGTATTGTGTAGGTCATATGATAGCATAATCATAGTTAGAAGAAAATTGTCCAAGAATTACTTTGTGTTAGTGGATAAACACAGCAGTAAAGAGGAATCTAGACAACACACCTCCTTGAAGTACTCCTTCACAAAGTAGTTTTGTGATGGTCTTGAACTTCAGTATGATAGTTCTGTTAGAGAGTGGAGAAGACAAGAAAATTAACATCACCCCTTTATTTGATAGAAATCTTCTAGAAGGTGGAGCAGTGCTTAATATTAATGCTGTCAAAGGCTATATTCAGGTTATGGTAGGTTATTGTGACTTTGGAAGAGAATCTGGTTACGGTGAACAAGATCAGAAAGGCTTTCTCCCAGAACCTTAAGCAAGGAATATGAATGTGATATGAGACTAAAATGACTGACAAGAGTAGAAGGTGTAATGTTCTTTGGGAGTGGATGACAGCAAATGTTCTCTCTTTAAGGAAACGATTATTATGTTTGTACGTGAACAGATTTTTAATTATTTATTTGGCCCCGGGTGCCAAGAGTTATAGTGATCAAGCAATTTCCGAGTGATTCATAGAACGTTTACTCAAAGCCGCAGTTCTTCTTCAGTTTGAAAAGTTTTTTTACGTTCTCGTTAATCAATAACAAACTTAGTCTTACGAATTGTAAGCAAGTTTAAGAAAGGGAAGCCACCTTCCTTTCTTTTTCCTTTAGACTAACACTAACTTTTATACCGCTTGGTCACACTAGCGGCACTGCTCCTGCCTCCCCGTGGCGGGGCCGATAACCTGGGAGAAGAAATCCACTCTCTCAGGGCTGAAAGGAGCAAAGATGGAAAACAATTCATTTCCATCTTTAGAGCCATCGAGCTAAAGTCTAGCAAATGAAACGAAAATGACTATTCTCAACCCAAGAGGTTGAAAACAACACCTAAAGAGGAGATACCAGCCTTCCTCATCTTGCACTCTCTATCAGATCAGCCTCTGAGCAAATTATCACCCTTTCTAGTGCAGAAATGCATTGAGTCTGCTGCTGGTTCACCTAAGTCAGTAAGGAGACTTCAATCAGACGATCTTCTAATAGAGACTACTTAACCTCAACATTCTGTGAATATATTAAAGCTCACAGAATGTTAAGGTTTAATATGGTGTCCATATTAAACCTCAACATTCTGTGACTTTTATTTAGTGTCCACCTTTGGAGGACACCAAATAAAAGTTATTCCCCATGCCACCTTAAACTCCTCTAAGGGAGTAATAACAGAATGGGACTTATTACTTGTATCAGAAGAGGAAATTGTCCAAGAATTACACGATCAAAAAGTCATCCAAGCAAGGAGAATCATGACCCGAAAATACGGTACTCTCTTTCCAACAAGGAGCATAATTCTTACTTTTAGCACGCTTAACTTACCAACATCTGTGAAAGCAGGCTACCTGCATTGTCGTGTCCTACCATCAGGTGCTACAAATGCCAAAAATACGGACACACCCAGACTGCATGTCGAGGTGAGGCGATATGTCCTAACTGCGAGTCAAAAGATGATAACCAATCTGATTGTACCACTACCACTCCTCATTGCCCAAATTGTAAGGGTAACCACCCAGCTTTCTCAAAAACATGTGAATTATGGAAGCAAGGAAAAAAATTCAAAAATATAAAGTAGAGAACAAAATGACATACTCAGAGGCAAGAAGAGAGATAATCAAAACAGAGACAAAGCGCACATATGCCACAGCATCTCAACCTTTACAGTCTATAGGGATCCAAACTGAAGTATCGGTTCCTCCGAATTTATCAATTGCGAACTGGGCACGTTCGTTGCTTTCTATTTAAAAATAGTGTCCTACACAAAAAAACAAGTGAGCAGTCCAGTAAAACCCCAATTACCATACCAACGGATGTTTCCTCAACAATGAAACCAAAAGTGACAGAAACCATGCAACCACAATCGTCACCCACCACCGGAATGGACATCGATGAACATCGTGATTCAGAAGATGCCATTTTAGAATTACATGCAATCTGTGAGATGGACGTGACCCGCCCCGTCTTTCCTAAGAAAGACAAAACAAAAATTGATCGATACAAGCAAGCTGCAACTAAAAGACAGTCAGAACCGAAAAAAACACATAAAACCATATAATGGAAAAAATCCTTCGATGGAATTGCAGAGGCTTTCGGAATACAAAAGACGATTTGCAGGATTTAATCGATCAGTATGAACCAGCTGGCATAGCCTTACAGGAAACTCTTCTAAATTCACGAGTGTGTCCTTCTGTAAAAAATTATTACATCTTTAGACGAGATAGGAGTATTGACATGCCAGCTCATGGAGGGGTGGATATTATTGTCAGAAATAACATTCCATCCAAAAAGTTTTCTCTTCAGACTCCTTTTGAAGTAGTGGCAGTGCGCATTGTAATTTATCACCATTATAATAGTTTCTATATAACTCCCTCCTAATTTCGCTTTCTCCTCAGATGACTTAGAAAACCTAGTAGATCAGTTACCAACTCCGTTCTGCTTACTGGGTGACTTCAATTCTCATCATCCGCTTTGGGGATCTCCAAAAATTGACAAAAGGGGTAAAATAATAGAATCGCTGCTTGATGCTTATAACCTTACTCTGTTAAACACTGGTGAACCCACCAATGTCCATTTTTCTACAGGATCCATGACTGCAATCCATGACTTTCAATCTGTTCTCCCTCCATATATGCCAATACGAAGTGATCAGTTCTCGATAACCCACTAAACAGTGATCATCTACCGATTCTTTGCAATATTCAAACACAAGTAAACTTGTCTCCATTGCAGCGATCCACTTGGAAATTCCTTAAGGCAAACTGGCATGAATATTCCTCCCTAATCCAGTTTGATGATGAGATAGCCTAGTCCCAGCCGATAGATATTGTCACCGACCATATAATGAAGCAGATATTATAAGCTGCTGCAAATTCTGCAATACCTAAATCTTTGCCTGGGAAATGCAAACACAGCAGTTACTGGTAGAATCAGGAATGTACGCATGCTAAACAGACAAAAAATTGGGCTTGGAATTTGTTTCGCAAATTTCCTGCAACTGCTAATCTTATTAACTTTAAAAGACTCAAGGCCAAATTCCGCCAAATAACAAGAAAAGCAAAGAAAGACGCCTGGATAAGTTTTTCTTCCAACATAAACAAGAACACGGACAACAGGCTCATCTGGGAGAAAATTCAAGCACTTAACGGTAAATTTGTGGTCTCCAACCTCAATCCTGAACTGGAAAGGGCAGGAATTGCCCGCTCCAACAGAAAAAGCAAACATATTAGCTGAGTCATTTGCCAGTATATCAGCAGGTCCACATACAGCCAAACTTTCCAAAAAATTAAGGCATCTGCAGAACAGCATAAAATAAAGTTTCATACTAAGGCATCTCAACAGTACAATCAGCCATTCACGCTAAAGGAACATTTGGAGTCTCTCAATAAAACATCAAGAACTCCTGCCGGTCCGGATGAAGTATGCTATATAATGTTAAAAAAGTTAAATAACAAAGCGATAAGTTCCCTGTTGAAATTCTACAACCGAATATATTTAGAAAATGCTTATCCGCACTCATGGCGTCACTCAATTGTACTGGCTTTTCCGAAGCCAGGAAAGGATCATACCATACCGAATAATTACAGGCCGATATTGCTGACTAGCTGTTTAGGCAAAGTCTTAGAAAACAATGGTCCACAGGCGGATAACGTGGCTTCTGGAAACAAACAATCTCCTAAACCGAAACCAGTATGGATTTCGGAAAAACCACTCAACTTTAGATCCGATGATTAAAGCAGAAGCAAACATCCGCAATTCTTTCATAAAGAGACCACATATGGTTATGGTCAATCTCGATATTGAGAAAGCCTTTTATACCACTTGGCGATAAGATATACTCCAGGACCTTCGTTCCTTTGGTCTGAGGGGGCAGTTACCCCAATTTATACAAAACTTCCTACATTAAGAACGTTTCAGGTCAGATATAGGAACAGTGTACCCAAATCGTTTGAAAAAGAGGAGGATGTACCGCAGGGTCCATCCTGAGTGCAACACTATTCACAATAAGAATTACAAATATAACACAAGACATACCAAAAACAGTTGAATCATGCATGTTTGCTGATGACCTCATTATCTCTTGTCAGTCACAAACTATGAATGCCATTGAAAGGCAACTTCAACTATCCTTAGCCAGAATAGAATTGTGGGTGCAACGGAATGGGTATTCATTAACAGAAAAAAATCGACTGCAATTCATTTCTGTAAAATACAAAAATTACATCCAGATCCTGAAATATATTTAAAAAACAATCTAATTCCTCTTACCAACAATTTTCGTTTATTGGGTTTATATCTAGACAGTAAACTTAATTTTTCCAATCACATAGCCTACCTTAAAATGGCCTGTCTAAAGAAAATAAACATCTTAAGAGATGTCTCCTCTGGGGTGCTGATAGGTACTCCCTCTCACATCTTTATAAAACTTTAATCCGGTCCAGCTTAGATTACGGATCACCTGTCTATGATTCTGCAAGAAACAGTTCCTTGTTACGTCTGAATACTGTTCAACATAGTGCCCTAAGAATTGCCACGGGAGCTTTCAGAATGTCTCCAGTCCACAGCCTGTATATTGACGCAAATGAACCCCATTGTACCTCAGACGAAAATCCTTACTATGTAGCTATGCTGCAAAAATTAAAAGTATTCCATCTTATCCTTGCTGGGAATACCTGTTTGACCCTCAGTACGTAATGCATACCGTAATAAACCTAATTAAAACTGCCTTGCGGGTATTAGATTGCAAGAACTGATGCTTAGTTGGAATATTAACCTCCAGTATATCCTTGAAGACGTTACTCCTCCTGAGCATCCCTGGATTCAATACTCACCTCTCTGTGATAATTTCTTTCTGAGATGGAGAAAAGGCTCCCTGCCAAACAACAACTTCCAGGAGCTGCATGAAGCCCACGCCTTATAAAACGCAGAGAAATTTCTTATTTATACAGATGGCTCCAAAACGGATGAAGCTGTAGGTGCTGCAGCAATTTGTTCTGCTTTTTCAGTAGCTGTGTCTCTTCCTACAGAATGCAATATCTATACCGTAGAATTGTATGCAATAAAACTAGCTCTAGATAATATAACCAAGCAGCAATTCAAGCAAGCTCTTATATACACAGACACCTTAAGTGCCGTCACTGCCTTTCAATCTACTACTTCTTCCCAACATCCCATTCTGAAACAGATACGGTCTCAGTTATACCAATATCAAACATCCAACCAGTTGGTCACCTTCTGCTGGATCCCTGGGCATGTCGGCATCCCAGGTAATGAAAGTGCAGATCGTGCTGCTAAACATCCTAACAGTGTTTACTCTTAGGATGTTTAGGATACACTGACTAGCTCAGTACTGTCTCCGCCATAAGCAATAATACCAACTCCTCTCACCCTGTAATAAAATAAATACATTCTAAATTATTTGCATGTAATCATCCAAACCAAATTGTGGCATTCTATTGGATCCCAGGGCATTGTGGGATAGCAGGAAATGAAAAAGCAGATCTTGCAGCCAAACAACCAGATGCTTCTATTTTAAAGACTTTTCAAGTTCCATATACCGATTTCAAACCAATCATCCGTAAAGCATGTTACAATAGTTGGTCAACAATCTGGAGAGGTTATCCAGGGAACAAACTTTATCGAATAAAACCAGATCCGAAGCTGTGGCCCTCCAGCTTTCGGAAAAGCAGACGAGAAGAAGTAATTCTGGGAAGGCTACGAATTGGGCATACTCGACTCACACACCTCTATCTATTAACGGATGACAGTGCTCCTCAATGCACATTATTATTATTATTATTAAAATCAGTTTATTTCCCAAAAAAACCTTGGGTCACCCCGGGACGGCTCTGTGCCAGGACGGTGTGAATACAGACTAAGGTGCGAGGAACACAATGTACAATAAACAAGGGTACATTCGTGCTCGACCCGAGACTTTTACAGGATTAAATAAACAATAATGTACAAAATATACAGTAATATACATGATTACATGAAGACAGAAAGTCTTTGTCATATACAAATAGGCAAGTTAAAAAAAAAAGGTCTGTCCAGGAGCAGGTGAGTATTATAGGTTCATAATCTGGTAACAGTTCTTGAGGATTTCCTTCCTGTAGGGCTTGTCTTCACAGAACCTATCAGGGTGGATCCTAAATTTATTGAAGATCCGAAGACAATTGGCTGGAAACATGTTCCTCAGGGAATCGATGTTTGACAGAGTAAGACGTAGAGGGAGACAGGAGTCAGGGTGCTTCCCCTCTTGCCCTCCTCGGGCCAGAGATTAATGCGGATACTGATGGAGCATCAATTCGCCTCGTTATAAGCCGTGCAAGCGTGAGAACATTTTTTGTCATGATGATATGTCTCCAGGGAGTGGTGCCCAGATTTGCTTGTAGGATAGATCTGGAGATAGTTAGGGGGTGGCCTACCACCCTGTTCATCCATCTAAGCAACCAGTACTCTAAACTGAGATACTTCTGAAGGTATGAGGCAGGGGCAGATGACCAAATTTCTGAAGCATAGAGAGGAATCGGCGTAATACACCTCAGGATGTGCCGAATAAGCAGCGCTGGCTGATGTACACCAACGAGCTCTTGACGCACTGCCCAAAGAGCAGCGTACGTCTTCTGCCTCATCCTGGCAAAGTGAGGCTGAAATGTGAGCCCAACGTCCCAGGTGAGGCCAAGATCAGTATGAGAGGTCACCTTTTGCACCGGTTCCCCACTCACAAAGATTTGGATATCATTTTTGGCTTTCTCCTTGGCACATCATTGACGTCCACTAATAAATGACGAATAGCTGACTATTCGTCATTTATTAGTGGACTATCCTCATCTTCTCAGCATCAGCTCAAACAGCTTTAAATCATGTGCTAATGCACAGTATTCACTAATATTATTGCAGATTCTTGGAGATGATCCTAATAAAACAGAACTGTTTGCTTTCCTAAATAACATAGGAATATACCATAAAATATAACAGGTATTACAATAAAGTTAGTATTTCTTATTAACCATTAGGAAGACACAATATGGCCCTAGCAGCTTGTGTCATTAAATTTCATAACAACAACAACAACAACCAAGTTTCATGCGATTCAGAATAGAATAATTCTTTCCGTTATTCGACATGGTTGTTGTTGTTGTTGTTACGGGCGTTTAATGGCGCATAAGCTACTATGGCTATAATGCGCCTTATTCGACATGGAAATCCTTCAATGAAACTGGTGGTATTTCTTTTCTTTACGAAGAGACAATAAATATTTCATTTAGAAAATGTGTCCCTTCCACGGCCCTGTATTTCTCTTTCGTGCTGTTGATGGACCGCGCAAAATATTTACAGTACACCAATATCGAATATAACCATTGATGTTCATTATTTCCATCTCTTTTTTGAGAGATGAAAGTAATTGGACATCGAAATAATTATCCTATCGTGATCTCCTCTTACACCTTATTTTCTCAAGGTAAGTATTTTTCACTTTCATCTGCTTCTCTTCTTTCTTGCAACTTCCATTCATCTCTATTCTCTTGTACAAAAATTATTTAAATTTTCTCTTTCTCAGACAGGATTCAAGAATCAAAATCGATCTAAGGAACATTCCACAATCCTTATTATACTAAAACGATGACTTTATCTGCAAAACCAAATATGGTTCATCGACACCTGAAGGCATCAAGAACATAAAAAACAAAATACAAACACACACGTGTACTCACGCTTCGTGAATGAAATACGGTTGATAGATGAGAGAAATAAACATGAGATGGAAGAAGCTCTGGTTTTTTACAGCATATAAAATGATGGTATGAACGTGTTTGGAGTATAATTATGGGGACGAGAAAGGAATTCGAATTGCTTTTATTTTATCAGTTATTGAGAAGAGAGCTAGTAAATTGATCCATATTTTATTCATGAAATTCCCAATTTCGATGCATATTACTCTTCTACCGTGGTGGGTGTATCTCCATGCAAAGCAAATATTGAACTGAACTGTGGTGTTATATGTATGAAGTTACTTTTACCACTGCAAGAAGAAATTCGAAATAGCAATGCGACTATTTCCCTGTGATTTGTATATAATATTGCGGGTTGCATCATCTCTATACTTTTATCCTTATATGGAAGGAGAGAACAAGTTGTTTAATATGCGCTAGACAAATCGAAAGACCTTATTTATGGATTTCTACTGGTAAGTTTAAAGTATTTATCCAAGAGATATTATACCACCGAATTGGATTTCAAACCTGAATTCAGACCATTTACTCTTATACCGATATTACTGCAGTCTAAGAAACAGATGAGATTGATCGTAAAGCTGAGACATGGGGGAGGGGCATGATTCATAGCATTAGAACCAGGAAATGAATTTCCACAAGGCATTTTCATGGCCTGAAGAGTGGATTCTCCACTTCTCGCTTGTTCTTCAGAAACTAAAGAGGAATTCTTTCGGTCTGGGCTGTACTTAACCGATCTCAGCCAAAGGAATTCGGGTGTTCTCCAACATACCATCCTGATTTTCCATCCCGCAAAAGAGGCAAGATGATCTTGCCTCTTTTGCGGAAAAAATGAAAAAAAAAGAAACAACAAATACAGCCGTCTTTATAAAGCTCAATTAATGATCCTTTATCGAAGGAGCATCATCGCTACACTCCCTTCTGTTAAAGGTACACCTAGTCGCTGAGTACAAAATCATAGAAACCAAGATAATATTGAGGACAGCAAGTTAAGAAAATTTTATTTAATAAATGAAAAGAGAAAATGATAACAGATAATCAAACAAGATCCAGAGAACAGAAGTATTGATAGAAAAATTATTTCACTGAGAAACAGCACAAAAAGAAGTAAGCTTGGTTGAAATGAGAGACAAAAGGAACAGAAGCTGATCGTCTCATCTGAAATAAATTAATAAAATCTAACTTAGATCCGTGTCTCCATTTCAGTCATATGCGTGAAAGCTCTCGTGAATATTTAAGTTTGGTTTCGAAGGGTGGAATTGTGTAAGGAGTATAACAGTGATGCACCTTGTAAATGTAGTGTACCTTAAATGACTTTCCATTATCGCTTCTGTATTAACGCTGTTCCTATGGTTACCAGCTAAATCAAACAACAGACGCGCAAACACCAAGAGAACCCCATTAAGCCTCCAGATCGCGTAAGTTAAATTTATATTAGCTAAAAGGATCCCTCGAACAAAGATGTATTTCATTATGCAGTTTTTTTTCTTATGAAGTTTCTTTTGAAGCCATGAAGCCATGGATGCTGACGAGACGAATATTAAAAAGAAAAAGAAGGCAGGTGCAGCTGGTATTTCTTGTTGAACGTTATCTAGTCAGAGTCAGAACATTGCCGGTTTGTTTTCTTCTGTGGAAGGCACGCTGAACGCTTGCCATGACCCACATACATACCGTACATAATCAAACATCCGCTGTTGTTCTTTTGTGGAAGGTATCTGTGACACGCATATCTCCAAACCTTAGTTTCCATGAAATCGGAGATCTAAAAAAACTCTTCTCGTGATAAGAGCATTCGGGACCATTTAAAATAAATCGCGCTTGCCATCTGCCTGTATAACGCAAGCATCTTTACTATAATAAGACCAGAATTGATTAGTAGATAATCGTATTCTGTATATATGTGTCTACATAACTAGAAATAATAAGTAGATATTTTTTTCTGGTTATAAAAAGCCCTTCTGGCTTCGTTGCATTCTATAGTATTAGCTAAAACTAATAAGATTTTTTGTCACAATTTTGAGGCATCGATTTTGTCACTCATATCCGACTTATGGCTAAAAAGGACAGAATAACTCACGAGGGGTAACCTACTCCCCACTCTTGAAATCAGCTAATTACAACTTCCATGAAGAGAACTATAGAAATTCATTAAATTCGACGAGAATCGAAAAGACTTCTCCAAACGAGCTGCATTGAAGATGTATCTTGCTGCCGACTAAGTTTCCATGGAAAGACAGAAAGTAAAGAAAGTATACTAGTAAAGTGTACCTTATACACCTCGCTTGACGAGTACTACTGAGATATAGGGAATTTTTGGTTGGCGTGTTTGGCCATTCTGTTTCATGGGTATTTATAAACACTTTAAAACGCTATGTTTCACCACTAGTTCCAGCTGTTTTACTGACAACGAATTTATAAGATTAGTCACAGAGCTGAAATAGGTAAACATAAGGTTAACAAGAATGACTAATAAATAGAGAAATACAGGTAAACAACAATGGCTGATAAATAAGTAAACATGATAAACGAGAGTGACTTGGAGAATCGCCTTGCAATTCCACAAGCAATGCTTTTAACAGAACTCGTTAATTATCGAATAATGTGTTGCACATTTTCAGAATTCGACAAAATAGTCTTTTCTGTTTCTGAAAACACATGTGGATAGTCTTTTGTAACTAAAAAGACAATACAAAACATCTTTCATATGCTTGTAATGATTGAAGAATTGCACCCAAGAGTGGTTTTCAAGCAGAGGTGTTTGAAGAGTTTTATTTCTATTCGGAATCGGATTTGTTCGTAATGGTAAGAACAATTTTATTTTCGAAATAGCCCATTCACGCTTCAGATAATAAACTTTTGCAAACAGTCTGTGAAGTGGAGAATTTTTATGGGCCTTTTTCAAAACGTGGCCGAGTTAGTCGGTCTCATGCGAAGGTAGCATAATTTTTCTCCAGGAGATTTGTCTTTTTTTGTACAGAAAACAGAAATGATAAGTGATAAGTGCAAAAATGCATCTAATATATACGCTGCTCTACCATTAATACCCGGCACCTGCATAGGTACAAATAACCTTTATTTGCGTGTGCTGAAACTTTTAGCCTTCATTACAACCTCTGGTCAACGTAGAACACTCTCCAACAGTTTTTTTTTTTTCTTTTGTAAATTTTTTTCGCTGTTTTCCGCCATCCGACCTGCAAAGCGGCAACCAGTTCAGCTCTGTTTTACGGGTAGTCTGTCCTCACTGGCACCTGACTGTCCAATTCATCCCAGAAGTTCTCTATAGGATTAACGTCAGGGCTCTGGGCTGGCCAGTCCAAGTTTTCAATGCTCGTATCCTCAAACTAGTCTATCCATGTGACTTTCTGTGGGCATTTGCCACACCTAGGCACAACCATTAGACTTGAAGTGACGAGTCGCCATGTCCCGTGACTCGTCACCTCAAGGCACCAGCTTTCCATTGGTCTACAATCTAAAAATGGTGGGTCTTACACCAAGCTAGATTTGGTATCAGCAGGGGTGATTAGTGGCTCGTGAACAGAAGTAGTAGCCCATGTCATGCTGCGTCCTGCACACTGACATATCCCAATCGTCTCACTGATAAGCTGGTGTGCTGTAACAACGTTGACCTGCTTTTCGAGCGGATGATTCTCTGCAAAGCTCTCCTATCACCAGTCCGCGTCTATTTGCAGCTCTCATCACCAATCGTCGACCTAGTCTTTAGTGCGTTTTAATGTCACGCACAGACCTGCTTATGTGGCACTCTATTATCATTCCGTGGTGGAAGTCTTTTAACTTAGCGGCATCCTTCATTCGTCTCCTCAAAAGACTAGGAGCTTAATTTGAGTTGTGTCTGACGCGTGGTGCTTGGGTAGGACGTAACCAAATATCAATGGAGGGGTTTCCGCATAATGATAGGTAGATCACTGTACATATAAGATGATCTTATCTGATTTTAAGTTCAGTTAACATTAGCTATACATAAGCGAGAAATAGATTTGATCCTTCAGGGATAATCGGTACTTCAGAACAAATCCTGGACCGAAATATAATATAGTTTATGTAACTGGAAGGATAGTCATACATCACTATTGTGTAAGTTGTTGAAGGAGTTTATAAAAACTAGAACCGGATGGGAACTGTTTAAAAAGGATGAAATGGAAAAGTATCAATAAAACCAGATCATAAGGATGAATGCTGAGGTTATAATATATGTAATTGAGATTAAGAAATTGTAACTGCAAAATTCTGTTTGAATTAAATATAGAATGCTATTATTTTTTATATAAATGTTTATGTTTATTGCTTCAACCTGTTACCTAATTAGTTTATGCTAATACCTTTTGTAATTTAAGGCGGATACAAGATAGAGAAGTGTCCTACATGTGACAGCAAATGAATAACAGTTGCGAAATACCTCTAGTCATGGAAATCACTGTTGCAGAGCGACGCCTTTAACGTATAAAAAATAAAAGGAGAAAAAGCGAAAGGTCAACATAACATTTTCTGCAGTAGGAGGAATACGAAATGTAAAAGTTTTTGAGAGGACAAAACCTCGACGTTCACTTCCCAGTAACTTCACCACCTCTTTCCCTCAAACTGTCTTTAAAATGTGCTTTTAAACTGAAATCCCTGCCAGACCACCTTGCTTGGATATCCGTTTTTGAGCCACTATAGGAAAATCTCTGTAACACCCGTCATCCTACAAACCATCCCTTTGATATTTGTGTCCAAGCAACGTTGTCTTGTCACCATTAAAACCCCTTAACCCCTGGTATGTTTACTTTCTACCATGCGTCCACCTACAAATCTGTGCTGCCCATCGATCTACTTACTTTGATTTCATGCCAGTCCACTGATGGCTCGAAATCATCAATTGTGCAGTCAGATATGAAGTTCTCTGAGCAGTGCAGGCAGGCTGCCAGGACAACTAATGGGGTATTGTTAATAATATACAGGAATTTTGCCTACTTATTATCCGGTTATATAAGGCAATGGTTAGACTACATCTTGAGTACTGCATACAGGTGTGCAGGCCTCACTTTAGGAAGAATGCAGATCTGCCGAACGGAAGCAGAGAAGGGCAACGAGATTAGCGAGTGGGGGACTAAAGGATGTTCTTCTAGCCAATATAATAGCTGCCCCCAACAGGGAAAATACAAGAAACCAGCGATTTAAATCCAACCTCTCCAGGCTCAAACAAATGGACAGAATGTTCCCCAATGCATCTCTTCACCTCGTAAATCATCACAACATTGATTGCAACAGGTTAATCAACTCTGAAGCCTACAGGAGTCAGATCTCCGATGAAATTAAGAAAAATAATCCAACCCAGTAATTGCAACTGAAAGCTAAATGCCCTGTTCTGCAATTTTTTAAATTCATAATTAAAATTCCTAGCCATTGTTAATATCTATATAAAATTTGCTATGTACATATACTATATATATCATTCCTTTGTATTCTTATCTGCCCCTAGCCATGTGCTGTGATGGGCTTGCTGTATTTGCAATAAATGAATATTTATTTATTAGTGAGTGTGAGAAAAAAAGGATGTTCCTGGCTTCAATTCTGCAAACTGCAGCGTCTGGAGAACTAGAATCTGCGGGGAGATGTGATTGAGGTGTGAATAGATTGAGTAAGTTCAGTGCTGATGGTATTCTTCATTTCGCCCAGATTGCACGTGGATGGGGGTATAAATTCAAATTGAAGAAGGATAGTGGCAGGAATAAATTTGCAGTAGTTTGCCTTCAGCCAGAGGTTGGTTGATTGTTGAAACAAGTTCCCATCTGGTGTTGTAGAGGTGGGTAGTTGAATAAATTCAAGGAACCCACACAAGTTATTGGAGGGGAGGGACAGATGATGTAGGAAGTTTATTTATTTTTTGCTGATGCTCTTGTAAGCTTGCTTTCATGCATCGTTTACACTACTAAATGCAACCTGGGATTAAATTTTTAATCCCAAGTTGCATTTTCCTGTCGAAATATCGACAATAAAGGCTTTCTGAATATTAAGCTGTAACTTTATAAATACTTAATATCAGTATAGTAGTGTCAAATGATGCAGGAAAGAAAGCTTATACAGTATCAGCCAAAAACAAAAAAATATTCCCACATCACCTGTCTATCCCCTCCAATAGTTTGTTTAGTTCTTCAAAGAACTTTCGCGAGTCTATTCTGGAACCATCCTTCCTCAGTTGGAATTTATGTCCCTCGTGTGTGTGTAGTATGAGCAAGAGGAAGTATGCCATCAGGATTGTACTTATCTGGATAAAAAAAATCAGCTTAACTATGACCAGAGAAATTCGAACTGTGTATTAACTATAATTTTATACGTTAATTAATGAAATAAAATCTCAAAATTATTTCAAAACTAACCTGTTATGAAGAGCTTTGGAAAATCGTAACCATACGGAATAGCCTCTTTTTCAGAATTGACGTCTATGTATGACGACTGTTGTTATCTTAACACAGCCTCAATAATAACAACCATCATCACCAGATCTCAGAAACCCTTGGCTAGTTAAGTAATGCACAAAGCTATACTGATCCAAGGTGGGGATGGACATTGTGGGTGGATTAAATATTGAGAACAACATAACGAAACTGAAACCATACAAGGTTTCTTCTTTTAATGAGTTTATTGCCCTTTTTTGAAATATTAAGTCTCCATGAAAAAAGTTTCCAAAATGAAATGATCGAAACTTAATGATCTCTAATGGCAGTTTTTGGGTTAATGTTTCTTGTTTGTTTAACATTCATCAAGCAAACCTGCACTCACAGAACAAAAGTCAACTCTACCACTATTGAGTAGCTCAGTTATTGATTTTTCCTCTAACCTATTTTCAGGTCGTGTTTTTTTCCTTGTAGTGGTCTTTTCCATTATTGATTACTTGCAGGCAACTCTCATTCACTTTGTCAACAACTCACAGTACTAGAACAACAATGTCCCTACTGTGCCAAAGCGATCAGAAGTGTGGTAGGCGTGTTTTTGTGTGCATTAAAATAAAAAAAGTTCATTACGAACTGCAGAAATCATATTTCAAATATTGTCTTTCTACCTTAAAGGCGTAACCCGAAAGCTCCAGTTACTTCTAGTGCTCTTAGGAAGCAACGTAGGATAGAGGAGCTCAAAAAGTAACTGGAACTAGAGGAGAGCATGGGACGAAATTTTAGAATATTACACCGGCTCGGCTCCAAGATAATTCCTCTCGACTCGTACCCAAACCCGAAGGCTACTTCTACCAGATCCGTATGCCGTCTTCGGCTGAGCCTGGCCGAAGCATGATGACCAGGCCCACCGAGCTCGTCCAGACCTCTTGAGTTGGCTATTGAGTGGTGTACCTTTCCATAGAAACCGCCAATTTCTTTAGATTTTCTTTTTACTCCCCTGATGTTTGTTCATAACATCATTGAAGTCATAACAATTCCTACTCTCACTTATCATATATTTATTTTTTTATATATTTTACAACGTTGTTTTCTAAAACTAAAATTTTCCAGCTTCAGTCTGATGAATTTGAGGTCTGTTATTTTCAAGGAACTTTTATAGAAAATAGGTTTTTTCAAGGCTGAAAAATTTAATCAATATCTCCTGGTATATATTTTGTATATATAAATAATAATATATATAAAATAAAATAAATCTGCAGCCATCATCAATTCACTGCAGATGGAGGCCTCCTCAATAAGTCATCTTGAGGGAAACAGAACATAATCTGCCTCCCTAGTCCAGTGCCCTTGAAAGATCGATCGATCGTATTTAGCAGTCAGATATACATATATATATAAATATAATGATTTAATTTTTTTTAATTTCATATATTTATTTTTTGTATATTTTTAAAATATGTTTTATATGCATTTATACTTCTGGGCTGCAAAAAGAGGTACCGCTAAAAACTGTTCCCCAGCCATGCATAGTTTGGGAACCCTAGCCTACCTGATTAGTCGAAGCTCTCGGAATCAGGTTCTGGTTAAGACGTCACATGATACACGCATCCTGTATTGCACAAGAGAATAACGAGGATGAAATACCATATTGTTTGGGTCGACAGAAGTCTGCTAATAATAATACAAGACTTCTCATTTCTCTGGTACCAATCGGGTATTCTTAGTCCACGTGTTATCCTCCATTGTAACACAAGCAATGCCAGATAACTTTATGTTCTAGTTTTCTCTATTATTCAAATAACTTTTTCTTTGAAAAAAAAATGGCTCGAGGAAGCCTGAAATACTTCTTATAGCGTTTCATAAAGATTATATGATGATAAAGATATCCTCATTAACCTCTTTATCACTGATGAAGATTTAAATTCGGCATTAAAAAGCATGAGAAATGACTATACTAGAGGCCCAGATGACATTCCAGGCTTATTTTGGAAAATGACTGTCACTACCTTAAAACCCTCTCATACTGTGGATCTTCAACTTGTCTTTCAGGCTGGGGAAGTATCCTCAGCACTTTAAGCAGATCAATACAGTACCTATTTTCAAAAAAGGTGATAAAAATGATGTAACTGATTACAGACCCATAACCTTGCAAAACAGCCTGGCTAAACTCTTCGACACAGCAGTACACAAACATCTCTTCGAATTCTTCAGGCCTTTCATTGATCAGAATCACCATGGTTTCTGCAGTGGCAAGTCAGTAGTCACAAATTTATTCCTTTCTGGCAATACACCTCTGAAGCTCTTGATAACCACCTTCAAGTTGATGCAGTCTACACAGATATATCTAAGGCATTTGATAAAGTACCGCACGAACAACTTCTGGAGAAACTTAAGCTATATGGTATCCATGACCCTTTGTTCTCATGGCTACGCAGCTATATTACTCATCGTTCCTTGAGCGTTATCATCAATCAAGTGAACTCAGACTGTTTTATACCACTAAGTGGAGTACCACAAGGCTTCCTCTTCTCTTCTCTTCTCTTCTCTTCTCTTCATTGTTTTCGTAAATGACCTTCCTTCTTTCATCTACACCTCCAATGTTCAAGTTGCTCTCTATGCAGATGATCTTAAGATCTACTCAGCAGTGAAGGAGATTACCGATTCTCAACAGCTTCAACGTGCTCTCAATAAATTCTCTCTGTGGCTATCTCTAAATGGCTTGTCTGCTAACCCCTCGAAGTGCAAAGTAATCTCTTTCTCTTCCGGCAGATATCCACAACTAATAAATACGGAGTACAGTATTAACTCTGTGATAATCGAAAGGTGTGACCAAGTTAACGACTTGGGGATTCTCTTCTCCAGCAGCGCTAAATTCGATGCCCATGTCCTTAAAATCACCAGCAAAGCATTCAAAACCCTGGGATTCATCAAACGACACATACAAGTTCAAAAACTACAAATATGCTGTCATCCTTTATAAAACTATAGTTCTCCCAATCCTTGAATTCAGCTCACCCATCTGGAATCCTCACACGAAAACTTTAATTAACAAAATTGAAGCAGTCCAAAAAAATTGTCCGTTACCTTACGTTCTGTAATCCTCTATTTTTTCACACGGTGTACTATGAATCGCTGTGTGATTACTTTCACCTGAGGTCTCTGTGCACTAGAAGAGTTATTGCTGACATCACCCTTCTAGGCAAAGTAATCACTGGAACTTATGAAGCATCTTATATCCTTAGCAAAATCAACTTCAATGCTCCTTGTAGACAAGTCAGGAACCTTACACCGTTTCGCCTTGACTCTGCCACCACGGACTTATTATGAAGTTCAGTCCACTGAACAGAATCAGCAAATGACTCTCTCATTGACTTCTTTGACAACTCCCAGTCACTGATGAACTCCATCCACAAGTTTGCCTCTTCTCTTAAACTGCAAAGTGACTAGCTCTGATCTAATTATTGTAATTTATTATTTTTATATTCTCTAACTGATTAATTATTACTTGTTTTATCGGTAACTTAACTTAATGTAATCCTCTTTTGTACACATGATTTTAATGTTTGAATCTATATCAATGTTTATCTTCCTCTTGGATTTCATATTATTGTTATGTTTATTGTACTGATCTCAGATACTCTGTTAATGAAATAAAAATGAAATAAAATAAAATTTGATCCCAAATATTATCCAACCGTAGCCCAACCCGAATGTTATCTGCTACTCAGTCCAACCCGAGCCCAATTATGATTTGCATTGCCAGGCCCCAGCCCAGCCCGGGCCAATGCAGACCCATAACTCGAGCTCCATCTGTATCCTTCGCTCTCTTCTACACTTCATGGGCTGTAGAAGATGCACCCCACGATGCACCCTACTACGCCTGAAATGTGCACTTGTACGACTTAAATTAGATTATGGATCTCAAGTGTACTACATCCACTGGATCCCATCCACCATCAGTCCATCAGCATTGCTCCTAGAGAATTTCGAACATCTCTAGAATCTGTATGTGGAAGCGAATAAACCCTCGTTATTGCTTCGACAACAGCAGTTGTCTCTCCATTTTATTTTCATACTGAAATCCCTGCCATGCAATCCGATGTGTTCATCTGTTTTCGATCTAAGGTGGGAAAACTTGTACGATACTCTTCTGATTGCCAATCGCCCGGATCCGCCGATGCTATCTTTCCAGGTATTACTACTACTGTATATCCAAGGAGATCTCCAGGTGTCCAAAGATTTCTTTATACTACAATTGCGATTTTTCTAAAGTGATTACCAGTTCTTTTACTTTTGTAATTTTTCTAAAACTCCTTATTTAATGACCAATTTTCCCCCAAAACAGTATTTTAAAGCGCAAGGAAGGAAAAGTACCTTCCTTTTTTGTAGTCTAATAAATAATCCCTACAACCTTCTTCGTTACACCTGCTCCAGCTTCTCCTTGACAGGGCCGGAAATTTAATCTAATCCAGTATCATTGACGAGATTTACACAATAACATCGATGGCAGCATTATATTTATAAACCATTACTTGATTGATAAATATAATACTGTAGTATGTGTCTGCTTTCAAGAAACAAAGAGAGTTTATTTGCTTAAGATAAAGTGAGACCTGTGTAAACGTAACAGTGAACCAATATGCTATATTTTTAGAGAAAATAGATTCCTCGCCATTGGCACACATAGGAATGTGGCTATTTTAATAGACTCCAGAATACCCTGTAAACGCATTTACTTGCAAACATCTTTGGAAGCAGATGTAATGCGAGTCTCAACCCAATTTACGTTCACACAGGTCTCACTTTATCTTTCCCAAAATCAGCAATATACTTATGCAAATCTTGAAGGGTCAGTTACCACCTACTGTCTGTATCACATGAGATAAATGGACACCATCCACTATGGGTAGGCCCCGGGTGCCAAGCGTATTTTGAGGCCAAGCGATATTCTTGTGATTTATAGAGTGCTCTTGATAAGGGATTGAAGTTATTTCTTTTTAAGTTCCTACATTTCCATCAACAGTCTTTCTTTAAAACCAGTTCTATACTTGAAAGCCACAAGTTAGAGCACAGAAAGGAAACACAGCTTTCTTTATTTCCCTATATTTCTAGTTCTACTAACCAACTAACACTTCAACCGCTTGGCTTCCGAGCAGCACTGCTCCTGGCTCCCCGTGGCATGGCCGGTAACCTGGGGGAAAAGTTATCCTCCAGGGCTAAAAGGAGTAACCATGGATTCAAACGACTATCCATCTTTAGAGCCTTTAAGCTCCAGACCAGACACATCCACTGATAATGACTGTAATCATTATCAGTCTTTGAAGGAAAACGCCGTGCGAGGATATGCCGCATTTTCTCGTAATACATTCCCTCTCCACCCAACCTGTGGAAAAATTGTCACCATTTGTAATACAGAGATATTTGGAATCCATTGCTGGGACACCAAAAATGGTTAAACGATTGCAATCCGGAGACCTCCTTATTGAAACAGTCAACTCCAAACATTCCGAGTGGCTGCTTAAAACAACAACATTCGGTGGGCTGCCAGTATCTATTACGCCACACAACACCTTGTTCATTTACCTACAAGAATTCCGGACAATCCTAATCATAGGTATAACCAGGGCTTGCAGAACTGTGTCCACAGATGCTTTGTGCGTCCTTGCAGGGAAGATGCCTGCGGAGTTGGTTGTGGCGCAGTTTGCTCTACGATATGCCCTTAAGCGGGGGATTACCAGGGTGATTTTTGGCATCCGGTCGTGCCCGGTGGGGCGGTCGGCTGTTTTCCCTGGTATAACAGCGGAACGGGGGCGAATCAATGATGAGTTGAGTACCATATGGCAATTCCAATGGACAAACTCTGAGAAAGGTCGTCGTTTGTATACTTTTATGCCCTCGGTCCATACTGTGAGTAGGGAGCGACGTTCCTGGCTCCAACTTGGGTTTGCAGCTGCTGCCGTTGTTACGGGGCATGGCCTGAGGTCAAGGCTGTTTCGTTTGGGGTTGACCCTTACGGAGTTCTGTGAGTGTGGAGAGACTGAGACTGGCCTTCACATCTTGCTATATTGTCCTCTATATGAGGATTTAAGAGCGAGGTTGGACTTTGGGACACTGGCTCTCACTGAAGAGAATTTGAAGTATATTTTTGAAAATTATGAATTCTTTTGTTCTTTTTTAAGATTTGTTAAATTGGCTTATAGTCGCTGCCGGGCGATGCCTGGGTGGTAGTAGTGACCTACCTCCTCGTGGTGGGGACGGTAACTTGTGGTGAGTGATGTGATTGCCCATCCCCACCACAAGGCTGAATGGTCGATTAGTATTGTTTTGTTTGATTTGAGTAGACCATTTGGTCTTTATATATTTGGTTTTTACAACTAGGTTGAGACTGATATATTAAATGAGAATTGGTTGCATATGGATGAAAATCCGGGTGGCAACCGAGATGAAAGCTCACTCAAATGTAATCCTAATCATACAGCCAATACGCTTGATCTTTTTCTCGCAAACAACCCTTCTAAGTACACGGTTGAAGTGAGAGGTCCTTTAGGCACTTCAGATCACAACTTGGTGATTGTCTCTTCTCCAATGGAACCTTTATCTCATGGCTATTCCCAACCTCGTGTTGTTTGGCATTAGAAGAATGCAAAATGGGATGACCTGCGAGACTTCTTTTCTTCTTTTCCTTGGTCTGATTACTGTTTCAAAACTTCTGATGTCAACGTTTGTTCAGATCGTGTCAGTGAAATTATTATTCTTGCAGGAATGGAATCCTTTATCCCACACTCCACTTTAAAATCTCGTCCTTTATCTAAACCTTGGTTTTCCAATAAATGTGCTAAGGCTGTCCAAGAGAAGAATGTTGCATATCGTAATTGGCTTGTTTGTAATTCTTCAGTTTCATTTTCTGCCTACACCAAAGCTCGCAACAATTGTAAAGCAGTTATTAATCAGTCCAAACTAGAGTTTGAACAGGCTAAGAGTAGAAAACTTGCTTCTTGCCCTAATGGTAGCCGAGCATTCTGGTCTCTTGCCAAAAAGCTATTGGCTGCAACTTTTGCCCATCTCTGCTCCCACCTCTGTCCAAACCAGATGGTTCTGTTGTCACTTCAGCCAAGGATAAAGCTGGCCTGCTAGCATCCCATTTTTCTTCCAGCTCATGTATTAATGATCTTGGTAAAACACCCCCCACCATTCCCAACACGCTCCATTCAATGCCTCCTGTGGTCTTCCGTCAAAAGGATATCAGAAGGATTTTGATGAATCTTGATGCTAAGAAAGCTCCAGGTCCTGATGGTACTTCTCCACTTGTTCTCAAAACCTGTGCTCATGAAATCACTCCTATTCTTTGCCGCCTTTTTTCACTTTCTTATTCCAAAGGTGATTTTCCTTCTGCTTGGAAATTTGCTCATATCCAGCCAGTTCCTAAAAAGGGTGACAAATCCCTCCCGTCCAATTATCGTTCCATTGCAATTACTTCTACTCTTTCTAAAGTAATGGAGAAATCAATGAACCGCCAACTCTTAAACTACCTAGAAACCTTCCGTCTGATCAACGATCGCCAGTATGGATTCCGTCAGTGTCGATCCACTGGTGATATTCTGGCTTATGTTACCCATTTATGGACTAATTCAATGGAAAGGTTCGGTGAAACACAAGTAGTTGCTCTTGACATCTCAAAGGCTTTTGATCGTGTTTGGCATAAAGGTCTTCTAAACAAGCTTTCATCAACTGTTTTGTCATGGTTTGTCAACTGTTTTTAGTAATTTGTTATCCAGTTTTCTCTCTGATCGCTCACTGAGGGTGATGGTAGATGGCTCTCTGTCTTCTAACTTCACTAACGCCGGTGTCCCCCAAGGTTCAGTTCTTTCCCCCACTCTTTTCCTCTTGTACATTAATGACCTTCTTCCATTAACTAGAAATCCTATCCATAGTTTTGCCGATGATAGCACATTGCATTTCACTTTCCATTTTGAGAAACCTTGCCCTGCTCAATCAGCTTCAACTTCTCGAAAATCTGCTACCAATTCTTCCTTAAATGCCGATCTTCAGGTAATTCTCCAGTGGGGCAAAGACAACTTAGTTTATTTCAACCCTTCTAAAACTCAATCTTGTCTAATATCTCGCAAAAAGGATTCTTCTGCTCCTATGCTTATCTTTAGTGACACTCCTCCGATTTTTAGGCAAAATGATATATCTCTTTTGGGGATTACCCTGACTTCTAATCTCTCTTGGCACAAGCACATTACAAATATTGCTTCCTCTGCATCTAAATAACTTGGTTTTCTCTTTCGCTCTCGGCGTTACTTTTCTTCCAAACAGCTGTTCACTCTGCGCAAATCCGCCCTACCATGGAATATTGTTCCCACATCTGGGGTGGTGCCCCCAAAACCTTTCTCAGGCTTCTTGATTCCGTTCAGAAGAGGGCAGTTAGGTTAATTAATGATTCATCTCTAACAGAGTCTCTCCACTCGCTTTCTCATAGACGTATTGTTTCTGCTGCATGCCTCTTCTACAGATACTTCCATGGGCACTGTTCTTCTGAATTGGCTTCTATAATCCCACTCTCTCTTTCAAAACAGTCCGAACACGTGCCGCCACCAGCCAACATCCATATTCTGTCCAACTTCAAATCCACAGAACCAACTTTTCATCTTCCTCATTTATTCATTCAACTGCCGTTTTCTGGAACAACCTTCCTTTATATGTATTTTCTGAAAATTACAATCTACAGAAGTTCAAGTCCAATGTCAACAAATATCTTCTTTCGTCTTCTCAATCTCCAACCCAAGCACCGTACTAAATACTATCGGTTCTAATACCTCTCGTGTTTGGGGTTCACATAAAAAAAAAAAAAAAAAAACTTTTACATTAACAGAACTCAAAGAATTCTTAAATAGATCATCTGACAGTGCCGCAGGCCCAGATGGTATTCATTACATTATGTTGAAGCATTTACTTGAGGAGGACTTGTGTACCTTGCTGATTTTATACAATCGGGTCTTCTCCGAAAATGCCTATCCTTCTTCCTGGCTCCATTCTTTCATTATCGCCATACCAAAACCAGGCAAAGATCCTTCCCTGGTTCAAATAGACCCATATCTCTCACGAGCTGCTTGGGAAAAACTTTCGAAAGGATGGTACATTCAAGGCTCAATTGGATCCTGGAGGCACAGAATCTCTTGCTAGATCATCAGAATGGTTTTCGGAGAAACAGATCAATCCTAAACGTGCTCATCAAGGCCGAATCTCATATCCGCAATGCCTTTGTCAGGAAACAACATCTAGTCATGGTCAACTTAGATTTTGAAAAGTCATTTGAGACTACCTGGCGTCATGGTATCGTTATGGATCTTTACCATCTGGAACTTAGGGGCCATTTGCCTAAAATAATTCAAAATTTCCTGCAGTTGCGCTCTTTTCAGGTACGCTATAAAAACTTACTCTCTCTGCTGCTCACATTCAGGAAGAAGGAGTCCCGCAGGGATCAATACTCAGTTCAACACTTTTTTTCAATCCGAGTTAGCACCATGACAAAAGACATCCCAAAAACTGTTGAAACCTATATGTATGCAGACGACTTTACCATTTCCTGTCAGTCTCAAAGTATCAATACCACGAACGGTAGCTCCAACTTGCCATAACTAAAAGAATCCTGGGCTTTACGGAATGGTTACCGGCTATCAGAAAAAAAAATGCACTGCCACTCACTTTTGCAAGCGTCGGGCCTCCATCCTGATCTGCAGATAAACCATATTCCAATGCTGCTTGTTACCACTTTTAGATTTCTTGGACTGATATTAACAGCAATCTTAATTTCCAAGCTCACTTCACTCATTTACGAAATATTTGTCTAAAGCATTTGAACATACTTCGGTCGATCTCATCCATGTCTTGGGGAGCTGATCGGTATACTTTACTACATCGTTACAGAACTTTAATCCGTTCACGCCTAGACTATGGTTGTCCAGTTTATGACTGCCAGAAGCACTCATTTACAACGGCTGAATGTCATCCAGCACAGTGCTCTGAGAACTGCGCTTGGAGCTTTCAGGATTTCTCCGATCCAAAGTCTTTACATTGAAGCGCATTATCCCCCATTACATCTTCGTAGAAAAACACCGCTGCTCCACTATGCTGCTAAGATTTAGAGTCTTCAATTGCACCCCAGTTGGGAGTTTCTTTCTAATACTAGTGGGTTTCCTTTTATGAAAGTAAACTAAATGAGAATCGACCAGCCTCACTCAGGATTAGAGAGCTTGTTCAGAGTTGGGATATCGACTTAAATGATATTTTTCAGGACAAGTACACCTGTTCCTCCTTGGACGTACGTTTCTGCCTCTTACGATGTACATCTTCTTCAATGGAGAAAGAATGTCGTACCTCCCTGCAATATCAGGCAATTGCACTCAGCTCAGTCTACTCTAAACTCGCATGCCTGTAAAATCTACACTGACGCATCAAAAACTGCAACTACGGTAGGTGCTTCAGCAGTTTTCCCTTCACTTACGGTTACAGCCTCACTACCACTAGCCAGCAGCGTCTTCACCACTGAATTATACGCCATAAAGTTAGCACTTAGTAAGATTATAGAGCTATCCATCTCATCTGCTATAATTTTCACTGACTCCCTCAATGCTGTCTCTGCTATAAAAAAGAATTTCTCCTCTAATCCTACATTGAAACACATTCACTCTCAGCTGTTCTCCTGCAGTGTGTCCAATGAGCCAATCAGTTTTTGCTGGATCCCTGACCATTCTGGAATTCTGGGAAATGAAATGCTGACTTTGCCGCTAAACATCCTCAGGTTCCATACACTGACTATAAGTCTATGATATGCAAAGCGTACTACGATAAATGGTCACAGATCTGGAAAAATAACACCAACAATAAATTTTACAGATAAAAGAAGATCCAAAGCTGTGGCTGTCTGGTTTCCAACGAAACAGACGAGAGGAAGTGGTATTGGCAAGACTCAGAATTGGACAAACTCATCATACTTATCTCTTCCTATTATTTGGAGAAAATCCACCGCAGTGTTCATATTGTCAAAGACAACTTACTTTTCGTCATTATCTGGTTGATTGTCCCTTACATTCAGCCATCCGATCAATCACCTTTCAGTCACTTTCCACGTTGGATATCTCACCTGATCCAACTCATTTTATAGGATTTGAAGCAAATGTAGACTAACTTTTGACATATTTAAAAGGTATTGGCCAACACAGGAGGATATAATTTAACATCTATAACAATATGTTGCCTTTACATAAACTACGAACAGATACAATTTGGACACAGCAGCCCTTATGTCGTTAAACCCATTAGCAACAACAACAACCACTACGCGTATCTCACCATAAAGACAAAAGAGGAAAATTGATTGCAAAAATTATTGGATGAGCACACCGTAGTTCAAACATAAATCCATTTACCAGAGGAACAGCCTCTGCTACTGACATTTCCATATGTTCTCCATTCCAATATACACTCATTAAATGGACAATCTTAATTGATCCACTTAAGCAATCATCTCCCTGTGCTATGCAAAAATATTAACAAATGATGTTATACATCATGATGACAGAAAAGATGGGAAATCTATAAATCTGACTGGACAAAATATACAACTCTTGCCACAATACATGAACAAATAATCACTACTCAGTCTGAGATAGTGCTATAGCTCTCGTTCTCAGACCAAATATTAACGTGACCAAAGCTATAGTACCTCGATCATCAAAATATCATAAGAGTACCTCTACGTGGCGGAATAATGAATGCAATATTGTCAAAAGAGAGAAGAATAAAGCTTGGAATCTCTTCAGAAAGTATCCCATAAACATAAATCTAATGAATTTTTTTAAAAAAAGCCAGATGCATCTGACATAAGAGTAGAAGGGGAAAGGGGAATCGCGGACATTTTTCGTCTCCATAATCAACAGAAATACACACAATGGAAAATATCTTTCATTTAAAACTCTACTAATAAACTGGAATAGAGAGCCAGTAGATCTGCCGAATAAGGCGGGTGTTCCAATGTTGTGATATTGTATTTCGTTAAAAATCCCTCTCAGTGCAACAGGGGGATGACAAGGCGCATTGTCACGATGAAAAACCATTTGTAAAAATTGTTTTTACAGTTTCTTTCAATGTGTAACTGTTCTACGATTAGTCGAATGCTCATCCGAGGTCTCAGCGCACGATCTTTAGAATTTTTTCAACATTCTCGTCTGTCGTTGAAGTTGGCGGTCTTCTTGTATTATCGCGAGAAAACTCTCCCCAGTTCTCAACCTGGGATACTTCACTTAGGATTCGCCATTTACTGTTTGAATGTCCCCTATAATTAATCATCCACTCAGGCACTTTTCAGTCACTCTCCAAGTTGAACTGCACAGGATTTATCCCATTTCCTATAAGAATTTTTACTCTATTTGCATATTGGTCCTTACGAACGTACATAACTCAACATATATAACAATATGAGGTACTATGGAATGCGTCCACTCGTGGAGACGGGGATGTTCAAAATGTTTTGGCACCATTTGGAACAATTTACCTAAACGGTAAATCGAACACACTCGGCATCAAAATGTGACAAAGGATGCAGAAAAGACTGATTGGTTAAGTCAACCAAAATGAAAGAAAAGCAAAACCATTTAGAAATTATTGCTGTTGTCAAGAAATAGTGCCCAGATCTTTCCAAATTGGAGGCCGGTGCCCGAAGAGCCTGCAAATAAAAGAATGGATTCTTACGCTATCCCGAAGAATAGTAAAATGCATTCTTTTCCCTTTAATCTTCTTCACAGAGCGCTTAAACGTGCCTACTTTCTGAACTAATGAAAAGCTGGAGCACAGTAGATATGAGGAAGACGAACATTTTACATACTAAAATAAAATGTAACACGAATACATTACTGACACAGAATGTTACAACATGGTCGTCTAGATAAAAACACCATGCATTATCACACTAAAGCACCGACTTATCTGTATGATGTGTGCTGTAGCGTGCAGGCCTCCAAGTAATGGGGTAAAGTTTCACCCTCTAGCGTAAACTTGGAAAGATTATTGAAAAACTTCGTATTTATAGTTTAAACGAATGATGTGATACAGAGCATAAAGAAGCTGAATTTTTTACAAATTGAAGACGTTATTAACAATTATTTCATTGCCAAGAAAGTTGCTCAGCCATAACGATTCTCAGGTTACTCTGATATTCACAACTGCATGTTTCCGTGCAGACAGGGGAACAACATATGACATAATTACCACACAACCGTAACCGTGGGTAGTGAAGCAGTTCCGCTTCCTTTCGGTGTCATTTCCCATTCATCCGCTCCCCCCCCCTCCCGTTATCGGGCCACTAATCTTAATACGGGCAACGCTTTTTTTGTCTATACAACATGCATGCGTTCGCGGATGAATTTTCGTGTTCTCAGGGCGGAAATACCCTGAGTAATAACTCAGCAAAAAGAACCCTGCTCCCTCTGCCTGAGAACAGAGATCGAAGAGATCTAAAGAATTTCTCCAGTCGCTAACGAATTTCAAAGACAACAGCATGTTTCAACGGACACCATCCCATGTAGGGATCTCCCAGTGGATCACGAAAAAACTCATTGAAACAATCCTTGACAAGAAGAATCTAACATTATTACTCACTGGTGATGACATATCTACTTTCCACAAGAACATCTACCGCTAGAGATCTTTCAACATCTTGCCCAAAAATGTTTCCAATCATTTAGAGGGAAATTTTAGATAATACACGAAAAGGTAACATTATTTGAAAATTTCAAAACCCTTGCAAACAGACAGTCGCATAAAATGGAAATTCTCCGAGGCAAACTGGAGCGTCTATACCACTGCTATTTCCTTTGATGGCATAGTCATCAAAAGCCAGGCTCTTGATGACGTTACTGATCACATCGTAACACAGATAATAATAGCTGCAACCTGTTGGCATGTCTCTGAGGATTAACCTCAGTTTATCCTCAGAGATATGCCAAGATCTAGTGAAATGGTGCATGCCATGATGCTAAAAAGAGCAGAAACCTGATTAATTTCAAGAAACTTGCCCTCGTGAGTAGAACAGTTGGTAAAATCGCAATATGGAAAAGACCTGAGTTCGAGTCACGTCGATGAGAGCAATTTTTATGGGCTTTTTTCACTACGTGGCTTAAGCACTTAGTCGGTCTTAGGCAAGGGTAGCGTGGTTTTTCCTCCCGGAACTCTGGTTTTTCGTTCAGCAAACAGAAATCAACCACAGAACACACGCAATTTACAGAGAATGTATACACGGAGCAATATGGCCTTAGTCGTTGATACTTCTAAAACCCTACAACAACAACAACAACAATAATAATTTTTGAGCTAGAGAGCTTCCTAAACAGTGCAGTAGAACCTGATGGGATATATTATCTCAAGCTTCAGCACCTTCACAAGAAAGCTCTAACGAAATCCACAGCTGGGGAGACATAGGTTCCTATTAAACAGGACGAAGTGGTCCTGCTTGCGAGAGTGCTAATCATCCCTACTCATTTAATGCACCTCTTTTTACTGCTAGGAGAAAGATCCTCCACATTCCTTTCACTGCAGTTCTCTAATTACCCTTAAGCATATTCTCATTGAGTGAGCATGTTATCCCTCAGCTAGAATCGCATCTTTCAGATCACTGCTTAACTTACACAAATCTTTGCTACTAACTCATATTATTGGAGGCGAAGCCAATTTATTACAGGGTTTTAAATGTACTATATAAAAGTTACAAATATGACATCCAAACGAACAGCATGAGACAATTGCAGCAGATATGGAAAGAGGAAACTCCTAATAAGCCCTTACAAATAAAGCCAGATTTAAAGAGCGAAAATCTGGCTAAAGATCTCTCAGAAAAGAAGAGTAACCCTAGCCAGGCTAAGAACAGCACATGTGTATTTTACCCATTCTTATGCCTCAGTATAATCAATGCCATATGTAAATAGCAGTTAAACATTAGTTACTAGAATGTCCAGTCTTCACAAATGAAAGAACAAAAGTTTTTAATTCCTTTACTAAAACCTCTGATACTCCTATCTTCATCACATCTTAGATGATGAAAACAGCAAACCAGAAGTAGTTCGTTATTTGAAATGAAGAAGTTATTAATATTCAAATATCATAAAAGGACACCATTCAGAAATCACTTAATACGAACTCTTTCCAATGAATAAAATTAAGTTCATTACCTCCTTAAACTATCAATTAATCAAGTTAACTTATTACAGAAATCCGACTTGGATGAAAGTACCATGACAGGTGCATTATAATCACAGATGCTGATGTGCCACCAGCTAACAAACAACAACAACGACATCATCAGACTCACCCTTTACAATGGAACAGTAGAATAATCTATTTGGAATGGTCCGTTTGGAATACTTAAGATAACGAAATCAATTCATTTAGACTCTTGCAACTTAGAATGGGTTATCTGTTCTTAGGTTGAATTCGTTCACCCTACACGATTGTTCCCTGGTTTATGATTTTCAAACGTCAATCTGTCTTGCAATCCAGAAGAGTTTTGATATTTTACATGTTTATTAAATATACAATATCTGAAACCCAGATGATCTAAAATATTCCAGAATTAATGAATTCTTATTCAAATTTAAATCTAACGAAGTGCTCTGTGTGAGTGCTCGCGCGCCTGAGAGATAAGATAAATTCATCATCCTTTAATGATACCCATAGAAAATCGAGTTCCGAAGGCGTGGTAATAACCTATGGTAACAAAGGTAATAATAATCTTACACCAAGAGTATAAATTGCAGTCGTTTAAATAAAATTGTCATTCCATAATCTGAAATCAATGCAAAGTGCATCAATATAAATTTCAACTTTTATGAGGTAGGCCTGCGTCTTCATATTATTTTCTAAGAACGATATATTAAACCTTCGGCAGTAACAGTTCGTATCAATAAAACTTTGCATTTTATTTTACCATAGTTTGGAACATTATGGCCTTATTGTCCTTCCTCTGTAAAGTCCATAAATAAACGAACGTTGGTAGCGACAAACAAAATATTTCATAAAAAGAACAGCAGTTGTTTGAAATTCAGAAACGCCATAGTCAGCAATCTCAGAATGACAGCAGAAGAACCATGTGAAGCATAAAGCAGGGTAAGTTCAATTAATTGTCGTTAGGTCATAGAACTTAGGCCAAGAGCACAACGCTGCATGAAACAAATAGGGTCAACGCCCAGGGTTAGTTTGCCCTTATATAAAGAAAAGTTCTCCAGTATTTAGTTACAGTTGAATTCCCTCCTAGCGAGGTCAACTCAAAGCTAGCGGTTTATCATTGCCATTCTCGTATCGATCTGTCTGTGTCCTGACCGTAGGGCTAGAAGAGATATCTCAGGTACTCGTTGTTACAACTACGATATCTGTGATAACAGTGAATGAGTGATGCCACTTATCTCTTCTCTGATACTCTGTTGTAGCGCTGTGTGCCGTGGGCTGTTTAAAAAGACAACAACCGTACCTTGAAATGATACACTATTAAATTAATTGATATTTAATTATTTCTCCTCTTTAACCAGCTTTCAATGCTTGGCTACAAAACATTACCGACTGATACTAAATTCCATTCAACTTGCTGGTTGAAGAGAATTTAAATGAATATAACATCGCAATACAGATATGCCAAACAGGAGAACTATATTTACAGGGATATCTGAATTTCTTAAACTAACAGTTTGAAGAGATGGGACTCGACATCTCTTTTTTAAACTCAAACGGCCAGACATTCAAAGTATGAGGTTTCTTCGAAGTGTATCCTATGTAGGCTGCAACTAACTAGTTATACAGTTATGGATTCTAAACCTTCCCCTTTTCCAATACCACTCTAAATTACTTTCCTATAAACCAATAACTTTTTCTTTAACTGCTTTCTATTACTTGAGAGAATTGTGAGATGGTAGAGCATCTAGGACAGCGCAAGATTCTTGGCTGCAGAGAATTATTTTCCATTCGTCTTTTTAACATGCACACCCGACAAAAACTGCATTTGTTAACAATAAACAGATGCACGAATACAAGAATTTTGTTAATTTATTTTGCTTACATTTAATTAAATACAGTCTTTTTTTATCAAGTGTATGTGTCAAGAAATTATGATTGTTTCTTAGCTCCGCTAGCCCTTTTGAATTTATTTCCACTGGTCTATGGTGCCAAGCGAATTGTCTAAGTGCTTTTAACCTGCCCCAGTTACCCAGAGTTTCTAGTGATTTGGCGATTTCTGTAGAAGAGAACACTACGATATATTATTATGTTGTTGTGTTAGGGTTTTAAGAGCATCAGCGACTAAGGTCATATTGCTCCGTCTATACTGTCTGTAAATTGCGCGTGTTCTGTGGTCAATTTTCTGTTTTCTGCACGAAAAAACCGAGTTTCTGGAAAAAAAAACCTTGCTATCTACGCCTGGAACCGAATAACTCGGCTATGGAGTGAAAAAAAGCCCACTAAAGTTCCTCACATCATTGACGGGATTCGAACCCGAGCCTTTTCCACCTGGTGTGTGGGGAGGGCGGTGACAATACACTGTGCTACCCGCGCAGACGAAATGATGGTACTAAGGATCGCATTGCAAATAAATTTCTTCCGCGTGTAAATATTAATGGTAAATCTTGGTCCAGATGGCTTAGTACAAATTTTCACGACACCTTCTTCTTGGCAGGACATGGATCATTTTTTTGCAACGTTATATGAATTAGGTATTGTAATTAGTGCATGAAATACACTATTAATTAGAGTATATAATAAACCGTTAGTACGCAGTACTACGGTTTATTATATACTCTAATTCTCTGAATTCACTTCGCGCTTTATCTGCAATGAAATACACTACTAAGCTGACTCATCTATCCCGGTTTCAACAGATGACATGCACCCTCTGTGATGGTGATTTCAATGTCCGCTTCTTTGAGATCCCCAGCCGCGTTCGGTTGGCAGAAACGATTTGGCTGTTAATGTAGCCAAATCTGCAGTTCCAATGAATTATCTCGGTCTGTCAGTCCCATATATAGACTACAAGCAAATAATTCGTAATAAAATATATTCCCAGCGGCAAGATTCATGGCAGGTCACTAACATATATCTGATTAAGCCTGTGATGAAACTATGGCAGTCTAGTCTGGGCAGGGATCACAAAGAGGAAGTTGTTCTTTTTCTGCTCCACATAGGACATAGTCATCTGGCACATTCCTTTCTGCTGAGGGCTGATGACCCTCCCATGTCAATAAAACCCGTAAATAAACAAACAAACAAACAAACAAACCTATGCGTGAGGAATGTATCGATTTTAGAAATGGTCGATTTATCGCTTTTTCCCGTCTGACTGAGCCATATACACGTCGTCAGATTTTATCTAACAATGAAGATTATGTTATATAAAATAGACATTCATTTTTATTCGTATACTGCATTGTATATATATATGTTTTTTTTTTTTATATAATAAAATTTTAAAGATTACCGAAATCTCGGTTTTTGGAACTTTTATATTATGGGGCATTATAGCCCTAGTCGTTTTGCGCCATAAAAACCAAAATCAAATTGAATTCCCCATATTCAAATTCTGTATTCCTTAGGTCTGAGTGACACCGCGTCTTCAATGTATCGACCCCGGGTGCCAAGCGTTTATTGGCCAAGTGATTATTGTGCATATATAGAGCATTTTTCTTTACAGCGAACGAGTTTTCCTTTGTTTTCCCTTGCACTTATTAAAATTTTCTGTTAAGTAGCTCTAATTTCTTAAAAGAAATAAGAAGAGAGCTCAGAAGAAGGAAAGCACTGTTTTGTTTAATTTAGATAACCTTACTAACCGTACTAACTCTGCGCTTGGCCACAAAGCGGTACTGCTCCTGCCTCCCTGTGGCGGGGCCGGTAATCTGGGTGGTAAAGAGAAACACCCACGGTCAAAAGGAGCCATCATGGATAAAAAATAATTATCCACCGTTAGAGCCTTTGAGCTCAAGAACAGACACCTGCTTTGACCATGACAACAATCTTGACTTAGGGAATGATCATCCAAAGAGACAGAAGACTAATCAGATGGAGCAAACCTGCCCATCATTTTTAATTTTGCACTCCCTCACTAGTCAGCCTATGAGCAAACTGTCTCCCTCCGTAATACAAAAACATCTGAAAGGTATTGCAGGATCTCCTAAGACTATTAAGAGAGACTGCAATCAGGAGACCTATTAGTGGAAACTAGGAACCACAGGCATTAGGAGAAACTTTTACAGATTACGAACTTTGCTGGCATTCCAGTAAAAATATCTCCTCACGCAACCTTAAATTCATCTAAGGGTGCCATATCCGGTTGGGACCTTCTAAAGGTCACCGAGGAATAACCTAAGAGCTGAAAATGTAATTCAAGAAAAACGTATAATGACTAAAAAAGATAATCAATTTACACCAACAAGAAATATTATTCTCACCTTCAATACCCCTAACTTACCAGCCTCTGTAAAAGCAGGTTATTTACTTTGCCGCATCTGCCCGTAGATAAAAGTAAAGTAAAGAGCAGCCATTATCAACCCACTGCAGGATGGAAGCCTCCTCAACAATTCATGCTGAAGGAAATGGACCATAATCTGCTACGCTGGTCCAGTGCGGGGTGGCAGATCGACCGTATTCAGCAGTCAGGGGCTTGAACCCAGGTCTATTCAAAGAGAGTGTGCTACTGCACTCCCGCTCCTGCCCACTCGGCTACGGAGGCCGTAGATACCCAATCCTTTAAGATGTTATAAATGTCAAAAGTATGGCCACTCACAAACTGTATGCAGAGGAGTTCTTGTCTGCCCTAATTGTGGGTCCTTATATCACATACAAAGTGACTGTACGACTACAAAAATGACGTGCTCCAACTGCAAAGGTGACCATCCTGCATATTCCAAAAATTGTGAAAAATGGAAAACTGAGAAAAAAAACAGCAAAATGCAAGGTCGAGAACAAAGTCAGTTACCAAGAAGCGAGAAAACGAGTTGCACCTACCTACTATAACCAAAAATATGACCTATGCTAATGCTGTAAAAAAGTATCAAACAGTCTCCATTCAAACTGATGTCACAGTTCCCACTAACAAATCAATTTCTGATTGGGCTAGAAATGTCCTCTCTGAGCAACAGCCAAATATACGTAAACAACAACCCAAACTCTAGGACCAAGCAAATAATACTCCTCTGACAATACCAGCGGCTTCTCCTCCTCCTCCTCCAATAAGTGCTATCATACCCCATATTACAAACTCACATGTAATGAAAAATATTCAAGACACAACCATGGACACAGATGGCACATCTATACAAGAAGATCCTATTTTAGAAATCTATGCTAAAGAAGAAATGGACACTGGTAGGCCAGTTTAGAAAAGATAAACCAAAATCGGAATGTTATAAGTCAGTCACCTTCAAAAAGTAGTGAGATACAGCTCCATCAATTAAACACAAATAATGCCTTGTATTTTACAATGGAACTGCAGAAGCTTTCGTTGCAACACAGATGATATTCATGATTTAATTAAAAGATATTTTCCAGTTGCCCTTTGTCTTCAGGAAACTTACCTAACCTCTCAAATTTCTCCTTCGATAAAGAACTATTGCTTTTATCGAAGAGATCGTAATACAGCAAATGCTGCCCGTGGTGGTGGTGTAGCAATTCTGATAAGTTCAAAGGTTCCAACTAAAGATATCCCACTTCAAACTGAAATGGAAGCTGTTGCTGTTCATGTAACTCTCCACATTGCAATAACTTTATTCTCAATCTACTTACAGCCAAACCATACTTGCTGTTTAAAAGACCTTGAAGACATCTTTATACAGATACCTCCACCATTCTGTATATTAGAGGACTTAAACGGGCACCACCCCTTATGGGGTGCTCCTAAATTAGATGGACGGGGTCGACTCACTGAAAGTTTTTTAGATGCACTAAACCTCGCCATACTCAATACTGGCACACACACTCACGTTCAGCTCCCAACTGGACATACCTCAGCAATAAATCTCTCCATTTGTTCTCCAGTACCAGTCCCAACCATAGAGTGGTATGTTATTAATGATACTATGGGCAGTGATCACTTCCCAATTGTATGCAAAGTGTTGATAGCACAGACTCCTCTATTTCAATCCTGCAGCAAATGGAAATTTGTCCAAGCAAACTGGGCAAAATTTCAGTCATCAATCTCTTTCGATGAGGAAAAAATCCGTCTCCAGCCTATTGGTGATGGGACAGATTACATCACATCGCATCTCCTAAATGTGGCCAAAGACGCAATTCCACTATCAAATCCCCTGGGCCGAAAGCATTATAATTATTGGTGAAATGAGAAACGCACAAAAGCGAAAATTAAAGCCTGGAATTTGTTTCTGCAATATCCAACCACAGCTACTCTGATTAATTTTAAGAAGTCAAAGGCAAAATCACGTTTCGTACAAAGGCAAGCCAAGAAGGAATTCTGGACCCGTTTTGCATCCAGCATTAACAGAAACACTGATTGCAAAATAATTTTGAAAAAAATTAGACAGCTTTCTGGTAAGTTTCCAACCATACCTTCACTAATCCTCTATTGGAAGGGAGAAGAGCTATCTAATCCTTTGGAAATAGCTAATACTTTGGGCAATACATTTGCAGAAATCTAAGCAGAATCAGCTTATGCTACATCTTTTCAGTGGATTAAAAACGCAACAGAAAGGCATTCTATTAACTTTCAAACTGCCCGCCTTCTGCATATAACAAACTTCTGCAATTTTCCGAACTCTTGCATGCTATTAGAACAGCCCACAATGGTGCTGCCGGACCGAATAGGATCTATTAGGTCATGCTCCAACATCTTGATGATGAAGCATTGTGCCTCCTCCTGGTCTTTTACAACCGTATTTTTTTAGAAAATGTTTATCCAGCTTCTTGGCATCATTCTACTATTTTGGCGTTTCTAAAACCTGGAAAAGATCCATCCAACCCCCATAGCCATAGACCAATACCTCTCTCAAGCTGTCTTTGAAAAATCCTTGAAAAGATTGTCCACAGTAGACTCATCTGGATCATAGAGTCAGAACAGCTAATGGGCCATTGTCAATATGGCTTTCGTCAAAACTGGTCATGCTTGGATCTCATGGTTAAGGCTGAATTTGCCATTCGTAATGCCTTTGTAAAACAAAAATATCTAGTAATGGTTTCAATAGACATAGAGAAGGCTTTTCACACCACCTGGCGACTTGGCATACTTAGAGATCTTTACTCTCTTGGTCTGCGGGGCAACCTTCCTATATTTGTGAAGAATTTTCTACATACTAGATCATTTCAAGTTCGATACCAGCATGCCCTTTCTGCAACGTTTATTCAAGAAGAAGGTGTTCCTCAGGGATCAGTGCGAATGCCACTCTATTCGCTCTTAGAACAGATTCCATTACTAAACAACTTCCAAATACAGTAGAGACTTACCTTTATGCAAATGACCTTTCTATCTCCTGCCATTCCCAAAACATGAAATCTATTGAAAGACAGCTTCAAATATCACTTAATAAAATACAGCAATGGACCAGCCTCAACGGCTACCGACTCTCGCAGCAGAAAACAGTTGCTATCCATTTTTGTAGACAACGCAAGTTTCACCCGGATCCTGAACTTCAAATCTCTAATATATCCATCCCAGTCACTAATAACATCCGATTTCTAGGATTAATCCTAGACAACAAATTAAAATTCTTATATCATATTAAAAATATACGTACTTTCTGTCTAAAAAAGTTGATCATACTCAGAGTTATATCCGCCCAAACATGGGGTGCAGATCGTACCTCTCTGCTTCGGTGATACGGGTCATTAATCAGATCACGTCTGGATTATAGAGCTGCCATCTACGATTCTGCCAGAGCGAGTGCATTGCGCTTGCTTGATCCAGTTCAACACAATGCTTTGAGAATTGCACTTACTGCATTCAGGACATCGCCAGGACACAGTCTCTACATTGATGCTCACGAATCCCCACTAAGTTTACGTAGGAAAGCACTGTTACTGAAGTATGCTGTTAAGATACAAAGTTTTACATCACATCCCATTCAGTCATGCCTTTTCAATCCACCATTAGAAAACCTTTACAGAAATAAACCTAGCATAGTAAAGCCAGCTGGCCTTCGCCTTCTTGAATTGATACAGTTTTGGAATGTTTCCATCCATTCTGTACAACAGATAGAAACTTGCACCCAACCACCATGGAACACTCCTCCTATTCATCCCTGTGACACGCAACTCTGCCAATGGGGAAAGAATGCTTTATCGGCATCCACTGTCAAACAACTTCATGCAGTTCACACTCAACGATACTGATTTTCCCCAATTTATACAGATGGCTCTAGATCTAATTCTAACGTTGGAGCAGCCGCAGTGTTTCCGAATACCATTATTTCAGCGTCACTCCCATATGAATTCAGTATCTTCTCAGCTGAATTATATGCAGTTAAACTATCCTTAGAAAATCTTTGTTCTGACTGTTCTTTTTGTTGTTATTTATACTGATTCACTCAGCTCAATCATGGCATTATGTAATTCCTCAGATAAAGTTCACCCAGTTCTAAATGAAATCAATAGCTTATTACTGCAAATTGAAGAACGCCATCAACAGGTCACTTTCTGTTGGATTCCGGCACATTCTGGTATTTTGGGCAATGAACTGGCCGATCAAAGTCCGAAAAATCCATCCACCCTTGATTTAACCAATATCTGTGTTCCAGCATCAGACTATACATTGGTCATTAATGCTGCCAGCCCTCTGACGCTATCAGACTAATAATAAACTCTTTAAGTTTAAACAGGATCCAAGAATTTGGCGTTCCAGTGTCCGTACAACAAGACGAGAAGAAGTAGTTCTTTCAAGAGCAAGAATAGGTCACACCCATCTGACTCACCTACATTTGCTTACTGGAGATGATTCACCGCAGTGTCCACATTGTTCTATAAATCTTACTGTGAAACATATTTTCATTGACTGCCCCTACTATAAATAAGACAGAACTTCAACCTTGCTTTTACTGGTTAATCTTCGTAAACCAATAACCCTTGAAAATCTCATTGGTGATAAGGCAAATATTTCTGAATTTTTTTATTTCCTAAGGCAAATTGGGCTTTTTAATCAGTTCTGATTTCAGAATCTTTTCTGACTTTACGGAAATTTCTCTTCTCTTTATATAATAAATGAACAGGCACATTATAGCTGTAGCAGCTTATGTGCCATTAAACCTCCATAACAACAACAACCTTTAATGTCTGTATTTGATGACGTAATCAGAACTTCGAATTCATCAAATTTATAAACCATGCTCCTAGTAATGTACACTTGCATGTACTAGTGTACATGAAAGTGTACATTCGTGTACACAACAGGGTTTGAAGTCTTCAATACCTTTCTTTCCAGCTACTGAATGTTCTAATAGAAGCAGTGCAAGAATCACTTCTACTTTTGCCTACAGCTCTTGTTATTCCATTAGTCTGTATCCTTTCCCAATGCTAACAGTTTTCCGACCCACTTAACACTGCCTCGATAGCATCAGCAAATATTCTTGCACCCTTTATAATTAAGTGTATCCCATCCCTGTAAAAACAATTGCTCCTGGTAACAAGCACAGACCGTGCTGGGTAAAATTCTTCCCCATGATCCTTGGCAGCCTGTTCAGGACGAAACTCATTGACAAAGCTTTCATCAGAATTTCAGACACTTTTAAAATTTAATCCTAAATCACGACTTTTTTCCGACATCTGTGTTGTGTATTTTCTGTTTTTCCTTACAATAGAGTCACCAACAATAACTATCTTCTGTGGGACCAGCGCATTCTGCTTTGTGAATTGCCACTATGTTTCCAAAGTGTGTAAGTTGTTGCTTTGGGTTGGGCAGCTGAGAGCTTGATGGGCCCCCATTTTTATTCTTTCGTGTGCATCCACTCTATTCTTCACGCTTTCAAAACGCCCATCAGAACACTGAGTTCACGCCTTATTTCTTCACACTCTTTGCACCGAACACCCAAGACATCCCCCCCGCATCTGTAATGTTCTGTTCCAGTGATCTTGAAGCCTCGCACAAGTAGTACATTTTGGAAGGCTGTTATTCGTAGGAGAACATCTCCTTCAGCTCTCTCCAGAGCCACAGCACTCCCACTACTTTGAGTTTACTGCTTTGTTGCTCTGGTCTGAGGCATCCCTTGTGGTAGTACAGTTGGTTGGGTTGCTGTCCTTCCCACACCGGATGGAAAAGACCTGAGTTCGAATCCCATCGATGACGGGAAGAACTTTTATGGGTCTTTTTCATAACATGGTTGAGTTAGTCCGTCTTAGGCGTGGGTACCACTGTTTTTTATCCCGGAAACTAGGGTTTTCGTCCAGCAAAACAGAAAATCGATCTCAGAACAAGCGCAATTTACAGACAATGTACACGGAGCGATATGACCTTAGTCGCTGATGCTCCTAAAACTCAACAACAACAACTGAGGCTTGATTTCCGTTTAAATACAATTTAGTCTGAGAGTGCTACACTAACTAAAAAAAAAAGTAAACTACAGCCATTATCAATCCACTGTAGGATGGAAGCTTGCTCAGCTGATTGACAAAGCTTTCATCATGTACTCCCTCCTATTGTATCTTTACAGAATTGCAGACATTTTTAAATTTAATCCTAAATCACGACTTTTTCCCGACATCTGTGTACTTATAGAGTGAAATGGGCCATAATTTTCCAGCTGGTCTAGTACAGGCTGGCAGATCGGCCATATTTAGCAGTCAAGGACTTGAACCCCGGTCTACTCAAAGAGCGTGTATACAACACGCTCTTTGAGAAGATCACTCAGCTACGGAGGCCGTTTATACTAACTAATAGATACTTAAATGCAGTTGTACGTATTAGGCTATCAAGTTTACGTTACATGTATTACGCTGTACCATTACGTTCATACAGTTTTAAATTTCCGAATCTGTAAAAATTCTTTTACTTATTTTACAAATTTGGAAAATTTCTTTTGTAAACCGATTTAAAATTATGTCGATTTATGCAAAAAAAAAATATGTCATTTGATTACAAGCTGCGATGTGTCTGCAAAAGGACTGTGGCCAGATACATTTCGTAGCTTGTAGTCAATTTAAGTACAGTAATTAAAAAGTTTGTGAACATTTCTCTCTGAAGTTGAGTGAATTTAAACATTTATTCTGGTTTATTGAATTTTAGCGATAGAGGGCGAAGTGTAGCCTAACAGCAGTGTTATGCTTTTGGTATCTACGACAGTAGACATGTGTAGCGAATGTATGGGTACCGGGTTGCTGTCGGCGACGGTTTGACGTTGCGTTAACGATCCACATGTTTGCAACGTTTTTAATGCGGACGCATTTATGTGTACGCGACTTAACCCCACAGAAAAGGACTTTTCGATATATGGTACAATAAATTTCGTTAATAATGATGACAGTCATCTCTCTGTTAAATATGTGTGTCAGTGAAGTGAAAGCATGTTTTTCCACGACCTTGGCTTCAATTTTGTTCATATACCGATACCGTTAAGTCATGCAATGTGTTTTACTAAGTTTTTATACAGCCCACCTGTAACATAGGTATGTTCTATCGAACTGTAACAGGGTACAGTGCAATAAATTTGTGTAGGTTTAATGAACATGCACGAAATAATTGCATTTGGACTTCTAGGGGTAATTGCTCCATGGAAGAAAATTGCTTAATATTCTATACTTATATTTATTAATTGATATTACGGCACCAGAACCGTTGAATAGAAGCATTTATCAAGGGAATGCGCTGAGTTAAAACAGGTAAGGAATGGCAAGTTTATTTATTTCGAGATTACAGTTTGTAATAGTACAATGAATTTCAGGAGTACACTGATCGTGCAGTATAGACACGACTAAAGTTTCATTATGCAAATTTTAGCGTCTTATTAAGTTATACAGTTTATTTCTAAAATTAGCAATTAAAATATTAATTTTTGGTGGTCCATTGCTTGAGGTGTCAGAAACTTGTATGTTGAACAGTAGCTTATACTGGAGTTTTCTTTGGGGAAGGCTGCTAGTCACAGCCACAGCTTTCACCTAGAGAACATTGCTTCGGTAAAACTCCAGATTGTGGGTACCCTAACGTACTTCGACGAAAAGACATTAAGAAGGTAATGACTGGCAGGTGCCATTCACTGCTTTCCCCTCCCCCTGCACTTCTCGCTGTGTATGACATGACAATACGTCGCAACCTAAATAAAGAAAAAGAGAAACGGCAATACGAAATTAAAATAAGTGAATATAAATGCAAATTTTTAAAAAAAGTGCGTTTTTTGCTTGAATACCTCCCAAAGTCACATAAAAACTTAACCTACTTTCACTAAACAAAAGTGACAACTTCAGTGCAAAGAAAAACACTTCATGAGTCATGGTTTCTTGCTTGAATCCCTCCCAAAGTTGTGTAAAAACTCAACTTTTTTTTCACTAAACAAAAATGACAGCTTCAATACAAAGAAAACCCACCTCACTAATCCTTGCCATGGCTAACGACTGGTTTTTTGCTTGAATCCCTTCCGAAGTTGCATAAAGACAACCTTTTTCACTAAAAATGACTACTTGAATACAAAGAAAACTCACCTCATCAGTCGTGGCATGCTGGCTGGTATAGTTCACAAATCAAATTCCGTTGATGAAAGCCATCGTTATGTCACTCCTTCCAGAATGCCACCACATAAATTCTACGAGGAGGGGTTAAACTGACCATCAACTTTTCTTGATGGTGGTTACTGTTCAATAGCATTCCATGAACCCTCTATACTGCTGCCATTTGCACCAGTTTCGGGATCACTGAAGGGAAGTGAGTGGCTAATAGCTATCTCCTGAAACTCATCGTTACCTAGACAATTGTAAGACTTCCAGCAATCTGATATTATAGTAGTACTGGGTAAAATGGAAGTCTTAACGATATCTAGGACAACTTCTTTACTCCGATTTTCAACACCCTGAAATAACACCATGTACTTCATTCAGCCCCACCAAACACCACTACCCATTCACTATTCTACTTCCTCTTATCAAACTTGCTCTCACCAATTTCAACAGCACCAGCACAATGGCAGTGACTAAACAAGAATGGCACATATGCAAATGATAATTTCGCATTTTCCTCCAAATCAGAAGGAAATTTACATCCAATCAGAAAGAAAAATTATGCATTCACAGTAATCGCCCAATCACAGAACTCAACTGTACAATCACTCCATTCTTTGACCACGCCCACAACACAGACAAGTGGTACCCATAAACTGGAGTATAACGATTACCTCTCTACAAACAAGGATTTTGCTGTTAATTTTGCTGTTCCAAGACTCGAATTGGTCCGTCCATCTCTTTTCTCGGGTCTTCCAGCACTCCTCCATCCACGTGGCCTATAAAACAGAGCCTTCTTAGGTAGGCTTTCATCAGTCATATTTATTACGTGTTCCTTCCACTGTATTTTGTCTCTTGTAATATCTTCCACTATATTGCTGATACCTAAATGTTCTTTAATGGTGTAGTTTGGGATATAGTCTCTCAACAAGTACCCTGTAAGAGGCCTAAGAAATTTCATGTGTAGTGCCCCCAACCTTCTTTCATCTTTTTTCTTCAAACTCCAAGTTTTGGAGCCAAACATTAAGGCTGGTTTAGAGATTACTTTATGGAGTCGTGATTGTATATTCCTTGACTTATATTTACCAAAATGTCTTCTAATAATACCATTCATTTTGTTGAAATTTATTATTTTACTCTCCATGTCTGCATTTCCTAAATCTAAAATCGTATTGCCAAGGTACATAAATGTTTTACTTGTTTTGTTATATGGCCGTTAATTATTATTTTTGCTCATAATAATTCCTTTCCTTGCATGGCTTTAGTTTTGGTTTTTTGGATTAATATTTCTATACCAAATAATTAACTAATTTTTAAGAGATTGCTGGTTGCTTTTTGTAATTATATCATCTCAGATTCAGCTAAAATAACTTGGTCATCAGCATATAGTAGAATGAGACTTTTTTGCTGAAATTGAAATCCCAGTAGAGTGTAATTTTTCCCAGTCATCTGTTCACAAATTCTGTTGATATATGGATTGAACAATAAAGGAGAGACTCCACATCCTTGTTGTAATCCTCTACTTTTAATTCTGTTTGAAAATTTAAAATTGTTTAGTTACACTGTTACATCTAGGTGTCATCACTATTACATCTAGATGTGAGGAAATTTGCCTTTAGCCAGCGGGTGGTTGGTTGGTGGAATAGACTTCCATCCCTTGTCATGGAAGTTGATAGCCTAAATAAGTTTAAGGCTCAGCTGGACAGGTATTTCGAATGAACAGAGGGGTGAAGTGGAAGTGGTTATTTTTTATTTATTTATTTATTTGTTTATTTTTTTTATTTATTTATTTTTTTTTTTTTGGCTGATGCTGCATAAGCTTGCTTTCTTGCATCAAATGCCTCTACTAATGCTAATAATGCTAATCTGTATGCCTTAATTGCTGATAATAATTGTGAATTTACACCATAAAATTTTAGAATTTTTCCAGAGAGTTGGTCGGTAGATTTGTCAAATGCTTCCTTATAATCAACAAACAGTAGCAAGGTTGGCTGGTTGAATTCTTTTCTCCTGTTAATTATTTGTTGTAAAATAAAGACTGGATCAATATAGCTTGGCCCTTCCGAAAACCTGATTGTTCTTAAATTAAAACATTTTCCACACATTTTAGAAGTTTGTTTTTTTTAAGATGTTTGCATAAATTTTGTATGTGCTGCATAGAAGTGTTATCTCTATAATTTTCACAAAGTTCTTTAGATCCCTTCTTATGTAGATTTATTGCCACTCCTATTTTCCACTCATTAGGGAGTTCACTTTATTATCATTATTATCATTAACCATATGGTGCAAGGAATCCTGAGGCTTTTGCTGCACCAGCCAAAAAAACAAAATTCTGAGTTACCCTGAGAGAGAGAAGGGAATCACCAAGAAAGAGAAGAATGATTATATCCAGCTCAGGACCCTGGGTGTGCCAAGCCCATACTCACCAGATGTGAGCCCCTGGGGTTTTCTCCATACTGTATTAAGAAATTTCAGTACTCTTCTCTAACTTTTCACCTCCATATTTAATTGACTCAATACTAATTCCATCTATGCCTGGACTTTTTTGGATTTTGGCTTTTATTAATTCTAATTTAAATTCTTCTAAAATTGATTCCATATGTAATTCTGTGTTATTTGGTCAGTGTATTATTAGTGATTTCTTTAATTGATTATTATTTATTTCTATGGGCATTTAATTTTTAAAAGTTTATAATAGTGTCTCCCATTCTTTCACTGTAATTGAATTTATTTTGAGATTATCCTTATGTCCAATTTGAGTTTATTAAACACGTTGAAGCCATACCATTGATATCCTGTAAAATTTCTTGCTGAGGACTTCACAAATTTCTCCCAGTCCTGCCGTTTTGTTTTCCTAACCAATCTTTTAACAATTGCTGCTTTTCTTTTTTTACTCCATTTCATCTTCTAGTTTCTTTGTTTGTAAATATTTCTTATTTTCAATCACTTCTTTTAATTCATTTCAAGTATGAATCCAATTTTTGCATTTCTTTTTCTTATACCTAAACTTTTGCAAGTTGCCAGTAGTTTAGTATCTTTGTTTTTCCATTCTACTTCTATTTATAGTTACATATAAATTTCAGATGGTTTCTTCATTTAAAAGATATATTTTATATTTAGAAGGATTGATTTCTTGTGGCAATGGCAATTTTGGTTTTATATATTTTTATGGGAGTCATTACTTATCAATAACATGTGATCAGTATTTATTTCACTGCCTCTATACACTCTTGTATCTGCGATGTATGACTTCAATTTCTGGGGTTTGTTATTATATAATCTGTAATTGATTTGATGCCTCTTGCTGCCCATATGTATTTTTGGATACCTTTATTATTATTATTAGCCATATGGTGCAAGGAAGCCTGAGGCTTATGCTGCACCAGCTGAAAAAAATTTTCTTAATTACCCTGTGAGTGAGAGAGAGAGAGAGAGAGAGAGAGAGAGAGAGAGAGAGAGAACAAGAGTCAAAAGTAAAAGGGAATCACCAAGAAAGAGAAGAATGATGATATCCAGCTCAGGACCCTGGGTGTGCCAAGCCCATACCAGATGTGAGCCCTTGGAGTTGAAAATATATATTAGTAATTATTGTAATTTGGAGATTATTATATATTGTTCAAACATTTTCCATTTTTGTTACAGGTTTGTTCTCCATATTTTCCAGTGCAGTCTGTTAAAGGATTGCAGCCTATTCTAGCATTTAGATCTCCCATAATTACTATATAGTAATTTTTATTGATTTCATTGATTATTTTTTGTAGTTCTTGATAAAATATTTTTGATTCTCCAGTGTTTTCACATGGAGCATAAACACCTATAATAGACGTATGGTTTCTTCCGGTTCTTAATCTGAGTGTGACAATTCAATCTGAGATCACGGCATATGATATGATTTGTTTTACCAATACTGTAACTCCAGAGGATGCACTTTCATTTTTTTAATTTTTGTGAGTAAATCATTACATGCCTACCATAGTGTCTACTTCTTTTATTTTTTTAACTTTTTCTGTTATTATAATTGTGATATCAAGTTGTCTATTGCTTATTTCCTGTAATAGTTCAAGTTCTTTATATGCCAATCCTCTTTCATTCCACATACCCAGTTTAAATTTTCCTCATAATCCAGTTGTCCTTGCTAAGTCGTTTAACATTAAAATCCATCCAGCCAATTAATTGAGCCTTCTGAGGCAATCCCCATCAATGGAAAAAGTTTTTTCGTTGATGGGAATCCAGCCCATCAACAACCCCCAACCTGGAGGGCCCGGGAGTTTAATTTTGGGGTTTCCTACCCCGAGAGAAGTTACCTTCACTACGGTTATCGAGCCTTCTCTGCCCTTTTTTGTGCACTATACCCTATGCTGAGGCCCTCCATATTTATAATCCCTGGAGAGAGGGTGGTCCGGTTATTATAATCTCCCAGACACTGGGCTCCTTGTTGGTCCATGTGTCCTTATTACGAAAGCTATTCAGACCATCCATATCTGGTGGGATCCATCACCTGGGGACATACCTGATAGGGGTTATAAGGATCCCCATGGGAAAATTACTTTTTATTATTATTATTTTTTTATTGAGCTTGTTTGTGATGGGCTGAAGCCAGGAAGCAATCCCTCTGGGTGCGTTCCAGATGGCAAATGTAGCCTAAATCATAGATGCAGATTCACCAAGGGCATGAAATGGAGTTAAATGAAAGCTGCAGAATAACTGAAATTTGAAAGCTGCAGAATAACTGAAAGATCACTATAAGTGTTATCTAAATAAATTACTATAGAATTGCAAAGCTTTTTCTATAATTAATAATTATTATTTTAATAATAATTATTAGTTATAGAAAAAGTGCATAATTAAATTATAAAGTGAGGTGGGGTTACGTACAACTACTGCAGCCCAGGGGGTTTCTCCAGCTGTTTGAACTATCTTATAGGTTAGGGGATAACCCTGCACACTCATTAGCATAAGTGCAGGGCTCTTGAATGATAAGTATGTCATAGTTTTCTTCCTCAACCTTTTTTCTTATCTGTCCAGCGATGGCTTTGGCTCTCTGTGCATTAATTTGAAGGAATTTTATCTTGTGATTATACCATTTAATTTGCTTTCTCATAATTGATTCTCATTTGGAATGCACTCTTTGCTTTTTTGGTAGACTGGACACTTTCCATCGTGTATTGAATGGGTATGTTCCGTCTTCTGACTCCTACAGTTCGAGGCGCTTCCATAGCCAGGTGGGCAAGAACAGCAGTGCGTAGCACACGCTTCTTGATTAGACCGGGGTTCGAGCCCATGACCACCAAATACGGAGGATGCGGAAGGGTTAGGGTATGACCACCACATATCCCTGGAGTAATATGGCCTTAGTTGCTAATGCTCCTAAAAACCAAATAACAAACAAACATCCTACAGTTCGTACAAACTGGTTCTGATGTTTTGTTTGTGCATGCATTATAGCTGTGGCCCTTTTCGGCACAGTCTGCTTGGTCTGGGTGCTGGTATGGGAGGTGTGTCCAAACCTGCAGCACTGAAAACAGTGCTGCAGGTTTACAGGAGATTACAGATTAAAACCACTGAAAGCAGTGGTTTTAATCTGTAATCTCCCGCTGCATTAGCCCCAAGCAAGAGCATGCCCCTATCTTTTGATGCCTTGAAACCCGGCATTGTATTTTCCTCTTTGTCAATGTATGTTCAATCTGCCATTTTTTTTTTTTTTTTTTTCAATATAGAGCTGTCTCGTCAATGTTAAAAATTTTCTACATTGAATGTAGAAAAACTGCCTTCATCAATAATTTTTTGTAACACATCACAAAATTTCTCTGCAGCTGCAGAATTGGCACTGGCGACTTCACCGAATACTTTAATGTTTTGGAAACCAGTGCGATGCTTGAACCTATTAAACCACCCATTGCTTGCCATGAACTTGGCTTGGGGTTCGCCATACTTATCCTTAATATCTTTATAGATACGGGGATCCCCAGTATCCGAGTATTCTTTATCCGAGTCCCTATAGTTACAAGGATTTAAAAATTGAAGAATTAAAACTTTTTCCCTTGAGAAAATTCACGAAGCACCTTTTTTCTTTTTTTTTTTTTTTTGTGAGAACGATCTTCCTCATGATTGTGCAACAAATGTTAAGCGCAAAATTAAAGACATAACTAAATGCTATGACGCAATTTTATCTGAAAAAATACGACAAAAAAAAAAAAAAAAAAAACATTTTAACAACTCTAGATTCAAACTTTTCGTACAACTGAAAAATAGTGTAACTTCAATAAACTTTGCTTAACCTTACATTGTGTAGCATATTATAATAAAAAAATGTCTAATAAAATAATTTTCCCATTTTTCAGTTCCTTCATCCATTTTCTTACTATGTACAAGTTCATAATAAATATTACTATATAATATCCGTTTAGATACACCATACCTACTCATCCTTCACAACGAGTTGCCCATGTATTGCACTACCTCGAATAAGTAATGCTTCACTTGCAATACCAGGGTACCTGCCTGCCAACCAATGAAAAGCCAACTAGCTTTGAAACAGTGCCGTCTGGGTGGTGCCCACCCAGAATAAGTAACAATAGTCTTCTCTTTTGTTACTTATTCAAGGTAGTGCAATACATGGGCAACTTGTTCTGAAGTATGAGCACAATATGAGATAGAGATGAAATTATGCTTTTCACACTACTATCATAGTTTTTCTTTAAGAGTTGTCTATGGTGTATCTACACCAATATTATATAGATATAGAATCTTAACCTCTTGAAATATTATGCCAAGTTGCATTTAGTTTTATTTAAATAATAAACATTACGAAAATTAGTCCCCGTTTTAAGTGGAATATTGTGGTACCAATTATCCTCGGATAACAACGATCCCCTGCACTCGTTGCTTTTGCTTGAATGGTCATTACACTCAGGGGCACTCGCTTCTGAATCTTATTTTCCAGGGTCTGAGTGCGAGGCAATAGTGACAAGCGATTTTTCTCTGCGATTCATAGAGTGGTCTTTGAAAGTGATAGTCTTATTTTGTTGTGTGATTTTCTTCCATTTTGTTCTTGTGAAGTGGTTCTTTGCCTAAAAAGTCTGACGTAAGAACTCAGAAAGGGAATCTACCTGTCTTTTTTTAGTATTTATATTAAATACTAACTTACTCTACTAACTTTAATAACCGCTTGGTCACTGCTGGCACCGCTCCTGCCTCCACGTGTCGTAGCCGGTAACCTGGGAGAAGAAAGTCCCTCTCCCAGGGCTAAAAGGAGTGGACACTAATGACTTCCCATGATTAGAGCCAAAGAGCTCTCAACATGACAACCATGAAACTGATCATGACTTCTCGCTGTCGAAAAGACTAAAAAAAGATGCAAACAAGCAGGAATCTCCAGCTTTCCTGATCATCCATTCTCTGTCTTCACAACTCGTCAGCAAGCTCTCCCCTTTCATCATACAATGATGCCTTGAAAATGCAGCAGCATCTCCAAAAATGGTGAAATGTCTTCAGTCTAGAGACTTGCTATTAGAGACCTCTCACCCAAGACACTCTGACCTACTGTTAAGACTTACATCTTTAAGTGGAATTCCAATTCAAGTCACTCCACATAACGGCCCCGGGTGCCAAGCGTTATAGTGATCAAGCGAATTTCAGAGTGATTCATAGAGCGTTTTCTCAGAGCCAAAGTTCTTATTTAGTTTAAAAAGTTATTTTACATTCTCTTTAATTAATAACTTAGTCTTACGAATTGTAAGCAAGTTTTAAGAAAGGAAATCCACCTTTCTTTCTTTTTCTCTTTAAACTAACGTATTAACCCATATACCGCTTGGTCACTCTAGCGGCACTGCTCCTGCCTCCCCGTGGCGGGGCCGGTAACCTGGGAGAAGAAATCCACTCTCCCGGGGCTGAAAGGAGCAAAGATGGAAAACAGTTCATTTCCACCTTTAGAGCCATCGAGCTCAAGACTATCAAATGACAATGACAATGATTATTCTCAACCAAAGAGGTTGAAAACAACACCTAAAGAGGAGATACCAGCCTTCCTCATCTTGCACTCTCAATCAGATCAGCCTCTGAGCAAATTATCACCTTTTCTAGTGCAGAAATGCATTGAGTCTGCTGCTGGTTCACCTAAATCAGTACGGAGACTTCAATCAGGTGATCTTCTAATAGAAACAACTCAACCTCAACATTCTGTAAAGCTATTAAAGCTCACAACATTTGGAGGACACCAAATAAAAGTTACTCCCCATGCTACCTTAAACTCCTCAAAGGGAGTAATAACAGAATGGGACTTATTACTTGTATCAGAGGAGGAAATTGTCCAAGAATTACACGATCAAAAAGTGATACAAGCAAGGAGAATCATGACCCGAAAAGACGGTACACTCGTTCCAACAAGAAGTATAATTCTTACCTTTAGCACTCCTAACTTACCAACATCTGTGAAAGCAGGCTACCTGCATTGCCGTGTCCGACCATACATTCCGAATCCCATCAGGTGCTACAAATGTCAAAAATATGGACACTCCCAGACTGCATGTCGAGGTGAGGCAGTATGTCCCAACTGCGGGTCAAAAGACCATAACCAATCTGATTGTGCCACTACCACTCCGCTTTGTCCAAATTGTAAGGGTAACCACCCAGCTTACTCAAAAACCTGTGAATTATGGAAGCAAGGAAAAAAAATTCAAAAATATAAAGTAGAGAACAAAGTGACATACTCAGAGGCAAGAAGACAGATAATCAAAACAGAGACAAAGCGAACATATGCCACAGCAGCTCAACCCTCACAGTCTGTAGGGATCCAAACTGAAGTAACAATTCCTCCGAATGTATCAATTTCGAACTGGGCACGTTCGTTGCTTTCTAGTGCAAAACAATGTCCTACACAAAAAACAAGTGAACAGTCAAGTAATACCCCAATCACCATACCAACGGATGTTTCCTCAGCAATAAAAACAAAAGAAACAGAAACCACGAAACCGCAAACATCCACCACCAGAATGGACATCGACGAACATCATGATTCAGAAGATACCTTTTTAGAATTACATGCAACCGATGAAATAGATGGGACCCGACCCGTCTTTCCTAGGAAAGACAAAGCAAAAATTGATCGATACAAGCAAGCTGGAACTAAAAAACAGTCAGAGCCGAGAACAACACAAAAAATCACATAATGGAAAAAATACTTCAGTGGAATTGCAGAGGATTTCGGAATGCAAAAGATGATTTGCAGGATCTAATCGATCGGTATGAACCAGCTGGCATAGCCTTACAGGAAACTCTTCTAAATTCACGAGTGTGTCCTTCCATCAAAAATTATAACATCTTTAGACGAGATAGGAGTATTGATACGCCAGCTCATGGAGGGGTGGCTATTCTTGTCAGAAATAACATTCCATCCAAACATGTTCCCCTTCAGACTCCGTTTGAAGTAGTAGCAGTGCGATTTGAAATTGGTATAACCATTACAATAGCTTCTATATATCTCCCTCCTAATTTCGCTTTCTCCTCAGATGATTTAGAAAAGCTAGTAGATCAGCTGCCATCTCCTTTCTGCTTACTGGGAGACTTTAATGCTCATCATCCTCTATGGGGATCTCCAAAAATTGACAAAAGGGGTAAAATAATAGAATCGCTGCTTGATGCTCATAACCTTACTCTGTTAAACACTGGTGCACCCACCTATGTCCATTTTTCTACAGGATCCATGACAGCAATAGACCTCTCAATCTGCTCTCCCTCCATTTATGCCAATATGGGGTGGTCAGTCCTTGATAATCCGCTAAACAGCGATCACCTGCCGATTCTATGCAATATTCAAACACAAGTAAACTTGTCTCCATTGCAGCGATTCACTTGGAAATTCCCTAAGGCCGACTGGCATAAATACTCCTCCCTAATCCAGATTGATGATGAGATAGTCCAGTCTCAGTCCATAGATAGTGTCACCGATTATATAACGAATCAAATATTACAAGCTGCAAATTCTGCAATACCTAAATATTTACCTGGAAAACACAAACAGAGTCATTACTGGTGGAATCAGGAATGTACACATGCTAAACGGACAAAAAATAGAGCTTGGAATTTGTTTAGAAAATTCCCAACAACTGCTAACTTCATTAACTTTAAAAGACTCAAGGCCAAATTCCGCCAAACAAGAAGAAAAGCAAAGAAAGACGCCTGGATATGTTTTGCTTCCACCATAAACAAGGACACGGACAGCAGGCTCATCTGGAAAAAAATTCAAGCACTTAATGGCAAATTTGTGCAGTCTCCAGCCTCAATCCTGAACTGGAAAGGGCAGGAATTGTCCGCTCCAACAGCAATTGCAAATGCATTAGCTGAATCTTTTGCCAGTATATCAGCAGTGTCCACATACAGCCAAACCTTCCAAAAAATTAAGGCATCTGCAGAAAAACATAAAATCAATTTTTATACTAAGGCATCTCAACCGTACAATCAGCCATTCACGTTAAAGGAACTTTTTGAGGCTCTAAACAAAACATCAAGTACTGCTGCTGGCCCGGATGGAGTATATTATATAATGTTAAAAAAGTTAAGTAATAAAGCAATATTTTCCCTATTAAGATTCTACAATCGAATTTATTTAGAAAATACTTATCCGCACTCGTGGCGTCACTCAATTGTACTGGCCTTTCCGAAGCCAGGTAAGGATCATACCATACCGAATAATTACAGGCCGATATCACTGACTAGCTGTTTAGGCAAAGTCTTAGAAAAAATGGTGCACAGGCGGCTAACGTGGTTTCTGGAAACAAACAATCTGCTAAACCAAAACCAGTATGGTTTTCGGAAAAATCACTCAACTTTAGATGTGATGATAAAAGCAGAAGCAAACATCCGCACCGCTTTCATCAGGAGACAACATCTGGTTATGCTCAATCTCGATATTGAGAAAGCGTTTGATACCACTTGGAGATATGGTATCCTTCAGGATCTTCGTTCCTTTGGTCTGAGGGGGCAGTTACCCCAATTTATACAAAACTTCCTACACTACAGAACGTTTCAGGTCAGATATAGAAACAGTATGTCCAAATCATTTAAACAAGAAGAGGGTGTACCGCAGGGTTCCATCCTGAGCGCAACACTATTCGCAATAAGAATTACAAATATAACACAAGACATCCCAAAAACAGTTGAAACATACATGTTTGCCGATGACCTGATTATATCTTGTCAGTCACAAACCATGATCTCAATCGAAAGGCAACTCCAAATGTCCATAGACAGAATAAAATTGTGGGTGCAACAGAATGGCTATTCATTAGCAGAAAATAAATCAACTGCAATCCATTTCTGTAAAATACGAAAATTGCATCCAGATCCTGAAATATATTTAAATAACAATCTGATTCCTGTTACCAACAATTTTCGTTTATTGGGTTTATACCTTGACAGTAAGCTTAACTTTTCCAATCACATAGCCTACCTTAGAACAGCCTGTCAAAAGAAATTAAACATCTTAAGAGCTGTGTCATCTAACTCCTGGGGTGCTGATAGACACTCCCTCACACATCTTTATAAAAGTTTTATCCGATCCCGCTTAGATTACGGGTCACCTGTCTATGACTCTGCAAGAAACAATTCCTTGTTACGTCTGAATACTGTTCAACATAGTGCCCTAAGGATAGCCACAGGAGCCTTCAGAACGTCTCCAGTCAACAGCCTGTATATTGACGCAAATGAACCGCCGTTAAACCTTAGACGAAAATTCTTACTATGTAGCTATGCTGCAAAAATAAAAAGTTTTCCATCTCATCCTTGCTAGCAATACCTGTTTGACCCTCAGAATGAAATGCTCTATCGTAACAAACCTAATGAAAACCGCCCTGCGGGTATTAGATTGCAAGAACTGATGCACAGTTGGAATATTAACTTCCAACATATCCTTGAAGACGTAGATCCTCCTGAACATCCCTGGTCTCATTACTCACATCTTTGTGACAATTTCTTTCTGAAATGGAGAAAAGGATCCCTGCCAAACAACAACTTCCAGCAGCTACATAAAGCCCACGCCTTAGAAAACGCAGAGAAGTGTCATGTATATACAGACGGCTCCAAAACAGATGAAGCTGTAGGTGCTGCAGCAATTTCTGCTGCTTTTTCAATAGCTGTGTCTCTTCCTACAGAATGTAGTATCTATACCGCAGAACTGTATGCAATAAAATTAGCTTTAGATAACATAACCAAACAGCAAATCAGAAAAGCTCTTATATACACCGACTCCTTAAGTGCTGTCACTGCCATTCAATCTACTTCTTTTTCCCAACATCCCATTCTGAAACAGATACGTTCTCAATTATACGAATATCAAACATCCAAACAGTTGGTTACCTTCTGCTGGATCCCTGGGCATGTCGGCATCCCAGGTAATGAAAGTGCAGATCGTGCTGCCAAACGTCCTACCAATGGATCATTCGATCATCTGAAAGTTCCACACATTGATTATAAATCAACTATTAAAACAGCATGTAGACGTCAATGGACTAATCTGTGGCAAACACAAGTAAATAATAAACTGTTCCAGATTAAAAAAGAACCTCAGTTGTGGAGTTCTAGTTTCAGGAAAAGCAGACGTGAAGAAGTGATTTTGACAAGACTCCGTATTGGCCACTCATACACAACTCATTTATTCTTGCTTATGAGAGAAAACCCACCTCAATGTCCATTCTGTCAGACACAGCTAACAATCAAACATATCCTAATAGAATGTCCTAATTATTCAAGTAACCGGAAATCCAGTTTTTGTACTGCATCCAATCTGCTGGAACCTTCAAATTTACTACACATACTTGGAAATAATGCTAATTTTGAAGCTCTGTTTAGATACTTGAAAAGCATAAATATTTATAATCGCCTCTGATAACCATTATATTAATAACTCAGTCATTAAGTTAATAATGAAAAGGCACAATATGGCCCAGGAGGCCCTTGTGCCAAAAAAACCCCAACAACAACAACAACAACAACTCCACATAACACCCTGAATTCTTCCAAGGGAATGGGACCTATTAAACGTTTCTGAGGTAGAAATAATCCAGGAACTAAAGGATCAAAATGTAACTCAGGCCAAGAGAATCATGATGCGAAAATACGGCACTTTAGTCCCAACAAAATTCCAATTCAAAACCTAACCCACAGTAAAGTGGCAGAAAAATTGCAAAAATCGGATTCTGTGGAGGTGAAAGCAACTGCAACCAACAAGCATGGATACTGATGATATACCCAACAAAGAAGATTTTCTTGAATTACATGCAGATGGTGATATGGAAGATAAAAATGATTCAGGATGCCCTGATTTTCCCAGAAAATAAAAATCTAAACCTGACAGTTATAAACAACCCACGCATAAAAAGCAGACAGATTCATCTTCCTCTTACAAACCCAAATAATGGAACATATTATCTAATGGAGCTGTAGAGGCCTTTGCAGTAACATCGATTATATACATGAATTAATTCACCACTATAAACCTCTTGCAATGTGTTTGTAAGAAACTAATTTGACATCTCTAGTCTCAGTTTCAATCAAGACAGGGCTGACTCTAGTATTCAGGCAAGACAGGGCTGACTCCAATAGCACTCGTGGATTCAAGCATACCCTCCAGATGCATTCCATTACAAACATCCTTAGAAGCCATTGTCATGCATGGTGTTAGTGGTATTACTCTGGCATTGGTTTCAATATATTTTCCGCCTAATCATCAATATACTATTCAGGAACTTGAATATCTTGTTATGCAGTTACAATCTCCAATTTGTTTACTAAGAGACTTTAATGCACATCATCCATTATAGGGTTCCCCCACCTCAGACAGACGAGGTAATCTTATCGAAATGCTGATTGATAAACAGAATTTAATGTTACTAAATGCTGGATCTTCTACATATGTGCATCTCCCTACAGGTTCAATATCTGCAATAGACTAGGCTGGAGACTAGGCACCTGTGCAGTGATCTGATTGAGGTGTATAAGGCCTTGAATGGGTTGAGCACGAAGAATTCTGATGGGATCCTTCCACTTGTTCAGATTACGAATCTAAGGGGGCATAAATTCAAATTAAGAAAAGACAGATGTAGAATAGATATGCAGAAATTTGCCTTTAGCCAGCGAGTGGTTAATTGCTGGAACAAACTTCCATCTGTCGTTGTGGAAGTTGATAGGTTAAATAAATTTAAGGAGGAACTGGACAGGCATTTTGAGGGAATGGTGTGATTTTTTTTTTTTTTTTTTTTTTTTTTTTTGGCTGATGCTGCATAAGCTCATACACTTGCTTTCTTGCATCACATGGCACTACTACTAGAACTTTCCATTTGTTCCCCAATCCTCTTTCCAAGTATAGATTGGGTATCTCTGAGTGATCTTTATAGCAGCAACCATTATCCATTAATCTGCAAAATTCAAACATCCTATTCCTTCCAAGCAGAAAATCCAATTAAATGGAAATTTTCACCTGCTGATTGGACAAAATAGAGCATTACATAATATATCCCCTGATGGGATATATTATGTAATGCTCCGAAATCTCGATCAAAGATCACTCTCTTTGCTGCTCATATTGTTCCTTTGAATTTTTTCCAAACATACCTTTCCAATTGAAGAAGGAATTCCACAAGGATCTGTTCTTGGTGCCCTTTGTTTGCAATGAGAATGAATCATATAACTGATCTCATTCCGGAAACTGTGGATTCATACCTTTTCACAGACGATCTCACAATTTCCTGTCATTCTCAAAACATACATTACATTACATTGAATGCCAACTACAAATATCAATCAATTGCATCCTGGCATGGATGACACAAAATGGTTATAGACTATCCAGCCAGAAATCTACTGCCATTCACTTCTACCAGAGGCAGTATGCATCCTGAATCCTAGCTCCACTTGAATAACCATCCTGTTCCAATAGCTAATAGTATTCGTCTACTAGGATTGTTCTCTGACAGTAAATTAAATTTCCAAAAGCACATTGAACATCTCCAGACTGCTTGTCAAAAAAAAACTGAACATACTCAGTCTTATCAGCCACAGCATGGGGAGCAGATCGTTACAGTCTGCTTCATTTATACAGATTCATAATAAGATCACGCCTGGACTAAGGCTCGGCCTGTCTTCGATTCTGCTAGGGAGAGTGCTCTATCTCGCCTCAACCCTATTCAACATTCAGCTCTTAGAACAGCACTAGGTGCATTCAGAACATTTCCTCCAGTGCATTAGCATTAGTAGAGACATATGATGCAAGAAAGCAAGCTTATGCAGCATCAGCAAAAAAAAAAAAAAAAAAAAGTGCAAAGTTTGTATGCTGAAGCCCATGAACCTCCTCTAAATATCAGGAGAAAGATAGTTGCTGTTGAACTATGCAACCAAGATCCAAAACCAGGTGACCCATCCTAATTGATCAATACTTTATAATCTGCAGTTTATGACCTTCTATAGAAACAAACCACAGACAGTTCAGCCTCCTGATATTAGGCTAAAACAACTAACAGAAGATTGGGATATATACTTCAATAAAATCTTGCAAGATCCTATAGATCCCGACCCTCCATGGTCTGTCATCATGCCATCTTGTGACAATTATTTTCACCTTTTGGGGAAAACACTCTCTTTCAGACATTAACATCCAACAGCTACACATTGCACTCAACATTATCCCGACTTTGCTAAAATATATACAGATGGATCGAAGTTTGAGAGTGGATTGGGTGCAGCAGTGGTGCTCCCCAATACTACAATTTCTCTATCTCTTCCAACAGAGTGTAGTAGTTACACGACTGAATTATATGTCATAAAACTTGCTTTAGGAAATATTTTCCATATGTCAATTCAAAAGAACATAATATACACAGATTCGCAAAGTTCCTTATTAGCCATGCAAAGCAATTCCCCACCTAATCGCCTGTTATTAAAGCTCATTAATATAGAGTTGATACATCTCAGAGAGCATCACCAAAAGATTAACTTCTGCTGGATCCCAGGCCACACTGGAAAACCAGGAAATGAAACTGCAGATCGTGCTGCCAAATATCCATCCAGCTCAGACAACAAATTCCCTAGTACCGTTCAGAGATTATAAAATAAATATACAAAGTATATGTAAAGATCGATAGACTCTTCAATGGCAAGTGCAAATCATAATAAACTACTTCAAATTAAACCTGTACCAAAATTATGGGCTTCCAGCCTCATTGCAAACAGACAAGAAGAAGTAATTCTAGCCATAGCCAGAATCAGCCATACTTATTTAACCCATCTGTTCCTTTTGTCAGGAAATGACCCTCCTCAGTGTAATCATTGTCATATACCACTCACAGTCAAGCACATACTTTTGGAATGTACTCTATATAATAATGCTTGACTAGTGTCATTCAGTTCTCTGGCAAGCTTAAAGTAACCTTTGTTGCTTAATCATATCATAGGCGAAAAATTAAATCTCAGAGAATTCTTCTTCTTCCTAAAACGAATAGGACTGTATAGCTGTTTGTAACTGCTTCTACATCAACCAACACAGGCAGTATGAACCACTTTTATAAGTGCAATATGGCCTAAGTAGCCATTGCACTTAAAACCCCATAAACAACAACAACTGGTTTTCCATCCATATTATTAACAGCTGTTCCATCTTTGATATAGCACCCCTGAACTCTGTTTTGTGATCACTGTTGATCTTAAATGCGTTGATCCTTTAACATGTTCTTTTATACATGCACTGTCCCTTAAAGTAGTATTTACTGTTGAAGCAGCGAGGCCTAATTCCCTTGCAATAGATGACTTTGTCCTGCTTCGTACCTCTTAATCATTTGCATCTTCATTTCTAAATCAGTTTTGTTTCGTTTCCTGACACTGCTACCATTTGCACTTTTCGTTGGTCGCTTTCCCCTCACCATTGTAATAAGTAAATAGGAATGAAGAGAAGTTTCTGAAAATTTGTTTTTTATATGATTGAAGATTTCAGTGAAGGGGTACACATTTCATCATAATAGTGTAAAAACCCATGCAATTGCAGTTACCGATATTATCGCAAATGCAATAAAATCGAGTTTACTACCCAATTATAATTAGATGCACTAACAGAAAAGCCCAATAAACCAGAAAGCACAAATTGTTTTTGTGTCGTGACCTCCAGAAAAATGCTTCGGAAAAATATCACAAAGGCGTTCAAAATTGATTCTTATAATGGGAACATATGATAATAATGAAAGGGTGGTGCAATTTCCATTATAAATATGACCTTTTAGAGAGTTAAATAGCTAGTAATATAGCAAAATTTTCAACTTTCAAGGACTCGAAACGGATTACAAAAAAAAAAAAAAAAAAACAATGTTATTGGGTTCACATTACAATATTTTCATGATACCATTTATTCCTATGGGAGGCAAAATATATTTTCCACAATTTTTTTTTAAATTTGCACCGGCCGGCAAAAACTTACGTAAAGTCGAATTAACCTAAGTCAAATATTACGTAAGTCAGGGAGTTCCTGTATATTGTATAAAATATATACAATACAATGGTTTTATGATCTTGCCTATATATACAGTCGAACTTCCCAATAACGAATTCGATAAATCCGGCGAAAAAATTCGTTATAGAGAAATTTCGTTATATAGAGAATATCTTTTTTATTAGAAATTGTTATATAGTATGAATCAGAGCTGTATTACTCAATATGTTCTACGTTGGTAATAATATTAGTAAATTGATAAGAGGAGTTTACCTCAATATAGTACGTGGAACACTTCCGTATGATACCCTCCAGAAATTAAAACGGAAAAATCGACAACTTACCGGTACATTAAAGTAAAATATAAATAATTAAAGTGAAATATAAATAATTAAATAATCAATTTAACACAATTCAAAATCAATTCAAAACAATTAAAATTCAAACTAACGCAATTAAAAGAATCTAACGAAAATATTCAAAACGATTTTCCTTCCTGAAGCTGACAATGCTTTTCGACCGACTGTCGTGATCACAGGAATGAAAATTATCGAATCAGGCTAAACCTGCAACTTAAATAGTGATTATGTGTCTTCGCGCATGCGCGTAAAGGTCCACGCATCGGAGATCAAATATGGCCGCCGAACATTAACAGAATTCTCGTGTAATTTAATTTCAACGGTTTCTGCAATTAATAGTCGCGTATAATTACGTTGAACGTTAAGTATTTTGGCCTCGTTAAATAAAAAGTATGTTTTTCGTTAATGGCATGAAAGGCTAATTCTGACGCTGCTGAACGAGAAGCACGAACAGAGGCTTCGTGTTGATTTACACGGATATTAAGAGAAAACCGCGTGGAACCCTGATAAGACGAGTCGCAATCACCGCAAGAAATGTTGTATACTAGATCATTAATTTGTGTTGCGAACGCCGAAAGAACCGAGCGATTGTTCAGTATAGTGTGTAACTTCCGTATAGGCCTAGCTATAATTTTAAATTCGGTATCTTTAAAGAATCTGTTAAGCTGTTTGTGCCACTGTTCAACATATGGGACAGAAATAAAGTATTTTTTGATATTACTATTGTTGATTGGTGCAGTATTTTGTATCCCAACTCCTCTTATCAATTTACTAATAGAAATTGTTATCTAATTAGAAAATGAAAACGAATCTACTTTTATTTTTAATGTATTATTTCAAAAACATACTTATTTAAATTACGTTTACACAATTTTCGCCCGCTAAATATCATAAATTAAAAAAATCTGTAATTTTCGTTTGCACAGTACAATTACAAAATTGTCTGATTCTCAAAGAAAACCTCACATTTGTTCAGAGCATTAAAAACATTATCACGAACATTTTCACAAAACTGTAGACCCATATGAACCATTTTAAAAGCGTTAATCATTTCTTTGCGAGTTGGCTTTTTTACGGGTTGTTCTAATGCGTCTTCAGTGTCATCGTTAATTTCTTCGTGATCATGGTTGTGTCTAACACTGTTCAGCAGTATTTCATCTTCATTTGGATGTTCTGTTGTAGTCAGACCTTGATCTACATAAACATAACCATCCAGTGTTATATCATTTTCGATGTTTCCAGACGATTCTAATAATGTCCAAAAGTTTTTCAGTTGTGAAAGGGGCAGTTCATCTTGTTTGTCCAGTTGTTGTTCGACTTCTGCATTCAATGCAAATCCTGCTTTTGAAAAACAATTTTGAATAGTGTATTCAGTGACATCGTTTGTCCAAACTTTTGCCAGTTCAGAGATGCAATCTCTAAGGTTAATTGTAACCTCCAAGTTTCTATTTTCTGATAACGCATTGACAATCTTCATTATTATTCTTTTTCGATAATGAAATTTAAAATTTTTAATAATGCCTTGGTCCATTGGCTGGAGTTTTGATGTTGCGTTTGGTGGTAAAAACAACTTCGCACTTTTAAGTTTGGCAGAAATACTGGCAAGATGTGCCGGACAGTTGTCAGTTACCAACACGATTTTCCTTTTTTCTTTTGTTATACGCTCGTCTATTTTTAATATCCATTCTTCAAAAATATCACTTGTCATCCATGATTTTTTATTAAAGGTGTAGTCAACTTCCAAAGATTTTATGCCTCTAAAACATCTTGGGTTTTTTGATATTCCGACGACTAAAAGTCTTAATTTTTCACTTCCTGTCATATTTGCTCCAACTAGCACAGTGATTCTTTCTTTGCTTTGTTTTCCGCCAAAACATTTATCATCCTTAAAAGCAAGTGTTCTATTCGGTAAACATTTAAAGAATAAACCCATTTCGTCAGCATTAGAAACATCCTTAAGCTCATATTCTTCCAAAATCTTCTTTAAGGTTTTATTGTTTTGTTTTATTTTTATTGTTCCTCCAACTGTTGCAATCTTCTTCGCTTAAATTAACACTTTCTCCACAAATAACCTTTTCCACAATTCTGTGGCGCTTCTTAAATTTATCTAGCCACCCAGTGCTCGCATTAAATTCTGTATGTCCAAGAGACTGTGCAAATTTCAGAGCTTGTTGCTTAATTATTAGGCCCGATATTGGGATAATTATCAATTATCACGTATCATTTGCACCCATTTTAGAACAGCTTTATCAACATCTTCTTATATACACAACTTAATTCGCTTCATGTCTGCTCCTCCTTCAGTTGCATTTAAAGTTGATTCTCGATTTTTTTTAAAATCGTAGATAGACTGCTTGCAGATATGCCATATTTCTCCGCAACATCTTTTTTCTTAAAACCCTGGTCAATATCATAACAATCTTTGCTTTATCGTTAATACTTAAATTGTTTTCGCAACTGGACTGCAGCTCTTGCCGATACATAAACCGGAAACTTATGCTGCGCTGGCCATATAGTGAATTGTTATTACAGGTACCGCCTACTTAATGACGTTCGCTTGCCAATTCAACACTATCACTCACTTTGAAGAAATATTATACGACTTTGTGATTTGTGAATTTCTTTTATTCCGCTTTCATTCATATATACACGAAAGAAAATTTATGATTAACGTATGCTGTATGTAACTTTTCAGAAAAAAAAAACAAAAAAAAAAAAAACAAGGGCATATAGCCTATGTGATTGATGACGAACGAAAAAAAAAAAAAAAAATTCATGAAACCATCTACTGCGGGTCCAGTTAGACGAGAACGGACATATCACATAATGATTGACATGAAGGTCACGTGGTACAGTTGAATGAGAAGCGAATGTCACTCAGTAGGCGTTACTAAAAACCGATTGTGGTAGCATTCTATGTATTGCCGCCGCAGCATGCTAAAGGTTTACCGCAACGAATTTCGCTTTCCCCTGAGCCAACATCAATTTACAAATCTACCCTATTTATTGTAAAGTTTACGACCACTTTTAAGAAAACCCATTTGGTTTAATAACTGCAACAAAAATGAAACAAAGACCCTCCTACGGCCGTCAACGGCCACAAGTGTTCACTAAAAGGATGATTATTTAATTCCAGATGCTAATGCGAAATTTCGGAGGGAAGGAGGCAGTATATTTGAGTGGCTGTTCAGCAGTAAATGCTTGAAAATCTTCAAAAATGGTTTTACTAATTTTTTTAAAAATTCATTATAGAGAGACTAACACTTCGTTATATGGGGTTAATTTTACATGTAATTTCGTTTCAAGGTGCAATGTTTCGCGAAAAAATTCGTAATATAGAGAAATTCGTTAAATAGAAGTTCGTAATAGAGAAGTTCCACTGTATATATATATATATATATATATATTAATAGTTATATTAGTGATAAAAGGAAAGCAAGAAATAAAGCAAAGCAAGAAAGTTAAAAGACAATAACTAATATTTATGGGTTAATGCAGTTGCAAGCAATCATGCAATACACCCACAATGTCTACAGAATATCAATAGAAAAAGTAAATCAATCCAATAATAAGAATACCATCAAGGACTTAAGAAAACGCAAAAAAAAAAAAAAAAAAAAAAAAAAATTATTATTATTATTATCGCTTTTTACCGACAACAGAGAACTTCTTGTCGTTTTTTGCCTTCATTCTGGGTGGTTGGCCCCAGTTGAAGTCATCTAGATTGTCGGTAAAAAGCGATAATAATAATAATAATTTTTTTTTTTTTTTTTTTTTTTGCGTTTTCTTAATTCCTTGATGGTATTCTTATTATTGGATTGATTTACTTTTTCTATTGATATTCTATATATATATATATATATATATATATATATATATATACAGTGGAACGAAGTGTATATATATATATATATATATACACACACACACACACACACACACACACACACACAGGGTGTCTCAAAATTACATAGCATAACTTCAGGAATGAGTTCCTCATATGTAGACAATAAAAATATTTTATATCAACATAGTTCTGGAAATGCTTGGTTTCTGAGTTTTGAAGGTCTGTCTATGACACTTAACTGTTCACATCACCTTATAGTAATTGTTCAAAATGTCCTTCTGCCTGAATACAGGCCTCACATTGACGTCTCATGGACTCACAAAGACGATGCCAAATTCCTGGCATGTTTCATATTGTCTCACAACCTACCACAATTCGATTGCGGAGAGTTTCCACATCAGCTACCGGAGTCAAATACACCAATGACTTTAAATGGCCCCACAAGAAGAAATCTAGTGGGTTTAAATCAGTGAGCGTGGAGGCCAGGCAGGAGTTGTAGATCTTGGTCATCCTCTGTCAGCAGCACGAGGTGTAAAGGTCCCATGTTCACAAAGGCGGCGATGGATACCTTCAAACATATTCGTGTCTGGATATCTTCGTTCTGGGAACCTTTCATGGTACAAACGACGAGCCTCCTGAGCATTGCCGTCCACCAAACCAAACATAATGTGCATATCCGCTTGCTCCTGATTAAACCAAGCACGGTACTAAGTACTATAGGTTCTAACACCTCTCGTGTTTGGGGTTTACATAAAAAAAAAAAAAAAAAAAAAAAAATATCCGCTTGCTCCTGATTTGAGTACATGGTCGGAATGGAAAACCACCAGATTCTGTCAGTAATTTTATTTCCTTTTTTTGTTATTTCCTGTTATGCTGCTACTGATTTGACATATCTAATATGTCATACAGACAAAAGAGGACAGATAATCGAAAAACTTATAGATAATAGGAACTTAACACTTAAACATTACAATATTTTCACAGTTACTCACGCCCGTGTCCATTTACCAACAGGGACTACCTCTGCAATTGATCTCACCATCTGTTCCCCAGCTCTCTTTCCTCTTCTTGACTGGTCTGTTTCTGATGATCCCCATAACAGTGATCATTACCCAATTGTTGCAGATCATCATGCTGCAAAACATACGTCAAATGAAAAATCCTCATTTGCTAAAAAATTCCGCTCAGTGACTTTAAAAACGTCAATCGAAAAGCCTCTGAAAGAGGCTTTTCGATTGACGTTTTTAAAGATAGACACAGACCTGGAAATCGCAAACAAACAATAAAGTATACCAAATCAAACAGCAGCAGAAATCCTGGAAATCAAGTTTTCGATCAAACAGACATGAAGAGGTTATCCTCACCCGGCTTCGCATCGGCTACACACTCTTACCTCCTAATGAAAGACGATCTGACCACACTAACAGTGAAGCACTTCATTATAGATTTATTTGGTCCACGTTACCAAATTGCCTGCCAATCAGCTTTCAAATCACATGCAAATGAGCCATTAAGTCTTGAACTCATTATGGGAGAAAATCTAATGTCAGCAAACTCTTTTCATACCTCAGTTTAATAAACCTTAGCAACCATATCTAATATGTCAAATCAGTAGCAGCATAACAGGAAATAACAAAACTTGAACAGGCACAATATAGCGAAAGATGCCCTTGCGCCATTAAACTCTAAACCCCAAACAACAACAACAGCTAGACAAACTATTGTAGGTAATGAATAGGTGAAATAGGAGGCGTCGTTTTTTTTTTTTGGCCTAAGCTGTTATCAGCTTCCTTTCTTGCATCATTTACCACTGCTAATGCTATACAGGTGACCCCCCCCGCTTAACTCTGATAATTCATTCTGGAAAATCAGAGTGCTAAGTGAATCCGCGCTAAGCGCGCACACATTCCATAAGGTAACATATGTATTTGTGAGTTGCGGTCAGCGCCATAGGATATTTCCTAATAAATAATAAACAGTAGTGAAAAGATGCACAAATGTTGGTCAAAATATTTAATATTCAAATATTTGTACCTATAAAATATTCTGCATTACATATGTATATAATTATACGATAACTACTTATGTAACAAAATGAAACTTAAAATTCCAATTAAAATCATGAATTTAATTGATCTAAATTGATTTTAATTGATTTAATTTAATTGATGAATTTAATCATGAAAAATGTGTCAATTTTGGTTGTACTTTGGCCCTCTTCCTGATAAACTAAAAGTGGTTTTAATTTTAAATCCCCCGCAGCGTTACCACCCAACAATAAAGTTTACCGATCCTTTGCTGCTTTGAAACCAGGCATGTTTTTTTCTTCTTTCAATATGAAACTTCTTTTAGGCATTCGTTTCCAAAAAAGTCCTGCTTCATCTATGTTAAAAACTTGTTGAGAAGTATAACACATAATACCACTCTTCAATAATTTTAACAAGTACTTTTTTGAAAGTTTCGACTCCTTGATCTGCACTTGGCAGCTTCTCCCTGGATTTTAAATCCATTCAACCAGCCCTTACTAGTTTTAAATGGTTCCACATTTTTTTTTTTTTTTTGGGTGAGTTTTCTTTAGATCATCATATAGACTAATCTCTCTCTCTTGTTTTTTTTTTTTTTTTAATAATTATTATTATTACTGTTAGCCATATGATGCAAGGAAGCCCGAGGCTTATACTGCACCAGCCAAAAAAAAAAAAAAAAAATTCTCCAACTTACCCTGAGAGAGAGAGAGTCAAAAGTAGAAAGGAATCACCAAGAAAGAGAAGAATGATGATATCCAGCTCAGGACCCTGGGTTTGCTAAGCCCATACTCACCAGATGTGAGCCCCTGGGGGTGATATTTAACTTAATTGAATCCTGCATTGGATATTATCTTCAATAAAATTAGTTAGTCTCTCAATTTCAATTGTAGGCCTAGCCCTAGTTGCTTGCATTGGAACAGCTGTATTTCCTGCTGCTAAAATTAATTCTTTATTTTTTATAATTGTTCTTACAGTAAAACTTGCCAGTCCTAAATTAAAGCAAACATCCACTTGTCATTGACTGGAATTGATACGCTCCAAAAAAAGTCTAATTTAATTTTCAAATTCAGTCTTTTTCTTACATTTTTAGTTTTCATACTGCGTCCAGACGTTGTTGCTTTTTCATTCTTTTCTGCCATTATTAACTCTTCGAAAATGTAACTGCATTGGTTGCATTAATTATGATACAATGTTCAAATAAACTTTATTACGCACAATGTCTAATACTGTAATGAGTGATGACTAGACTTCGGATAAATGCATATAATGCAAATATTACATGCAATATACTTGATCATTTTTTAAAATGTTGATCTCGGAACTACATAACAAGTCACTGTACTACAATTAAATTAGCATGTGAGAAAATTTCTCAAGTCAGCATGGGAAACATTTTAATGCTGTTTTGCTATTTATTTTCAAGCTATCGACTCCAACAAATGAAACGATTTCGTTAAATATGCCAAAAATGCAATATGTAAACGAGCGGTATAGTGATTTGTGACAGCGTTATAGTCAGATTCGGGTCAGATATAATATAAGAACAGCATTATAGCGAATCAGCATAAAGCGAACGGCATTATAACGAGGGAGTGCTGTATTGACAATACAGGGGCCCTTTTATGGTGAGTGTGGGATGCTAAAGTGGATGATGGCAAATGAGGAGTTGGAATTTAAAAGTAAGGGCAAGGGTTTCAAGAAAGCAGATTACGAGAGTTAAAGGTGGTGGATACCCCATCCCACCACCTTAAACATTTATACATGCCTATATCAAGTGGAAAGACAATGTATGGAGAGAGAAAACACAGGAAAGTATATAACACTTTAAAGCCACTGTGATTGTAGCCATTAAAAAAATGTGGCATGAGGATGACACAGTGGTAAGTGAATGAGGAACTTACTGTTGTGTCATCTAGTTGCAATGTAACGAAAAGCTCTGAAGCATATGATAATTATAGTAAGTTAACCCGAAATAGTACTCCTAAAATGGTTAGACTGGCAAACTATGAAATGACTATGATTAAACATTTTGATCCCGAGTCCACACAGTAGTCAAGCATATGGAAACACCATGATCCACGATTCTCCAAAAAAATTGAGTTTTTGGTTCAACAAAAAAAATTGATGTTGATTTTGTGTTTTGATGCCTGCAAATGGAGAATATTATGCTAACACTTGTGAGTTCACCTCAGAAGAGCAATTCACAAAAAAAAAAAAAGAACGGAACTGCTTAATCAAGAATGGTTATCTTCTTCAAGAGAATGCTAGGTCGCATGTCGCACAGCCAGCAATGCAAGCTTTAGCAAAATTGGTGGTCAACCACTATACCACCCTCCATGCAGCTCAGACCTCTCACCATGCGATTTTTGGGCTTTCCTGAGCCTCAAAAAAAGAGTTGAGAGGAAAAAAATTTAATACAAATGAAGAAATGAAGAAATCAAATCTGCCACATCCACTATATTGCAACACCTTTCAGAAAATGGGCTGCAGCACGTTTCAGAAGCTAGTGAATCACTGTAAAAGATGTATAGAATGTGAAGGATGCTATTTCGAAAAGGAGACCCATATCAGCCTCCCAAGTGGCTCAGGTTGGTTGGTTGGTTCTTGGATTTTTTTTCGTACAAAGGCATCTTTGACCCTATCGTGCTACGAGTCTGAGGCCCTTAAATGACTCAGACTCACAGCAATGATCTCAGTCAGCGTATTTTTGGAAAAAGCCGTCATACATGATAACTTTCAGTTCGTACCTTTTATAGATTATAGGAATGTCTTTCGTGCCAAATGTACTTCCATTTGGACACAACTTTTGAGGGACCAACCCTGCAATAAACTCTACAGAATTAAAAAAGATCTATTTTTATGGCATTCTAGTTCACGTACAAATAGATGGGAAGAAGTTATATTGACAAGATTTGGGTATACTTTTTCTCACACACAAACATCTACTTCTAAGAAAAGATCTCCCTGCTCTGCTCTGTCTGTCAGATACAACTTACAGTAAGGCATCCTGGTCCATCCTATTCGGCTGTTTGTACCACCACCTCCGATCATTAGTAAACTTGTAAACTCCTCTGACTCTCTTTCATATACTAGGTAACAAAGCAAACCTAAGTGATCTCTTTACATATATTAAACATCTTGCAATATTAAATACACTTTCACATTATATTCATAAATCATTAAAATGAATATAGACTTTGACAGACACATATTGGCCATGGTTGCCCTTGTGTCGTGAAACCTACATAATAACAAGAGACAGACTGCACAGTACAAACACCTGTATGCCCAAATTGCAAGGGTGATCATCCAGCTTACTCAAAGTCTGCAAAACTTGGAAAAATGAAAGAAAATAAAAAAGTATAAAATAAAAATAAAATTACTTATAAAGAAGAAAGGAAACAAGTTTTATCCAGCGTACCCAAATACACATAATGCAGCTGCATCACAAAAATGAATGCTGGAAGGAACTCAGACTGAAGTATCCATACCACCAGCCACATGCATTTCTGATTGGGCTTGGGCCGGTCTGGCAACACCACAGCAGTCCCTTAAAGAACATGTCAAAGATCACATAAATAATACCCCAGTACCACCAACTATTATGCCATCCCTTTCTAGTACTCAGAGACCGAAAAACTCTAACTTGCAAAAGACATTAACCATTGACATGGAAATTAATGACAACATCAACATTGACAGAAACATCTTAGAAATGCATGCAGTGGAAGAAGATATGGATACTTCACTTCCCATATTCCTGAAAACTGTATATCATTATACAGTTCTTGGGATCCAACTGTATATCTTGTCATTTGTATTCCAATATGATTGTTTGTTTGTTTGTTATTTGGTTTTTAGAAGCATTAAGCTAAGGCTATATTTCTCCGGGGATATGCGGTAGTTATTCCCTGACCTTTCCACATCCTCCGTATTTAGTGGTCACGGGGTTGGAACCCCGGTCTAATCATGAAGCATGTGCTACGCACTGCTTCTCCTGCCCACCTGGCTACAGAGGTGCCTTCCAATATGAATAATATGCTTAGATGCTGTGGTGGTCTCAGGTATAAGAACTAAGGAGGCTATAGCCCCCCCCCCCCATGATCAAAATGCAGTCTGTTTTACAGCTGTGTGGTGATTAAAGATTCCCTGAAACACTGCTTTAGCACAACCACTACCTCCCCATTAGGAAATCCCAGACTGACACTGCTTAGATGTGCTGCAAGCTGCAGCTGGAAAAGTACAAAAGGTACAATCGTAAAAATAACAATCATGATTTTGAGTATTGATAAATTTAAAAATTGATCATGAGAAATTAAAAGTTAGCAAATTTTTATTTACAATACAGTAATCATTTGACCAAAGTTAGTTATAATATATTGTTAATATTTTTTAGTTAAAAATATTTGTGAATTTTGCAGATATATTAGCCTCAAAGATATATTACCTGATACATTAACAACGTAGCTATGGCTTGTGAAACAGTAAAAGTGATAGTTCGTTGCCGCCCCCTAAACCAAAGAGAAAAGGACCTGAAATGCAAAGTAAGACTATTGTTTTTTTTTTATATATACATAATAAATACTTTAAAGTGATACTTAGTATTTCATTTTCTAAATTTCAGCAGTTGGAAAACTTAAGAAATAACTGCGAGTACTTAAGTATTTAGAATTTTCAGTTATTAAGTAAAAAAAGAGACAAGTAGTCTTATGTGTAACACTTGTCCAATGAAGTTATTTGAGCCCTGTTTTCAGAACAATAAGTAGGAATCCATGCCATGAGACTGTATGGAGAAAATATATCCAGTCAATATATCATTCAGGCTAGGAAAATACTTCTCAAAAGAGATGGTTCACTTGTTCCAATGAGAGATGGTTCAATTATTCCAATGAGAGATGGTTCACTTGTTCCAATGAGAGAAGGTTCACTTGTTCCAGTGAGAGATGTATACTTATTCTTAGTTTTAACTCACGAAATACACCAGTAACTGTTAAAGCAGGATATTTAAACTTGTTCAACTATGCATACCAAACCCAATCTGATGCTCTAAATGCCCAAAGTTTGGACACTGACAGAAAGAATGTTGAAGATAAGTAGTATGTGCCTCCTGCGAATTCAAAAAAACAATTTTGCACATACTTAATGAGAGAAAGCAGGTTCTGTAGTTTTGCTAACATAAGGAATACATTACGTTAGTAAATGTATTCATTATGTTAGCATATTCATCACCATGTACAGGTGCCCATGCCCTTCGACATGGGCACCTGTACATGGTGATGTATGTGGACCTCTTAGTGATGCTGCTGGGCATCCAGATTAGCATCTCTGGGATCCATGCCCACAGCCTAGATTCCAGGCTAACATCAATGGAATCTGGCATGTTTGCTGTGTGCTGCAACCCATGGAAATTCAGAAAGGGGGATCCTGGTGGTTGAGGTGCCCAACTTCAACACACCACTTTGGCCCTTGCTTTGACAAGACTGATGGTCCTGAATGGCCCAGATGGGATTAATCGGCTAGTGGGTTCACCTGCAAGGATCAACCATGTCAATGCCATGCCTCTACATTCATGGTCCAAGGGGCAGGATTCAGGCTGGCAGCAGTGTGGGTATGGTATCTGGGTAGCCCTGGCTTCCCACTTCCGAGCACATTTATTCCCTTGAGTACTGTATACAGGTCTGGAGGCCTCATTTTAAGAAGGATTAAAGATCGTTTGATTAAAGATTTCTTATTGTTTTATACTTGAACTTCAATTCAATTCAATTTAATTTTGTTTTGTATTTTTATTTGTGATCTTTTAAAATTATTCATGATTTTAGATATAATGCCTTCCATATAAATGATTTATAAATAATAAAAAATATTAAACTTATATATTTAATTTTTTTTCCGGGGTGTGTGCTAGTCCTTTTAAGTAAAATAAGGGTGCACAACCAAAAACGTTTAGAGACCACTGACATAAGGTCAGGTCACGCCTTGAGTACTGCGTACAGGTCTGGAGACCTGATTTAAGAAGGATGTAGAGTTGCTAGAATGAGTACAGAGAAGGGCAACAAATTAGGGTAATGAAGGGGTGCTCTTACCAAGAAAGGCTTCTTAAGTTCTGCAAATTGCAGCATCTGGAGACTAGACGCCTGTGAGGTGATCTGATTGAGGTGTATAAAGCCTTGAATGGTTTGAGCATGCTCAATGCTGATGGTATTCTTCCTCTTGCTCAGAATAGTTGCCTGAGATGGCATAAATTCAAATTGAGGAAAGTCAGTTGTAGGATAGATGTGTGGAAGTTTGCCTTTAGCCAGCATGTGCTGGAACAAACTTCCAGCTGTCGTTGTAGAAGTTGATAGCTTAAATAGATTCAAGGCAGAACTAGACAAACATTTGGAGCGAGTGGATGGGTGAAATGAGAAGGGGGTGGGTGTGTGTGTGTGTGTTTTTTTTTTTTTTTTGGCTGATGCTATATAAGCTTGCTTTCTTGCATCATGTGTCCTTGATAATGCTAATTGCTTGCCGGGTAGTGGATGTCCCTTTGGGCTTTGTAGTGGGTGGGGAGCCTGGCCACTGACTGATTAAAAAAAAAAAAAAAAAAAAAAAAAAAAACCACTATGAATCCTGATAAATTCATTTCTTCAGAGGTCCCAATGCAGTCCCTATCTGCAAGTAACAATGAAGAAACAGAAAGCAGTATTGCGTCAAAGAGACAATGAACAAAAATCCCATCAGGGCCTGTCCCAAGATTCCTAATCATTCACTCCAACAGTGAAAACCCTATTGGAAAAATGTCGCCCCTTCTTTATACATAAGGATTTAAAGAGTTTAGCAGGTTCCCCAAATCAGTTCTGGGGACCTCTTAATTGAAACAAAAATGACCAGCATTCTGAGCATCTACTCCAAGCATCATTCGGAGGAATACCGATAACTGTGACACCACATAGAATACTGAATTTAACAAGAGGAGTCATTTCAGAATGGGACCTTCTCAAGGTTACTGAGGAGAAAATCTGCTCTGAACTAAAACCACAGGGAGTTATTGCAGTTAAAAGAATTCCTGCAGGTCAAAGCTGGCTGTATTAACTGTCCAGTGCATCCATATGTACCAAATCCTTCACAAATGGTCTGTCGTGGAGCCCTTAAATGCACTCGCTGTGCTGGAAAGGACCACGAAACCTCATGTTCAGCTTCAAAACCATCATGCATTAACTGCCAAGAAGAGCACCCTGCGAATTCACGAGGATGCTGGAGGTTGAAGGAAGAAAAAGAAACTCAAAGATTTAAGGCAGAGCTCAACATATCATATTGGGAGGTGAGATAAGTAGTGAAACCCTTGAATATAAACAAATCTATCTACACTCAGAAGGTAGCAGGGAGATGTTCCATTGGAACCCAAACAGAAGTGAATCACTCCTATTGCACACTACCTTCTTCCACATGCCTACCCTTATGGTTTCTGCCATTGATCTTTCTATCTGTCACCCTTTCTTCCTTTCACTTACTTGGGAGGTGGAGGAAAACCCTTATGGAAGTGATCACTTCCCCATGATAACCTGTTTACATAATAGGAGACCATGTCTTCCATTTAGGTTACTGCAGTGGACGATTGATCTTGTTGACTGGAATGCCTTTCAAGACCTAGCAAATTTTGACATTAGTACAGTCAGTTGGGAGCCTATCAATGATGCAGTCACGTATATCACAGAAAGTATTGTTCATGCAGCTGCAATTGCAGTTCCAAAAACATCCACCAAGTTTCCACCATTTCCCAAACCATGGTGGAATTCTGAATGCACTGCAGCAAAAAAGACACAAAAAGCATGGGGGATGTTCTGCTGATATTACACCACATCCAATCTCATAGCTTTTAAACACGCAAAAGCCTGTTATATCTGACATCAGAACAAAAAAGAATCCCGACTCCATTTTATATCTTCTATTAACCAGGCAACCAACTTTAAGATGGTCTGGGAAAAAGTGCGGAAAATGAAGGGAAAGTATAATGCACACCTCTCATCAGTCCTCCAATATAATGGATGTACTATTTCAGACTCTACTGCAATAGCGCCAATAGTTTCTTGGGGACACATTTGCTAATATCCTAGCAACATCGTCTTTTACACAACAACTTTTGTGTTTAAAGACCAGAAACTCCCCTGAGTTTCTGGTCTTTAAACTCAAAAGTGAAAAACAGGCCCTTAATTTTATATCAAAGGGCTTCCACCCATATAATGGGCCTTTTACCATCTACGAAATAAAAAACAGCACTTGCCCTCACAAAAGCTAATGCTATTGGACCAGGTGATATATCCATTATGAAATGATCAAATACCTTTCATCAAAATCCATGGACCACCTGCTCTTCCTATACAACAGTAGTTTCTGGAAGCCTGATGCAAGACAATTATTTTTGATTTTGCTAAGCCAGGCAAGGATCCTAAACTTCCAACACATCCTGTCACTCTGACCAGCTGCTTATGCAAATTATTGGAAAGAATGGTCAACGCTCGTCTTCTATGGTACTTGGAATCAAATGATCTCTCTTGAGATCAATACAACTTCCAAAAGAGTAGGCTCCAGGTGCCAAGTGGTATAGTGATCAAGCGATTTCTGAGTAATTTATAGGGTGTTCACTCAAAGCCACAGTTATTCTTCTTCAGTTTGAAAAGTTTTTTTACATTCTCGTTAATCAATAACAAACTTAGTCTCACAAATTGTAAGCAAATTGTAAGTTTAAGAAAGGAAAGCCACCTTTCTTTCTTTTTCCTTTAGACTAACACTAACTTTTATACTGCTTGGTCACTCTAGCAGCATTGCTCCTGCCTCCCCATGGCAGGGCCGGTAACCTGGGAGAAGAAATCTGCTCTCCCAGGGCTGAAAGGAGCAAAGATGGATAACAATGTTTCCACCTTTAGAGCCATCGAGCTCAAGAATAGAGACAAATCACACAGATAATGACTTTTCTCAGTCGAAGAGGTTGAAAACAACACCTAAAGAGGATCTCACCAGCTTACTCATCTTCCACAACACTCTTTATTAGATCCGCCTCTGAGAAAATTATCAAACTTCCTAGTGCAGAAATGCATGGAATCTGCTGCTGGTTCACCTTAATCAGTAAGGAGACTTCAGTCGGGTGATCTTCTAATAGACTACTCAACCTCAACATTCTGTGAAGCTATTAAAATCTCACATCCTTTGGAGGACATCCAATAAAAGTTCCCCATGCCACCTTAAACTTCTCTAAGGGAGTAATAACAGAATGGGACTTATTACTTGTATCAGAGGAGGAAATTGTCCAAGAATTAAAAAGTCATCCAAGCAAAGAGAATCAAGACCCGTAATTCTTACTTTTAGCACTCCTTAATTACCAACATCTGTGAAAACAGGGTACCTACATTGCTTTGTCCGACCGTACATTCCGAATCCCATCAGGTGCTATAAATGCCAAACATACGGACACTCCCAGACTGCATATTGAGGTGAGGCAGTATGTCGTAACTGCGGGTCAAAAGAGCATAATAAATCTGTGCCACTACCACTCTGCATTGCCCAAATTGTAAGGTAACCACCTGGCTTTCTCAAAAACATGTGAGTTATGGAAGCAAGGGGAAAAAAAATTCAGAAATATAAAGTAGAGAAAAAAGTGACATACTGAGAGGCGAGAATACAGTTAATCAAAACAGAGACGAAGCGAATGTATGCCACAGCAGATCAACATTTACAGTTTGCAGCGATCTAGAGTGAAGTATCAGTTCCTCTGATATATCAGTTGCTAACTGGGCACATTCAATGTCTCTATTTCAAAACAGTGTCCTACATAAAAACACAAGTGAACAGCCCAGTAATACCTCAATTACCATACCAACGGATGTTTCCTCAACAATAAAACCAAAAATGACAGAAACCATGAAACCACAATTATCACCCATCACCGGAATGGACATCAAGAAACATCGTGATTCAGATGATGGCATTTTAGAATTACACGCAACCGATGAGATGGACGTGACCCGTCTATCTTTCCTAAGAAAGACAAAACAAAAATAGGTCAATACAAGCAAGCTATAACTAAAAATCTGTCAGAACTGAAAACAACACACAAAACCACATAATGGAAAAAATCCTTCAGTGGAATTATAGAGGCTTTCGGAACACAAAAGACGATTTGCAAGATCTAATTGATCAGTATGAACCAGCGGGCATAGCTTTACAGGAAACTCTTTTAAATTCACGAGTGTGTCCTTATGTCAAAAATTATACCATCTTTAGACGAGATAGAAGTATTGACATGCCAGCTCATGGAGGGGTGGCTATTATTGTCAGAAATAACATCCCATCCAAACATATTTCTTTTCAGACTACTTTTGAAGTATAGTGGCAGTGCGCATTGTAATTGGTATTACTTTTACAATAGCTTCTATATATCTCCCTCCTAATTTCTCTTTCTCCTCATATGACTTAGAAAACCTATTAGATCAGCTGCCATTTCCGTTCTGCTTACTGGGTGACTTCAATTCTCATCATCTGCTATGGGGATCTCCAAAAATTGACAAAAAGAGTAAAATAATAGAATTACTGCTTGATGCTCATAACCTTACACTGTTAAACACTGGTGAACCCACCAATGTCCATTTTTCTACAGGATCCACGACTGCAATAGACCTTTCAATCTGTTCTCCCTCCATATATGCCAATACAGAGTGGTCAGATCTTGATAACCCACTAAACAGTGATCATCTGCCAATTCTTTGCAATATTCAAACACAAGTAAACTTGTTCCCACTGCAGGGATCCACTTGGAAATTCCTTAAGGCAAACTAATGAATATGCCTCCCTAATCCATTTTTATGATGAGATAGTCCAGTCCCAGCTGATAGATATTGTCACCGATCATATAACAAATCAGATATTACAAGTTGCAAATACCTAAATCTTTGCCTGGGAAATGCAGACACAGCAGGTGTTTGCGTTACTGGTGGAATTGGGAATGTACGCATGCTAAACAGACAAAAAATCGAGCTTGGAATTTCTTTCGCAAATTCCCTACAACTGCTAATCTTATTAACTTTAAAAAACTAAAGGCCAAATTCATCCTTTATGGGCCCCAGGTGCCAAGCAATTGTGATCAAGCATTTTCTCTGTGCTTAAAGTGCGATTGTATAAAAGCGATTTATACTTTCTGTCCTTAAGAAATTTATTTATTTAATAACAGCTACTGCTACAAAAGTACTTGTACAGAGCAAGAAAGGAAAACCACCTTTCTTTATTTTTCATATTTCTATTACTAATGCTTACTGCTTTACGCTTTGTCACATCTGGCACTGCTCCTGTCTCCCCGTGGCGATGCCGGAATCCTTGGCTGAACAATTAATCTGCCAAGGGCCAAACAAAATGTGTTTCCTTCTCTAGAGCTGACAATCTCTCTGCCAGACACAGAAACCAAACATGACATGTCGCAACCCAAGAGGTTTAAAACCAATTCTTCAGTGACAGATTTTCCTGCATTTCTCATAATGCACTCTCTTACAGATCAGCCTCTGACTAAACTGTCTGTTTCTTATCCAGAAACACCTGTAAAATCTGGCAGGATCTCCTAAGACAGTCAAGAGACTGCAATCAGGGGACCTACTAGTAGAAACAAACAGCCGGAAACATTCAGAGCATCTACTGAAAATTACAAATTTTTCTGGAATTCCAGTAAAAGTTTCTCCCCGTGGAACCCCAAACACATCTAAGGGAGTTATATCCAGCTATGATCTTTTGGATGTCTCAGAGGAGGAGATGAGTGATGAGCTTCAAGAGCAAAATGTAATTGCAGTGAAAATAATCATGATTAAAAAGGACAATACACTCACACCTACAAGGAATATTATACTCACTTTTAAGACTCCAAACTTACCTTCGTCCATAAAAGCAGGTTACCTTCTTTGCCACATTTGACCGTACATTCCTAATCCCTTGAGATGTTATAAATGGCAAAAGTATGGCCACTCTCAAACAGCATGTAGAGGAAATCCAGTTTGTCCCAACTGTGGGTCCTCCGATCAAACTCAAAATGATTGTTCAGCAACAAAAATGACCTGCCCTAACTGTAAAGGCAACCATCTGGCTTATTCTAGAACATGCGACAGGTGGAAAATTAAAAAATACAGTAAGTTTTCAAGAAACAAGGAAATTTATTGCTCCCAGTATGACTAAACATACGTACGCCAGTGTTTTTCTCAAAAATATCAATCAGTGGCCACCCAAACTGATGTTACAATCCCTTCAAACACTTCTCTGGGCATGAACTGTTCTCTCCCAGCAACAGTCCAATATCCCCAAGCAGTTGAATCAGGCAAGCAATACTGCTCTTACAGTACCAGCAAAATCTCCTTCTCCTCCTCCTCCAATGATTGCTGCTACATCAAATAATCGAGGTTCAAACATAAAAAAGAATACAGGCAGTTCTCGCTTTACGAGTTCCCGGGTTTATGAGTTATTTTTTTTTCCAACGTATCAAGTATCAACAAAATCGAAAATATGAACATTAATTACAAAAAATGAATGTTAAATATTCATAAAAATATCCGTTAAAATATCGTAATGTGAACCCAATAACACATTGTTTCTTGGTAATTTGTTCCACAACCTTGGAAGTTGAAATTTTCGCTATATAACTCTCTAAAAGGTCGTTTTCATAGTGCAAATTGTATTAGTTACAATTCAAATCAATGCAATACTACACTTTCATTGTTATCATATGTTCTGTTATAAGAACCAGTTTTGAACGTGGCATTTTTCTAAAGCACATTTCTGGAGGTCATTGCCATAAAACAATAAAAACAATTTTCACTTTCCCATTTATTATTTAACTTTTCTGTTACTGCAAGCAATTATAAACGGGTAGTAAACTCAATCTTCTTGCATTTGAAAATACCGATAGCTGGAATTGTGTGGTTTTTTGGGTTATTATGGTAAAATGTGTTTCCCCTTAACTGAAATCTTCAATCATATAAAAAATATAAATAAATTTTCAGAATCTTCTCCTCGTTCCTTTTTTTTTTAAGCTTCGTAAACTTGTTATCCGTGAAAATCGTGTTAGTTGCAATTTGTGTGTGTGCCGTTAAAAAATGCTTATGCATTCTATTGAAATTTATAAAGAAAATAGAAGATTATCTTGGAAACAAATGCCTCTTGAAGCATTTCTGAAGAAGACAACTCCTTGTGCAACAAACCAACGAGTGCTGAGCCAATAATAAGTGATTGACGATTGTGCATTTAGTCGATGATGAAGAATAAACATTCTTTAAAATTTGTAAGTCATAAATAATTTCTTTATTATTATAATTTGCTTGATTTTACAGGCTACATTTTCATTTCTTTGGATAAATCAGTCATTATTTAAAATAAAGTAATTAGTTAAATAATTTCATTTTTGAGAACGTAACCCCTGTTTTTAACATTGTCTATGGGATTTAATTCCCGCTTTACAAGCATGTGCTAAGAACAAATTGACTTGTAAAGTCGAGAACTACCTGTATACAGGACACATCCATGGATACAATTGACTCATCCAGACATGAAGGCCCAACTTAGAAATATATGTGGAAGAAGATATGGACACTGACCGACCGACCGATCTTATCCAAAAAATACGAACCGAAGCCTGAATGCCATAAACCAGTCACATTAAAAAAACAGTCAGATACAGCTTCTTTTACTAAACTCCAGTAGTGCATTATATTCTACAATGGAATTGTAGAGGATTTTGTAGCAACTTTAACGATATTCAAGACTTAATTAACAGCTACTCTCCCATTGGTTTCTGCCTACAGGAAATCTATCTAACTTCTCAAATTTCTACCAGCATAAAGAAATATTCTATCTATTGACATGATCATAATACTTAAACTTCTGCCTGTGGTGGGGGGTGTCCATCTTGGTCAGCTCAAAGAGCCCAACCAAGCAAATTGTTTTGAAAATTGAAATTGAAGTTCTTGCTGTACGCTTGATAACCCAGATTGCATTAACATTAGTATCAATTTATTATTATTTTTTTATTATTATAATTAGCCATATGGTGCAAGGAAGCCAGAGGCTTTTGCTGCACTAGCCAAAAAAAAAAAAAAATTTCTGAGTTACTGCTAATACAGCTGCCTTCCCCTGTCTGTCTTGGGAGATTTCAATAGCCACCACCCCTTATGGGGATCTACTAAATTGGATAGGCATGGCCGACTGAGTGAAACCTTTGTGGATAAGCAAAACCTTACCATTCCTAATACTATTACCATTCCATACAGTTACCAACTGGACAAACTTGTGCAATCAATCTCTCGATATGCTCCCCGATTCTGTTTCCAATCATGGAATGGTCTGTTATGGGCAGTGACCATTTTCCGATTCTTTCTGATCTGCTCACTGCACAACCACCATTAGCCAAACCCTAGCTAATGGAAGTTCTCTAGAGCCAACTGGGTCAAATTTCAGTCAGCTGTTACTCTGGATGAGAAATTTATATGAACACAGTTGATAAATGAAGCCACAGATAATATCACTTCACACTCATTATCTGCAGCTAAATGTTCAATTCCATTATCAAATCCCCAGTCCCGATGGCACCTTAACTTTTTGTGGAATGAAGACTGCACAAAAGCAAAGAAGTTAAAAAATAAAGCATATAATGTATTTCGTAGATCCACAACCACAGCTAATCTTATCAACTACCAGAAGCTAGCAAAAGCACATCTCATTCAAAGGCAAACAAGAAGAATTCTTGTATTCAGTTTGCATCTACCATAAACAGCAACATGGAAGAAATGGAAAAAAAATTAGGCAGATTTCCAGCAAATTTCCAACCACCCCTTCACAAATTCTTTCATGGAATGACAAGATCTATTTGCTCTTGAGGACATAGCAAATGACTTGGGCAAAACCTTTGCCCAAGTTTAAGTGGCGTCAACTTATTCTCCAGATTTTCAGAAAATAAAGACCAAGACTGAACAATGAGCCCTCAACTTTTGAACCTCAGTTTTCCTTACGTATAACCAGCCTCTTCAATATTCCGAACTTCTGCACGGCATTAAAACAACACGTAACAGTGCCACTGGGCCAGATGGAATATCTTATATCATGTTACAAAACCTTGGTGACAAAAATTTACAAATACTGCTGGTCAACTATAACTGAATATTTCTGGAAAAAATTTATCCCAGCTCTTGGCCTCATGTCACATTTCTTGCATTTTTGAAACCTGGAAAATATCCTACCAGTCCATACAGTTACAGACCAATTTCCCTCTCCAGTTGCCTCGGTAAATTACTTGAAAAAATTATCCATAATTGACTTGTTTGGATCATCAAAACAGAACACCTGTTCATACGAAATCAGCAGTGCTTTTGAAAGAACAGGTCCTCCTTAGATCTCATGATCAAAGCTAAGTCTGCAATTCGTAATGCCTTTGTAAAAAATGAACATCTTGTCATGGATTCCATAGACATAGAGAAGGCATTTGATACTACCTAGCGTCATGGCATTCTCAGTGACCCTCATGCCCTTGGTCTATGAGGCAACCTGCCTATATTCATTAGGAGCTTTCTCCAGAATGGTTCGCTCCAAGTTCGATATCACAACTCACTTTCTGCAACATTTTGACAGGAATAAAGAGTATCACAAGGGTCTGTACTGAGTGCAACCCTTTTTGCCCATAGAATTGATTTCATCACAAGAGAACTTCCAAATAGTCGGCGTCTCCGTAGCCAGGTGGGAAGGAGCAGCAGTGCGTAGCACACGCTTCTTGATTAGACCGGGGTTCGAGCCCGTCACCACCAAATACGGAGAATGCGGAAATGTCAGGGAATGACCACCGCATATCCCGGAGCAATATGGCCTTAGTTGCTAATGCTCCTAAAAAAAAAAAAAAAAAAAAACTTCCAAATACTGTTGAGACCTACCTTTATGCTGATGACCTCAATTTCTTGCCATTCTCAAAACATAAGATCCATTGAACGGTAATTGCAGATATCCCTGAATAAAGTCCAAAGGTGGGCAGGGTTAAATGGCTACCGTCTATCACTGCAGAAAACTGTTGCAATCCACGTAATCAACGTAAAATGCACACGGATCCTGAACTTCAGATATCAAACTTTACCATTCCAGTGACTAACAACATCAGATTCTTGGGATTAATCCTTGATAGGAAATTAAATTTCATTGAGCACATTAGCTTTGTGCGTACTTCCTGCTGCAAAAAGCTGAATGTACTGAGCTTTATCTGCCCTGTTTTGGGGAGCAGACCATACATCTTTGCCACTCTTATATAGAGCATTGATCAGATCATGTTTGGATTATGGTGCTTCAATCTATGATTCTGTCCAAAAAAGTGCACTGCACTGTCTGGATTCTATACAGCATAGTACATTGCAGATTGCCCTTGGTGCTTTCAAGGACATCTCCAACACATAGGTTATATATTGAAGCTCATGAGCCCCCTCTTTATCTCTGCAGGAAAACACCACTTCTTAAGTATGCAGCCCGAATACAAAAGTGCTGTCAGCATCCTTCTGAGCCATACCTCTTTAAATCACCACTGCAAAATCTCTATAGAAATAAACCCAGCAGGCCTTATTGAATTAACACTGAGTTGGAAGGTTCCTATTTTCAACAGGCAACGAGTAATGAATTACTCTCAACCACCTTGGAAGCCCCATCCTCAATTAACATGCAATACTTATCTTCATAAATGGGAAAGAATCATCTACCAAGACTCAACATAAAACAACTCCATGCAAGCCATATTCAAAAATATGCTAATCTTTTGCCAATATACACTGATGGCTTGAAATCACATTCAGCCATTGGAGCAGCAGCAGTATTTCCTTCTGCCATCATTATGGCTGCTCTTCCATCCGAGTATAGCAGCTTCTCAGCAGAACTCCATGGAATAAAATTAGCTTTAGAAAACCTGAATCTCTACCCATCTGTAAAATACATAATATCAAAATATCAAAACATAATATAAAATACATAATATCCCTGTTAAATCAAATCAGAAGTCTCCTATTGAAAATTGAAGTCAGTCATCAATTAGTGACCCTTTGCTGGATTTGGGGATAAAGGGGAATGAACTCGCTGCCAAGAATCCATCAACTTTTGATTTAACCTCTGCCCCAGTTCCATCCTCTGACTATAATCACATCATATAAGCAGCATGTCTCATACTGTGGAGGCCCCGGGTGCCAAGCGTTTCCGTGGCCAAGCGATTCTCGTGCGATTGAAGAGCATTTTTCTCTAAGCGACTAGGTTCTCTTTTGTTTTCTACCTTGCTTATTTACCTTTTCCATTAAGTAGCTCTACTTTCTTAAAAGCACTAAAAAGAGAGCCCAGAAGGAGGAAAGAACTTTTTTCTTTTAGCATTAGCATTAGGTAGAGGCATATGATGCAAGTAAGCAAGCTTATGCAGCATCAGCCAAAAAAAAAAAAAAAAAAAACCCACTCCCATTTCATCCCTCCAATCGTTCAAAATACCTGTCCAGCTGAGCCTTAAATTTATTTAGACTATCAACTTCCACAACAAGGAATGGAAATCTCTTCCACCAACCAACTACCCGCTGGCTAAAGGCAAATTTCTGCACATCTGTCTTTCTTCAATTTGAATTTATGCCCTCTCAGGTGATTATTCTGAGCAAGAGGAAGAATCCCATCGGCATTGAGCATTCTCAAACCATTCAAGGCTTTATACACCTCTGTCAGATCACCTCGCCAGTGCCTAGTCTCCAGACACTGTAATTTGCAAAACTTAAGCCTTTCTTTGTAAGAGCAACACTTTGTTCCATTCACTAATCTTGTTGCCCTTCTCTGTACTCGTTCGAGCAGCTCTACATCATTCAGCCGACCGGGCTAGCCGAGTGGGTAAAGTACCTGCCCGGCAACCCAAAGGTCGTGGGTTCGATTCCCGCCTCGGGCTTGGATCAAAGTACTGCAAAAACGTTGGGAGGTGCAATATGGTCACAGAAGCCGATGCGCCAACAACTACCAAAAAAAAAAAAAAAAAAATCTACATCATTCTTGAAATGAGGCCTCTAGACCTGTATACAGTACTCAAGGTGTGGCCTGACCATTGCCTTATACAAGGGAATAATCACCTCCTTATCCCTGCTAGAAAAATTCCTGTATATCATTGACAAGACACCATGAGCTACTCTTGCAGCCCGTCTGCACTGCTCAGAAAACTTCATGTCTGCCTGCACAATTACCCCAGGTCCTTTTCATTCTCTATCACTGTCAGTGTAGTACCACAGAGTTGATACGTTGCTCTGGGGTTACTGTTTCCCATATGTAGTACTTTACATTTGTCAATGTTAAACTTCATTTGCCACCTCTCAGCCCATCTGCTCAACCTTTCCAGATCCTGTTGCAGCAGCATAGCGTCGGTAGTGCCCTTAACGACACCTGCCAACCTTTGTATCGTCTGCAAACTTCGACATTAAGCTTGATATACCATCATCAGTATCATTTATAAATACAGAAAACAACAATGGACCCAACACTGAACCCTGAGGAACTCCACTAATAACATTAGTCCATGATGAGCAGTGTCCATTGATTACCACTCTCTGTCTTCTCCCCCTCAACCATCCCTTTATCCATAGCAGCAATTTGCCTCCAATGTCACACTGCTCCAATTTGTGCATCAGTCTTCCATGTGCAACAGTATCAAAAGCCTTTCTAAGATCCAAATATATAATATCAAAGTTATTTCCTGCATCCAGTTCTTTTGTGAGTGCATCATAGTATCCAATCAAATTGGTCACGCAAGACTTTCCCTTAACAAAACCATGCTGTGTCTGAGCTATAACTGAAGTCTTGTCTAGATGATCCTGCAGTGCTACTTTAACCAGTGCCTCCATTAATTTTCCTGGAACAGAAGTTAAACTCACAGGTCTATAATTACTCGTGTCAGCCTTTGATCCTCCTTTGTGAATTGGGATCACATTTGCACATCTTCAGCCTATGGATACCTCCCCTGAGTCCAAAGAAGCTCTCATAATTATGGCTAAGCGTTTGCTTACTTTCTTTGCTGCCTCCTTTAATATAACTGGATAGATCCGATCCACCCCGGGTGCCTTTTTTATGTTTATCCTCAACAATTTCGCCTCCACTTTCCTCTCAGTTATTACAAAATCATCTAGCTCACTGCCAGAGTTTACTTCACCTCTGGCATTCCCCTTCCTGAATAACTCCTCACATGTGAATGTAGATGCAAAATACTTGTTTAGTTTGTTAGCCACCTGAGCAGGATCATCAACAGTTGAACCATCAATATCCAGTGGACCAATCTGATTCATCCCTTTCCTTCTAGAGTTTACATAGGTAAAGAACTCTTTTCTGTTTTTCTTTGCATCTTTTGCCAAGGATTTCTCATAGTCTGCCTTTGCCTTCCTAATCTCCTTTGTGACTTGGTTACAGACCAGCTTATATCTGTCATAGGCTTCCATGTCACGCTTTAATTTGTATGTATCCCATGCATTTTTCTTCTCTGCCATATGTCTCATTAGTTCATCTGACATCCATTTAGGCCTAAACCTTGAACAATATTTCTTAGTTGGTATGTAAAACCTAGTAGGTTCCAAGATAAGTTCTTTGAATGCTTCCCATTTTGAATTTGCTGTTGGTAACATCATCATTTGGTCCCACTGTATAGAATTTAAATACTGTCTCAGACCATCATAGTCACCTGTACGAAAGCAAAAACCCTTCCCTTTACCCTTGATGGTAGTTACCTCTGTGAGTAAATCCCACTTCAGCACACTGTGATCAGTGCCACCTAGTGGTTCCTTTGTGGTGTGGCCAGTAACCTGGGTGGTAAAAATAAACCCCCTAAGGAATGCATTTCGGCCATCCGAAATGCATTCCTTAGATCAGAACATCATGTCACGGTATGCTTTGATATCAGTAAGGCTCACGATTCCACATAGAAGTATGAAATACCCTGCAAATTATGAGGGTGGTTCAATAAAGAATCACCCACACCTACTTCCACATATCGCAGAGTCATATTTTGTGTGTAGCATCATACACATCTCTGTACTAAAGGTGTAAAATTTCAGCCCTGTGTCTTAATTTGTTTTTCTCTTACAGAGCTGAACATGTGACAAAGTAGCATTATGGGCAAAGTTGAAGCCAGAGTTGTAATCCGGTATCTGTTCTTGAAGGGGAAATCTCCTAAAGAAATCCATGAGGAGATGACTGCTGTATATAAGGATGAAGCCCCATCCTATGGCATTGTGAAGCACTGGAATAGACAGTTTAGGTGTGGTCAGACATCGGTAGAATCTGAGCCCATTCTACGTAGTCCCCATTCAGCCATTGATGACAGCATGATCAGAAAAGTGGAGTCGTTAATCATGGAAGATCGCCGGATGTCTGTGCGTGAATTGTCCCAGGAGGTGAAGATTAGTGTGGGCTCTGTTGAAACAGTTCTCCATGACCAATTCCATTTACAGAAATTGAGTGCAAGATGGATTCCCCGATTATTGACTAGTTTCCAGAAGGCTGATCGACAACAGAAATCACAAGAGTTGTTAGCCCTGTGCCAAAAAAATGAGGAAGGCTTTCTCTCGTCTAATCACTTAGGATGAAAGTTGGATGTACCATTTTGACCCTGAAAGTAAAAAGCAGTCCGTGGAATGGCAACATCACAGTTCCCCACCCCCCAAGAAGACAAGGGTCCAAATATCAGCAGGAAAGCTCTTGCTGACCGTGTTTTTGGATGAGAAAGGCATAATAATGACTGATTACTTGCCGAAAGGTAGAAAAATTACAGGTGCTTATTATGTCAACTTATTCACAAAATTACGGGAGAAAATCAAAACATGTAGGCGTGGCATGCTGTCCAAAGGTGTGAGAATGCTTCAAGACAGTACCCTAGTTCACACTTCTGAAATTGCAACAACACAAGCAGCCACTTGTGGATATGAAATGCTGCCCCATCCAGCCTACTTACCCGATCTTGCGCCATCAGACTTCTTCTTGTTTCCTTCCCTCAAATCATTTCTTCAGGGGACTCACTTCCCTGACGATGCAACTCATTTCTGCAACAGAGTCATGGTTCAAATACCAACCTCACCACTTCTACAAAAACGGTATGCATAGCCTGATCCATCGATGGGAAAAATGTGTAAATCTGCATGGTGGCTATGTAGAGAAGGACTAAAACCTGTGCCAAGAATCAACAGGCTAGCACCTCTGCAGCTAGGTCAGGGCAATTCTTTATTGAACCATAAACTTTGGGGTCATCTCCCAATTTTCATACAAAACTTCCTGTACAAAAGCACTTTTCAGGTTAGATTAAAAACTTCATTATTGCAAGTATTCTTGCAAGAAGGAGTCCCCCAAGGCTCTGTACTCAGTGCTACACTTTTTATAATTGCACTTAACACTATTGCCAAACAACTTCCAAACACTATTGATACAGCACTGTTTGTAAATGACCTTAGCATTTCATGTCATGCAATAAACATTAATACTGTTGAGAGACAGTTACAAGTAACAATAAATAAAATCAGTTTGTGGACACAAATTAATGGCTTTCAACTTTGCCCCCAAAAAACGGTGTGCATCCATTTTTGCCACCAATTGTGCATCCACTTCACCCACATCCAGAACTACAACTGAATGGCCAACTAATAGCAGTTCATCCCAGCACGGTTCTTAGAAATCACATTAGACCATAAACTTATCTTTTTAGAGCATATTAAAAAACTAAGAGCATCCTGTCAGCAAAAGCTAAATATCATCTGGGTTCTCTCAGCAACTAAGTGGGGAGAGCTGATCGAGTTACCTTGATATGATTATACAGAGCTTTAATAAGATCAAAGCTCGAATACAGAGCACCAGTGTATAGCTCAGCAAGACCCAGTGTCCTTTGCTGGCTTGACCGTATCCATCATAGTGCAATATGCATTGCCATAGGAGCATATCGTGCATCTCCAATACATAGTCTATATGCTGAAGCTCTTGAACCCCCTCTCTCTATAGGAAGACAACTTATATTATGCTATGCATATAAAATTAGATCTATGCACGAACACCCAAACTGGCAGATACTTTTCACTCACCAGCACGACATGTTATACCGAAACTGCCCTTCTGCTAATCGACCATTAGGTATGCAAATAAAATACCTTTCAGAAGAACTTAATCTGTCTTCAAATAATGTTGCAAATGCCCTTCCAATTTCCTGTGCTCCTTGGGACATACTTCACCTTCATGCGATTTATCCCTCCATCAATGGAATAAATCTATATTACATAAATAAAATTTCTTACAACTGTATCATGCAATAGAGGGTCAGTTCCCCCAACTTCGTTATTGTTCATACAAATGGATCAACGAATGAGGCCCACGTTGGAATTGCCATGGTTTTTCCGAACATTATGTTGGCCTATGAATTGCCGTGTGAATTCAGTATATTTTTTGCCGAACCAATGGCAATTCAGATTTCACTGAAGCATATCAAGTCCTCTGATATTCAAAATAGTATAATTTTTAGAGTCTTTAAGTGTGCTTCAACCCTGAAAAACACCATGAATATCAACCACACAGTCTTAAAGGAAATAACCTCCTCTTTGCATACTTTATCTGAACTTGGAAAAAGCATACACCTCTGCTGGATCCCTGGACATATGGGAAACCCAGGAAATGAATTAGCTGACAATGCTGTAAAATCGGCCGTCTTACCACCCGATGACAATTGGAAAGTCCCATATCAAGACTATACATCAATAATCCAGGCAAAGTGCATGCACCATTGGCAATTATCATGGAAAAATCTATATAACAATAAGCGCTGAAGTATTAAGCCAAATCTTGAGTGATAGCTTTCAAGCTTCAGCTCAATTTGACAACAGGAGGTAATATTGGCACGCCTACAACTAGGTCACGCAAATATCACTCATAGTTATCTATTAAGAGGGGAGATTCCCCTCCCTGAGTGTCATCACTGCAACACAGTGCCTTCAATATAACATATCCTTGTTGAATGTCCAAAATATACAAGAGAAGGCCAGAATCTCTTCACTCCAACCACAACAGAAGACCCTCTTTCACTTCACTTTTAGGCAATAAAACAAATGTTTTAAGCATCTTTACCTTTCTCAAAATGATTAATGTATACCACTACCTTTAGCTAGTTAAAAACTAACCTGCTGCTACTATTTTTTGAAATTATCTCTATCTGACAGGAAATAGCATAAATTCTTACCATAGTGCGCCATCGGCAACTATTATTATTATTATTAGCCATAAGGTGCAAGGAAGCCTGAGGCTTATGCTGCACCAGCCAAAAAAAAATTTTTGAATTACCCTGAGGGAGAGAGAGAGAGAACAAGAGTCAGAAGTAGAATGGAATCACCAAGAAAGAGAAGAATGATGATATCCAGCTCAGGACCCTGGGTGTGCCAAGCCCATACTCACCAGATGTGAGCCCCTGGGGTTCTTAGGCACATTGGCAACTATGGCCATAGTTGCCAGTGCACCTAAGAAATCTCTAAACCAACCAGCCTACTTATTTGAAGCACAAATCTTTATAATAGTCTGTGACATAATAACATGATATTTTGTGATAAGAAAATATTGAACAGGCACATATGGCCCTAGAGGCCCTTGTGCCTAAAAACCGAAATGCAACAACAAATAAATTCAGAGAAGAACTAGACAGACTTTTGGAGGGAATGGATAGGTGAAATGAGAAATGCGTTTTTTTTTGGCGGATGCTGTATAAACTTGCTTTCTTGCATCAAATGCCGCTACTTAATGCTAATAACCCCATGCAGTGTGCTAGATGTAACACTTTTGAATGAGAATGCCAAATAGCTCTATTGTCAACAACTAGGCATTAATCTTAGGTAACAGTTCAAACATCACAAAAGGATTTTACTTCATTTAAACAACTTTGTTATAGACTAATACAAAAAAAAAAACCATAGCTATAGTTGTTGATCTGCCAGTAAAATTGCAATCAAACAAAAAAAAAAAAAACAGCTTTAGAGTGAAGTTATGTAATTTTGTATTTAAATTTGCTTTTATTACAATATTTTTAAGGCAAAAAATTATGCTGCAATTTTTTTGGAATCTCTAGATTCCCTATTAAGATATCAACTTTTAAATGAGTTTGAATTCTAAAGACTATATTATTATGAAACTTCCAGATTGTTCTGAACATGGATTCTTCCTGTGGGCAATGTTCAATTACAAACCCTAATGATAATTCAGCGCCAGCAAAAACATTTGTGTTTGATGGTGCCTATTTTATTGGCTCTACTACAGAACAGATATATAATGAGATAGTGTATCCACTTGTGGAGGTAATTACTTTTATATTTACTTACTTTTTTAGTGATATATAATAACAACTTGATATTGTAAAGAGTCTTCACTAATTCCCTCTCCAGTATCTGTAACTGATGTTTTTTTCTGTAATGAACTTACATAATTGACTGTTCTGTTAAATATTTTTGCTGATATATTGTGTTTAAAGATCTTCCGATGTCATATCAAATTAGGTCTAATGATACCAATCATATTTCATAATAAAGGTAGTCTCCAATTTGCATCAGTGATGTGTTTTCCTACAAACAGCAACATAAATCAATTTTTTTTTTTTTTTATCTAGTCAAATATACAATAGTCAAATTTTTTGACTTACCAACTCAATTTAAACTTCACTTAAATACCTATTATACACAAAGCTAATGTCAGAATATCTTATGAATAATTTGGAATTAAGATGAATGACAATGCTTTAGGAAAGGAAGATCATATACCAATTCAGTAGTTATATTATAGAAAAGGCAATTGAATTTAATGTGCCAGTATTCCTATGCTTTGTTGATCTGGAAAAAGTATTTGATAGAGTAATGATAATGCAATAGATGTATTAAATAAATTAGAAAGAAATAAGCCTAAAACCTTATTAGAATAGTGAAAGAAATTCATACAGAAAATCAAACAGTAATCAACGCTGAAAACACATTATCTGAAGAAGCACCAACTGAAAAAAGGTATGAGACAAGGTGACATTGAGTTCAATCCTTTTTACTCTTATTATGGACAAAATTATTAGAGAAATAAATGTGGAAGTTAAGAAAGGTGCTAAAATAGAAAATAAAGAAATAAAAATGATAAATTATGCAGATGATAGGTTTCTGTAAACTGAACAACTAATGGAAGTTGTTTCAATTTACAGAAAACCTGTGTTAGTGTCAGGGGCTGTCCGCAGATTATGACAATGCTATGGGCAGGGAAGCTTAGTTTGCCAGAATCAGGATGGATCTGTCCAGTGGTGTACTGGAGCTGGCTTGTGCGAGCTAATTGTTAAATTTTCAAGAATTTTGCGAGCCAGTTGTTTACCCGACAATGGCAATAAACTGACCCCTTCCCTATGTTGCAGCCTATATAGAGATTGTCTCTGCTAGCAATTTTACAGGAATATTATTCCAACAAATATCTGCTTAATTTTCCCTGGCTGCTTCTTCTTAAGGTAATGACATTACCATGCTCGACATCTGTCAGAGATTTCACATTTCTAGAATTTTCGTGATATCACTCACATATCGGATTTAATGATAATAAATTTATTTGGAAAAGAGTTAGCGGTTTGGGATCCAACTCCATTTGTCAAATCATGGTTGAATCACAACCATAGATTGGATATGAGTGCTTGGTAAAAGTCAATGAAAATATTTTGTGAGAATCAATTGACTATAGGGAAATTACGATAAAAAATGAATATTTTATTATTGTTCGAAATTTTTGTATTCTAATTTATTGTAAATCAGTAAAACTTACATTAAATATATACACACACATTCTTGATCTTTTTTTTTTTAGCGAGCTGGTCATTAAAAATTTACCAGCACACCACTGGATCTGTCCAGATGCAGCTTCCCACCCCCCACCTCATGTTCTGGATAAGTTTAAACTTTATGGTAGTGGGTCTATTTCCCACCATAACCAGGATAGTTCACTTATTGCCCCTACTTACATTCCTCACTATCCAGACATTTCTGCACATCTTTCCAGGGTGTTGCACCATTACCGTATTGGATGTGTGCAGCTCCCTGGCCGGAGATTGCAGTCAATGTTGTCGAAAGTAAAATTAACTTTTCTGTTATTGCATTGTGAAAATGTGGTTTATCACATTACTTGTCAAAATTGTGGGTGTTTTATATCGATGAGTCAGAACATAGATTATTTGATTGTGTCTGAGCACAAGATGCTATTTGCCAGGCTTATTTCTCTGACTCAGCCATCACAGAGCATTATTGCTGCAAGCAGCATTTTAATTACAATCCATGAAATATTAGACCATTCTCATGATTATCACCATCTCTCATGGTTGGGAGCCCTCCATGTAGCTGTGGCAGGTCCCACCATTAACTCCAGTGCTGGGACCCACATACATTCTATTATAGAGGCCATTATTTTACATCATGATGAGTGATGGCATGTTAACAACAGAGCTAGCATATGCCGCACCATTCCTACAGAGCCTGACTGTTGAGTGTTTTGATGTTCCCCTTCCCTTTCCTCTTTTCCTTCCTTTTGTGGATCATGGGTGTGGATCACACCCATGATCCACACCTGTTGTTGTTGACATGTGCGCAAGGCTATACCTCTGTATAATATGAGGACTTGTTATCATGTATCTTTTTTAAGTTGATAAAGAAGCTTGTTGCTTTGAAAATTCATATTTGTTTTATTGATTTAATGTTATAACTTGGTTATAACGAGCACGGAAATAACAAGATCACGGCTGTAACGAGCAAAAAGCTATAATGATTTTAATTTACATGTATTCCCATACAATTGCTCACTGTTATAATGAGTGTACTACACAGATATACCGTACAAATTTTGGTAACTAATGCAAGCATTCTTAATTGCTCGGGTAGTCAAAAAACCAAATTCTTGGAATGGACAACTTAGCTTTTATGACCACCTGCATTGCATCAGATTAGCAGCAATTTATGACCTTGTCCTTTCAGGGACAGGGGCTATACAGTAGTGCAATGGCATTCCGCTTGTCGCATTACCCTATTTACAGATTGTCTTGTATTCACTGAACCATAAATTTATTTTGGGACTTCTAAGAATTTTGTGCAGTCAGTTCTGCTATAACGCAGTACATGTGTTCCTAAAAATCTCCGCATTATGGTATTTCGCTTAAAACAACAGGGCTTACGGGAAAAATAGGGATGTGGCAGAGCACTCAAAAAAATGTTCAGCGTGGTAAATAAAACACTAAAAAAATTGCACCTGTGGCAAGAGTGAAGACGGCACACATTCTATATGAATGTATAATTTGACATCCCCAGAACACAGGTTCCAAGTGCCAAGCGATCTTTCTAGTGCGATTTTCTAGCGTTTTTCCTAGGGAGAGTACTATTGCTTTCATAAACCCTCCACCGCTCGCAACGTTACTACTTCCCTCACTGAGCAACTTCACTGCTAGCAACGTACTGGTCTCCTCTTCTGCTGATTGCTTGGTCACTGGTTGGCACCACTCCTGCCTCCACGTGGTGGGGTTCGTTTGTTTGTTTGTTATTTGGTTTTTAGGAGCATTAGCAACTAAGGCCATATTGCTCCGGGGATATGCGGTGGTCATTCCCTGACCTTTCCGCATCCTCTGTATTTGGTGGTGACGGGCTTGAATCCCGGTCTAATCAAGAAGCGTGTGCTATGCACTGCTGCTCCTTCCCACCTGCCGTGGTGGGGCCGGTAACCTGGGAGAAGGAATTCCCTCTTCCAGGGCTAAAAGGAGCAGCGATTGATTGCGATGCATATCCACCGCTAGAGCCCACAGGCTCCAGACTTGATAACACTGTCTGAGACCATGATTTTAATCGTACGAAGCAACTACAGCCAGAAAATCAGAATAAAGATGTGCCAGCATTTCTAATAATGCGTTCACTATCCACACAACCTGTCGGCAAGTTATTGCCTTTTCTAATACAAAAATGTTTAAAATCAGTTGTTGGATCACCTAAAATGGTCAAACATCTACAATCTGGAGACCTTTTAATTGAAGCTTCTAAGCCAAGTCACTCAGAAAAATTGTTAAAATTAATGACATTTAACAATATTCCAGTGACAGTTATGCCTCTTAACACACTGAACACCTCTAAAGGCTTTATCAGTGAATGAGACTTACTAAATATCTCAGAAGATGAAATAATACAAGAACTTAGTGATCAGAAAGTGACACATGCTCGGAGAATTATGACCAAAAAAGATGGCAACCTACTACCAACCAGGTCCATCATTTTGACATTCATCCTGAATCTACTACCAACCAGGTCCATCATTTTGACATTCATCGGCCTTACATCCCGAATGCCATTCACTGCTTTAAGTGTCAGAAGTATGGCCATTCTCAGGCAGCATGTCGAGGTGATGCCGTGTGTCATCTTTGTGGCTCCAAGGAACATTCTCAAGAAGACTGTACAGCTTCCACTCCTATTTTCCCAAACTGTAAAGGAAGCCATCCTGCATTTTCTAAAGTGTGTGACCTTTGGAAAACAAGAAAAAAATCCAGAAATATAAAGTGAAGCATAAAGTCACATACCCTGAAGCAAGAAAGCAAATATTGCTAACCATGTGTATCCAATCATATGCATCGGTCATCAGAAGCAGCCGCTCAGCTACAACTCAAACAGATGTCTCCACAGAATCAAACATTTTCTTTGGACCAAAACTGTGCTAACACACAATAAGAAACCTACAGTCAATGAAACCAGCAATATGCCAATCAGTATCCCAACTGATGCTATCTCAACCTTGCCAGAAACAAAAAAATCAACTATATTTGAAAATCAGAAGAAAGTGAAAACGCTCAATAGAAACATGGAAATGGATGTTCAATCAGAGGATGATGCCACATTACTAGAGTTAAATGCTAATGACATCATGGATATAGGACGCCCAACCTTTCCCAGAAATGACAAATCAAAACTAAGCAGACAGAAACCTTCTTAGAAAAAACAGTCAAATCAATCTTCTTCAAATAAATCCAACCAATGAATAAATTCCTACAATGGAACTGTAGAGGTTATGCAGTAATATAGATGACCAGAGTGATTTGCTAATTAAAACTAATGCAGTAGGTGTATGCTTACAAGAAACCTTTTTTCACCACAAGTTTCTTTGAAATTCAAAAATTACACTATGTTTAGGCGAGACAGGGATTCCAGTACTCCTGCTTGTGGAGGGGTGGCTATACTTGTCAAAAATACCATACCATACCATCAAGACATCTCAACTACAAATCCCCTTAGAAGTTGTAGCAGTTCAGATGACAATGGAAATATTGTTAACCCTTGCATCCATTTGTATCCCACTGAATTATCCTTGCTCTCAGACTGAATTTGACAATCTTCTCACACAACTACAACCTCCTGTCTGTTTACTCCGTGATTTCAGCAGTCACCACTCATTGTGGGGATCTTCCACCATGGATACGAGAGGCTAATTAATTGAAACATTTCTGGATAACCACAACCTGACTGTTAAATTCTGGCCCTCTAACTCATATTCATCTACCTACAGCTGCTACATCAGCCATAGACTTATCCGTCTGTTCAGCATCTCTTTTTCCAAACATGGAATGGTCGGTGCTGAATGATCCATTTCCACGGTGATCATTTTCCTATCATCAGTTCAATTTAAACACAGGCCGTGTCATGTCCCAAAGGCAGTACTTCTTGGAACTTTCATAAAGCAGACTGGGAAAACTACTCCACTTGTGTCCTACTCGACACTCAATATATTCAACAACAACATGTTGATGCGTAACTAATCACATTACCAACCATATGTTATCTGCAGCAGTATCTTCACTGCTAAGCTTTATGCTATAAATTTGGCTCTGGATCAAATTATTGAACTTTTAATTACGCCTGCCTTAATATACACTGACTCACTCAGTGCTGTCTCTGCTCTAAGTAGTAATACCAATTCTGCTCACCCTGTAATAAAAGAAATATATTCTAAATTACATACTTTCAATAAGTTGAACCAAACTGTGACATTCTGCTGAATCCCAGGGCATTCTGAGATAGCAGGAAATGAAAGAGCAGATCTTGCAGCCAAGCAACAAGATACTACTATTTCACAGACCTTTCAGGTTCCATATACCAATTACAAACACATTATCTGTAAAGCATGTTATAAGAGCTGGTCAACAATCTGGAAAGGTTATCCAAGAAACAAAAGTTACCAAATAAAAGCAGCCCCGAAACTATGGCTCTCCAGTTTCCAGTAAAGCAGGCAAGAAGAAGTAATTCTAACAAGGCTAAGGATTGGGCACACTCACCTCACGCACGAGTATCTCTTAATGAGTAACAGCACACCAGAATGCACATTATGTCATGTCCAACTGACTGTTCATCATTTATTAGTGGACTGCCCTCACCTTTTTAATATCCACCCAAGCACATTAAATCAATTATTATTATTATCATTAGCCATATGGTGCAAGGAAGCCTGAGGCTTATGCTGCACCGGCCAAAAAAAAAAAAATTTACCTATTACTCTGAGAGAAAAGTAGAAAAGAATCACCAAGAAAGGGAAGAACAATGATATCCAGCTCAGGACCCTGGGTGTGCCAAGCCATGCTATGCATTCACCAGATGTGAATGCATAGTCATCTTTAACATTATTACAGATTGTTGGTGATGATCCTAATAAGAAAGAACTGTTTACCTTCCTAAATCATATAGGAATATATAATAAAATATAACAGTTATTACAATAAAATTAAAATATATTAACCATTAGAAAAACACAATATGGCCCTTGCAGCCTATGTGTTGTTAAATTCCACAGCAACAACCCAGAACATAACTAATAGCACAGATTGGCCCCTTCCTGGGGAAGAAGAACATCTGTTCATTATAGAAGAGGAAAATTATAAAGCCTTTACAGCCTTCACACAAAGTATTCGAAATGCGCAGAACTATCCAAAGAATGGCAATTCAGCCCCCAGCAATTAAACAATAATTAATAGTTAAAATTGCCCACATCTCCCAACCCCTCGATGTGGGCACCTCTACGTGGTGAAGAGACCTCCCTGTGACGCTGCTGGTCCTCCAGATTAGCATCACTGGGATCCAATGCCCACAGCCTAGGTTCCAGGCTGTGGGCATTGGATCCCAATTCTATTGACGGTAGCCTAAGCTAATGTCAGTAGAATCTAGAGTGTTTGCTGTGTGCTGCGACCCATGGAAATTCAGAAACGGGGATCCTGGTGATTGAGGAGCCCAGCTTCAATACACCATTTTGGCCCCTGCTTCAACAAGATGGGTGGCCTTGGAAGGCCTGGCTAGGATCAAACGGCCAGTAGGCTCACCTGCAAGGGTCAACCGTGTCAATGCCACACCCCTACCCTCATGGTCTGAGGGACAGGATTCGGGATGGTGGTGGTGTGGGTATGGTGTCTGGGTAGTCCTGGCATCCCACTCCCGAGTGCATTTATTGCATTCCAGGTAGTGGATGTCCCTTTGGGCTCCACAGTGGATGGGGAGCCCGAGCACTGAACCAACTCAAAGCTCTCGTGAATCCTGATAAACTTATTTCTTCAGGGGCCGTAACCTGGTCCCTATCTGAAAAAACAGCCAGTGAAACAGATAATGCTAATTCAGCAAAGAGAGAGCATGAATGGAAATATCATCATGGCCTATCCCAAGGTTTCTAATAATACATTCAAACAGTGGAAAACCTATTCAGAAAATGTTGCCTTCTTTATAGAGAAGGGTTAGTAGGTTCCCTGAAATCAGTTGAGGCTCCATTCTGGGGACCTCTTAATTGAAACTAAAAATGACATCCATTCAGAGCAGCTACATCAAGCAACATCAATCAGAGCAGCTAACTCAAGCAACGTCAATCGGAGCAATACCGATCTCGGTAACACCACATAGAACTCTCAATTCATTGAGAGGTGTTTATTGCAGAGTGGGACCTTCTCGAAGTTACCGAGGAGGAAATCTTCTGTGAACTGAAGCCACAAGGAGTGATTGCTGTTAAGTGAATTTCTGCACATAGGGATGGGAACCTTGTTCCTAGTAGAAACATCATCCTGACTTTCAACTTGCCTTCATCACCTAATGAGATTAGGCTGTTTACATCAACTGCCCAGTATGTCCATATACAGCCACTCCCCCAATTAACGTAAGGTTTGCATTCCGCAGAATGGTACACAAGTTGAATTTAAGTAAGTTGGAATTTCCTTAAATAAGCATTTGGGGAAATTCTGCACTTGCAACTATGCGTGCTGAATTTGATAGAAGCAAAAAGAAACGTTCAACGAATATGTAAATAGAATTATTAAATTTTTTTATCTCATGCGCAGGAAAAATTACACAAGTGTTCAAAATTACAAAAATTTCAAAATTATAAAATTGCAAAAAGAGAGAGGAGACAGGCATAATGTCAGCAAGTTTTACCTTTCGAGCATCGTTGCCAGAATTAACTCTCCAGCTGATAAACAGACCGCTGCGGAAGTTGAGGACTGTGCAGATTTAGATTTTTTTTTTTTTTTTTTTCCAACACATCACAAAATTTCTCTGCAGCTGCAGAATCGGCACTGGTGACTTCACTGCATACTTTAATGTTTTGGAAACCAGCGTAATGCTTGAACCTATTAAACCACCCGTTGCTTGCCATGAACTTAGCTTGGGTTTTGCCATACTTATCGTTATCTTCATAAATACTTGTTGAATGGCCATTAGATTTGGGGGCACTTGCTTCTGAATCTGATTTTCCATCCATATTATTAATAGCTTTTCCATCTTTGATATTGCACCTGAAGGCTGTTTTGTGATCACTGTTGGGGCAGACTGGCCCCGGTGTGAAATACGTTGGTCCTTTAACACATTCTTTTTTTACGCACGCTGTCCTTAAAATAGTATTCACGGTTGAAGCAGCGAGACCTAATTCCATGCAATAGATGACAAACTTTTTCCTGCTTCATACTTCTTAATTAATCATCTTCATTTCTAAATCAATTTTGTTTCGTTTCCTAGCACTGCCAGCACTTGCACTTTCCATTGGTCGCTTTTCCTTCATCATTGTAATAAGTAAATCGGAATGAAGAAAAAATTCTGAAAATTTATTTATGGTTTTTTATATGGTTCAAGATTTCAGTGAAGGAGGAACACATTTCACCATAATAACATAAAAACCCACACAATTCCAGTTATCAGGATTATTGCAAATGCAATAAGATCGAGTTTACTACCCATTTATAATTAGATGAACTAACAGAAAAGCCCAATAAACCAGAAAGTGCAAATTGTTTTTATTGTTTTATGGTAGTGACCTCCAGAAATGTGTTTTAGAAAAATATCACAAAGGTATTCAAAATTGATTCTTATAACGAAACATATAACAATGAAAGTGTAGTGCAATTTCCATTATAAAAATGACCTTTTAGAGAAATACATAGCTTAGTTATGTATCGAAATTTTCAACTTCTGAGGTCTTGGAACGAATTATAAAAAAAAAACAGTCTGTTATTGGGTTCACATTACGATATTTTTACGATACCTCCGTTTATTCCTACGAGATGCAAAATACATTTCCACACATACTTATTCTAATACTTCTATTAGAATAAGTAGCGACCTGGAGCGAGGGGTGTTGGGGGTTTCAGGGACGAATGGCAGTCATCGTGAAACAGGTGGGTATATGGGATGTGTTAGAGTAACTAAAAATAAGAATAGGTACATGTATACTTGCATGTATACCAATGCTAGAAGTATAGTAAATAAATTTGATGAATTTGAAGTGTTGGTCAAGACATCAATGGTGGATATTGTTGGGATATCAGAGACATGGTGTCACACAGATATAAGGAATGCCGAACTGGAATTTGGGGAGTACAGTGTGTACAGAAAGGATAGACAGGATAGGAAGGGAGGAGGTGTTATGCTGTTAATTAAGAAAAACATAAAATCAAAAGAAGTGCATCCAGTTGATATAGATGAACAGTGCACTGTTGAGTCAGTTTGGTGTGACATAAGCACTGCAAAAGCAAAAATAAGAGTAGGAGTGTGTTATAGGCCTAATGACTCGAATGAGTACAGTGAACAATTGTACAGAGAAATAGAGTGGGCTAGTAAATCGGAATGTCTTATAATGGGGGATTTTAACTTCCCAGATATTGACTGGAACTTGTGGCTTGGTCACTCACACATTAGTCAGACTTTTGTGGATTTATTGGATGATTGTTTTCTGCAGCAGCATGTCCGAGAGGCAACCAGAGAAAGTAATACTCTTGATCTGGTTATCAGCAGTGATCATTCATGTATTAGGAATTTGCAGATAAAAGAACCACTAGGTGGCAGTGATCACAGTGTACTGACGTGGGATTTACTTAAAGATTTAATTACCATCAGGGGTAAAGGAAAGGGTTTTTGCTTCCGTAAAGGCAAGTACAGTGGTCTCCGACAGTTTTTAAATTCTGTACAGTGGGATCAACTGACGATGTTACCAACAGTAAATTATAAGTGGGAAGCATTCAAGGAATTAATCGTGGAAGCTACTAAAAGGTTCATACCTATTAAGAAATATTGTTCAAGGTTTAGGCCTAAATGATTGTCAAATGAACTAATGAGACTCGTAACAGAGAAGAAAAATGCATGGGATGCATATAAATTATCAAGCGACTCAGAAGCCTATGGCAGATATAAGTTAATCTGTAATCAGGTCACAAAGGAGGTTCGGCAGGCGAAGGCAGATTACGAGAAATCCTTGGCAAAAGATGCTAAGAAAAACAGCAAGTATTTCTTTACTTATATAAACTCTAAAAGGAAGGGGATGAATCTGATTGGTCCACTTGACATTGATGGTTCGACTGTTGATGATCCTGCTCAGATAGCAAACAAACTGAATGAGTATTTTGCATCTACATTCACACGTGAGGAATTATTAAGGTTTGAAAATGAGAGAAGGTTATCAAATTGTAGCAGGATACTTAATTATTTTGTAATAGCTGAAAGCAAAGTGGAGGAGAAATTGTTGAAGTTAAACATAAGAAAAGCATCTGGGGTGGATGGGATCTATCCGGTTATATTAAAGCAGGCGGCAAAGCAACTAAGCAAACCCTTAGCCATAATTATGAGAGCGTCCTTGGACTCAGGGGAGGTTCCCACGGACTGGAGATGTGCAAATGTATCCCCAATTCACAAAGGGGGATCGAAGGGTGACACGAGTAATTGCAGACCAGTTAGTTTAACTTCTGTTCCTGGTAAAATAATGGAGTCACTGGTTAAAGATGCATTGCAGGATCATCTAGACAAGACTGCGGCAATAATTCAGACACAGCATTGGTTTGTTAAGGGAAAGTCTTGTCTGACAAATTTGATAGGATATTATGATGTGGTTACAAAGGAACTGGATGCAAAAAATAATTTTGATATCATATATTTGGATTTCAGGAAAGATTTTGACACTGTTGCGCATGGAAGACTATTGTACAAATTCGAGCAGAATGGTATTAAGGGTAAGTTGCTACAATGGATAAAAGGATGGTTAAGTGGGAGAAGACAGAGGGTGGTAATCAATGGATGCTGCTCTTCTTGGACTAATGTTATTAGTGGGGTCCCACAGGGTTCGGTGTTAGGTCCACTGTTGTTTTGTATATTTATCAATGATATTGATGAAGGTATATCAGGCTTAATGTCGAAGTTTTGCAGATGATACAAAGGTTGGCAGGGTTGTTAATGGCAGTGTGCTACTGCAACAGGATCTGGATAATTTGGGCAGATGGGCTAAGAAGTGGCAACTTAATTTAACCTTGACAAATGCAAAGTACTGCATATTTGTAGAAGTAACCCCAGAGAAACGTACCAACTGTGGTACTACACTTAAGGTGGTAGAAAATGAAAAAGACCTGGGAGTAATTGTGCAGTCAGATATGAAGTTTTCTGAGCAATGCAGACAGGCTGCCAGGGCAGGTGATGGGGTTTTGTCAATGATATATAGGAATTTTGCTAGCAGGGAAAAGGAGGTGATTATCCCTCTGTATAAGGCAATGGTCAGGCCACGCCTAGAGTACTGCGTACAGGTCTGGAGGCCTCATTTTAGGAAGGATGTAGATTTACTTGAGCGTGTACAGAGAAGGGCAACAAGATTGGTGAGGGGAATGAAGGGATCCTCTTATCAAGAGAGGCTTAAGTTCTGCAAATTGCAGTGGCTGGAGACTAGGTACCTGCGCGGTGATCTGATTGAGGTGTATAAGGCTTTGAATGAGTTCAGCACGCTGAATTCTGATGGGATCCTTCCACTTGTTCAGATTACGAACCTAAGGGGGCATAAATTCAAATTAAGAAAGGATATATGTAGAATAGATGAGCAGAAATTTGCCTTTAGTCAGCGGGTGGTTAATTGCTGGAACAAACTTCCATCTGTCGTGGAAGTTGATAGGTTGAATAAATTTAAGGAGGAACTGGACAGGCATTTGGAGGGAATGGTGTGATTTTTTTTTTTTTTTTTTTTTTTTTTTTGGCTGATGCTGCATAAGCTCATACACTTGCTTTCTTGCATCACATGCCACTACTACTACTACTACAATTTTTTTAAGTTTGCACCCCCCCGGCAAAAACGTACGTAAAGTCGAATTTCAGTAAGTTGGGTATTATGTAAGTCGGGGAGTGGCTGTATTCCAAATCCTTTACAGTGCTTTAGTTGCTAGAAATATGGACATTCGCAAATGGCCTGTCGCGGAGTCCTTGCATGTGCTCAGTGTGGTGCAAGAGACCATGAAACAACATCATGTTCAGCTGAAAAACCACCTGGATTAACTGCCAAGGAGAACACCCAGCTTACTCTCGACATGTCAAAGGTGGAAGGAAGAAAAGGAAATATAATGACTAAAGACTGAACTGAATATCTCGTACCGGGAGGCCAGAAAAGCAGTTAAACCAGCATGGCAACATATGCCGAAAAGGTATCCAAGAAACATTCGATTGGGACTCAAACAGAAATAGAGAGTAGAAATACCACCGAAATAGCCATTCACTCCCATCGCTCGCTATTTACTGAGTTCAGAGAAACCAGCACAGAAATCTCAGTCAGCTGCCGCTCCAGTATCGGTACCTCCCAGTGTTTCAGCACTAAATTAGCATTGCAGACAACTGAACCACCCACAAGAAAAAATGGATGTCGAAACCAAGGAGGTACATGACAATTCAGTCTTGGAATGCTTTATGGAGGAAGAAATAGACACAGGACCGCGTCCATACTTCCCCAGGAAAGAGAAATCCAGGACTGATAAAATTAAGCCCTCAGCACTTTGGAAGTTGCCTGATGGACCCACCAAGCCAAAATAATGGCTAAATTCCTATAGTGGCATTGCCGTGGATTCCAGAAAAATACCAATGACATCAAGGCACTCCTGCAAAAGCACAAGCCAGCTTCCTTTTGCATACAGGAGACTTATTTAAAGGCAAATGATGACCCCCACCATGCTTTTTTTTTTTTTTTTTTTTTTTTTTTTAGGAGCATTAGCAACTAAGGCCATATTGTTCCGGGGATATGCGGTGGTCATTCCCTGACCTTTCCGCATCCTCCGTATTTGGTGGTGATGGGCTCGAACCCCGGTCTAATCAAGAAGCGTGTGCCACACACTGCTGCTCCTGCCCACCTGGCTACGGAGGCGCCCCCACCATGCGCAACATTACCTTCATCCGTAAGGATAGGATTGTGGATGATACTGCTCATGGTGGAGTCGCAATCCTCACGGGCAACCAGACTCCCTTTCAGCCTTTGTAACTTACGACTATTATTGAGGCTGTAGCAGTTCACCTTACAGTGGGATTCTCATTCTGTCTGCTCTGTTTATTTGCCACCTGGGATTGACATCCCCCAAAAATACAGACCTTGAAGATCTTATCATGCAATTGCCTTCTCCTTGCTTAATTCTTGGGGATTTTAATGGACAAAATACCCTGTGGGGTAGTGCTAATATCAATAGAAGGGGATGAGTCATTGAGAATATGATCACTAACAATGACCTCTCCCTTCTTAATGTGGGAACAGATACCTTCTTCCACATGCCTACCCATACATTCTCTGTCATTGATCTCTCTCTATCTGCTCCCCTTCTCTCCTTCCTTCACTTACTTGGGAAGTGGAGGAAAATCCATACAGAAGCGATCACTTCCCCATGACAAACACCACTAACTAGTGGTAGACAGTGTCTGCTATTTGGTTTACCACGGTTGAAGATTGATCAGGCTGACTGGAATGCCTTTCAACATCTGGCAAACCTCAACATTGCTACAGTCAGTCAGGAGCCTATCAATGATGCAGTCATGTACATCACAGACACTATTGTTAGGCGCCTCCGTAGCCAGGTGAAAGGAGCAGCAGTGCGTAGCACACGCTTCTTGATTAGACCGGGGTTCGAGCCCGTCACCACCAAATACGGAGGATGCGGAAAGGTCAGGGAATGACCACCGCATATCTCAGAGCAATATGGCCTTAGTTGCTAATGCTCCTAAAAACCAAATAACTAACCGACACTATTGTTACACCCAGGTCCTGAGCTGGATATCATTATTCTTCTCTTTCGTGGTGATTCCTTTCTACTTCTCTCTCTCTCTCAGGGTAATTTGGGAATTTTTTGGCTTGTGCAGTATAAGCCTCAAGCTTCCTTGCACCATATGGCTAATAATAATAATAATATAGTGACTCATCAAGCATGTTACAGGCTTTATTATCGATGAGGTATAACCCACATCTGATCCTCTCCCGGATCCGGCAGATTAGCATTAGCATTAGTAGAGGCATTTGATGCAAGAAAGCAAGCTTATGCAGCATCAGCCAAAAAAAAAAAAAAAAAAAAAACCACGTCCACTTCACCCCTCTGTTCGTTCAAAATACCTGTCCAGCTGAGCCTTAAACTTATTTCGGCTATCAACTTCCACGACAAGGGATGGAAGTCTGTTCCACCAACCAACCACTCGCTGGCTAAAGGCAAATTTCCGCACATCTATCCTACATCTGTCTTTCCTCAATTTGAATTTATGCCCTCTCAGGTGATTATTCTGAGCGAGAGGAAGAATCCCATCAGCATTGAGCATTCTCAAACCATTCAATGCTTTATACACCTCTATCAGATCACCTCGCTGGTGCCTAGTCTCCAGACACTGTAATTTGCAAAACTTAAGCCTTTCTTCGTAAGAGCACCCCTTTGTTCCATTCACTAATCTTGTTGCCCTTCTCTGTACTCGTTCCAGCAGCTCTACATCCTTCTTGAAATGAGGCCTCCAGACCTGTATACAGTACTCTAGGTGTGGCCTGACCATTGCCTTATACAAGGGAATAATCACCTCCTTATCCCTGCTAGAAACATTCCTATATATCGTTGACAATACACCATGAGCTACTCTTGCAGCCCATCTGCACTGCTCAGAGAACTTCATATCTGCCTGCACAACCACCCCCAGGTCCCTTTCATTCTCTACCACTGTCAGTGTAGTACCACAGAGTTGATACGTTGCTCTGGGGTTGCTGTTTCCCATGTGTAGTACTTTACATTTGTCAATGTTAAATTTCATTTGCCACCTCTCAGCCCATCTGCTCAACCTTCCCAGATCCTGTTGCAGCAGCATAGTGTCAGTAGTGTCCTTGACAACCCTGCCTACCTTTGTATCGTCTGCAAACGTCGACATTAAGCTTGATATACCATCATCAATATCATTTATGAATACAGAAAACAATAATGGACCCAACACTGAGCCCTGAGGGACTCCACTAATAACATTAGTCCACGATGAGCAGTGTCCATTGATTACCACTCTCTGTCTTCTCCCCCTCAGCCACCCCTTTATCCACAGCAGCAATTTGCCTCCAATGTCACACTGCTCCAATTTGTGCAGCAGTCTTCCATGTGCAACAGTATCAAAAGCCTTTCTATGATCCAAGTATATAATATCAAAGTTATTCCCTGCATCCAGTTCCTTTGTGACTGCATCATAGTATCCAATCAAATTGGTCAGGCAAGACTTCCCCTTAACAAAACCATGCTGTGTCCGAGCTATAACTGAAGTCTTGTCTAAATGATCCTGCAGTGCTTCTTTAACTAGTGCCTCCATTAATTTTCCTGGAACAGAAGTTAAACTCACAGGTCTATAATTGCTTGTGTCAGCCTTTGATCCTCCTTTGTGAATTGGGGTCATATTTGCACATCTCCAGTCTGCGGGTACCTCCCCTGAGTCCAAAGAAGCTCTCATAATTATGGCTAAGGGTTTGCTTACTTCCTCTGCTGCCTCCTTTAATATAACTGGATAGATCCCATCCACCCAAGGTGCCTTTCTTGTGTTGATCTTCAACAGTTTCTCCTCCACTTTACTCTCAATTATTACAAGATTCTCTAGCTTACTGCTAGAGTTGAATACACCCCTGGCTTCCCCCTTGCTAAATAACTCCTCATGTGTGAATGTCGATGCAAAATATTCATTTAGTTTGTTAGCTACCTGAGCAGGATCATCAACAGTTGACCCATCGATATCAAGTGGACCAATCTGATTCATCCCCTTCCTTCTAGAGTTTACATAAGTAAAGAACTCTTTGCTGTTTTTCTTTGCATTCCTTGCCAAAGATTTCTCGTACTCTGCCTTCGCCTGCCTAACCTCCTTTGTAACTTGGTTACAGAACAACTTGTATCTATCATAGGCTTCTGTGTCATGTGTTAATTTGTATGTATCCCATCCATGTTTCTTCTCTGCCATATGCCTCATCAGTTCATCTGACATCCATTTAGGCCTAAACCGTGAACAATATTTCTTAGTTGGTATGTAAAGCCTAGTAGCTTCCAAGATAAGTTCTTTGAATGCTTCCCATTTTGCATTTGCTGTTGGTAACATCATCAGTTGGTCCCACTGTATAGAATTTAAATACTGTCTCAGTCCATCGTAGTCGCCTTTACGAAAGCAATAACCCTTCCCTTTACCCCTAATGGTAGTTACCTCTTTGAGTAAATCCCACTTCAGCACACTGTGATCACTGCCACCTAGTGGTTCATTTATCTGCAGATTCTTAATGCATGAAGAGTCACTGCTGATAATCAAATCAAGTATTCCTCCCTCTAGTTGCCTCCCGAACATGCTGATGTAGAAAACAATCATCCAATAAATCCACAAAAGCCTTGCTAGTGTGTTAGTGACCAGCCCCCAAACTCCAGTCAATATCTGGGAAATTAAAATCTCCCATTATAAGACTCTCTGATTTACTGGCCCACTCTATTTCCCTGTACAGTTTCTTATTATACTCATCAGAGTCATTAGGCCTATAGCACACTCCTACTCTCAATTTTGATCTCCCAATGCTTATGTCACACCAAACTGACTCGACACTGCACTGTCCAGCGATGTCCACTGGCTTCACTTCCTTGGATTTTATGTATTTCTTAACTAATAGCATAACCCCTCCTCCCTTCCTATCCAGTCTATCCTTTCTGTAGACGTTGTACTCCTCAAATTCCAGTTCTGCATTCCTTATATCTGTGTGACACCAAGTCTCTGATATCCCAACAATATCTGCCTTTAATGTTTTGAGCAATACCTCAAATTCATCAAATTTATTTACTAAACTCCTAGCATTGGTGTACATGCAAGTATACATGCACCTATTTCTATTCTTAGCTACCCTAACACAACCCATGTGTTTACTTGTACCGCAATGACTCCCAGCAGTCTCTGAAATATCCTGCATCTTGTTTTTCAGGCTTCTGCTCATTCCAATAGAAGCAGTGCAAGAATCTCTTTCACCTCTGCCAGTGGCTACTGTTAATCTATTCGTCTTTGTATCCCCCCAAGCTAGCAGTTTTCCGACCCACCTAACACTGCCTCGATAGCATCAGCAAATATTCTTGCACCCTTTCTATTTAAGTGTATCCCATCCCTGTAGAAGCAATCTCTCCTGTTAACAAGTACAGTCCAGGCTGAAAAAAATTCTACCCCTTGAGCTTTGCACAATCTTTCCAGGGCCGAATTGATCGACAAGGCTCTCATCATATACTCCCTCCTATCGTGTCTGGACAGAATTGTAGACACTTTCAAATTCAACCCTATTTCACGGCTTTTTTTCAACAGTGACCTGTACTTGTTAAGCAATTCTGCCGGTCTTCTACTCTTGATATCATTAGTGCCAACGTGTACAACTATATCACCTTTTGTGCCCTTAAAAGATGATATCTGCTCTACAACGTCATCAACCTTTGCCTCTGCCAGACATACCCTGGTCCTGTTCCACCTATCCTTTTTACAAAGCATGTTCCCCGTTTCCCTGACAATAGAGTCATCAACAACTACTAGTTCCTTTGGGACCAGCGCATTCTGCCTTGGTGGTTGCCGCTGTGTTGCGCGACGACCGAGTGCAAGCTCTGGCGTTGATGTGGGCAGCTGAGAGCTTGATGGGCCCCTCAATTTAGTTCCTTCAAGGGCATCCACCCTGTCCTTCAAGCTCTCATATAGGCCCATAAGAACGCTGAGTTGTTGCCTGATTTCGATACACTCCTTGCATCGCGCACACACAAAGACATCCCCCATGGCAATATCATGTCCCGTACCTGAATGCTCCACAAACATCATGCAAGCTGTGCATTTTAGATCCTTTTTTCTCTCGTGGAATTAGAATGTGACATTCGCTTTTGCTGGATCCCAAGCCACATTGGGATCCAGGGAAATGAATTAGCTGATACCACTGCCAAATCAGCCATTTCCCTGGATAATCATTGCCTGTCAGTCCCCTATACCTGTCAGTCCCCTATACAGGCAAATAATACGTTCTAAATTACATTCCCAATGGCTAGATCCTTGGCATGGACAGACCACAAATAAACTACATCACATTAAGCCTGTAATTACACAATGGCAGTCCACTCTATGCAAGGTTCGAAGAGAGGAAGTTGTTCTTGCTCAGCTCCGCATAGGTCATAGTCATCTAACACATTCCTGTTTGCTGAGGGCGGATGACTCACCTGTGTGTGAGATGTGTAATGCTATTTTAACTGTCCATCATCTTTTTATAGAATGTCCTGTTTTTATTGAAGCATGACACTTGTTTTACCGCTTTTAATAATCTGACTGAACCATTTACACTCAGTCAGATTATAGGTAACAGAGACAACATGTCTGACGTTTTTAACTCTTTACACTTTATTAATTTATATGCAAAGGTCTAAGTGTTATACTTTATATGGTTTTACTTAACTTTATTACATAATATTTACTTGCTTTACATAGTAGCTTAGGTATAGGCTACCAAAATATTTAGTCTCTTGTTAAATTATATGCGCCTAATAAATCCCTAAACCAACAACAACAACCTGTTAAATTTGACTTGGCACATTATAGCCTTAGCTGCTAATGTGCCATTAAAAACCAAATCAACCAACCAACCACGTCTCTCATCACACCCAGACGATGACTTAAAAACTGTTAGGACAGCAGTATTCTGCAATGTAGAATGAAAGAAGAATGAAAGGCAGAACAAATAGGCTGGTCACTGAGTGAAAGAGTGAATTAGGAATTATGGTAAAAGGGAATAAATGTCAGTTTTGGTGAAAGAAAGAGTAACCCAGCACGAGGAAAATGGAGTGAATGAGTGTTATGAAGCATACAAAGTAGTAGGAACTTCCGAATTCAGTGTCAAGGATAGTAAAGATTTTGTATGCTTCATAAGAAGTCAGCACATAGAAGAAAATGAAGCTATGATATCTTTTGATGTGACATCGCTTTTTACGTGCATTCCTATCAACCATGGGGTACTTTGTGCCCACATGGCCTTACAGAATGATACCATCTTGAGTAGCAGAACACAGTTAAACTTAGAAGATATTTGTAAAGGTATAGAACTATGCCTCTCAAGCACCACCATGATTTTTGGTAATATTATGTATAAGCAGGTTAACGGTACAGCCATGAGCTCCCCCCCCCCATTAGTGCGATTATTGCTAATCTAGCTATGGAGGAGCTCGAGGCTAGAATATTTAATGGTCAAGATCTCCCTATGCGAACTTGAAAGAGATATGTCGATGATACATTCTCAATTATTCAAAAGGGGAGTGAAAATGAAGTGTTGAATTTTTTAAATGGCTTCTCCCCATTCATACAATTTACCTCGGAGGTAGAGGAAGAAGGATTTTTGCTGTTCCTAGATGTATTGGTTTGTAGAGAAGGCCAACAACTAAAAACTAAAGTCTCTAGGAAACCGATGTGCAAAGGCCAGTACTCACATTATAATTCTGCCCAGACCAATCATCATAGGAACAGTGCGGTCAGAGCGTTAATAGATAGGGCAAAATCGCATTGTAGTACCTCCGAGGATAGGAAAGAAGAATATGAACGCGTCATGGCAGATCTTACAAAGTGTGGCTACCCCCAGAGGACTATACAAAAGTATATTGTTGAAAATCAGAGAAGAGGTGAGCCCTTCACTCCAATAGCCACTGCATACATTCCCTACTATCCGGGCTTAACGGAGCATATAACTAGAGTACTAAGAAACTATCAGACGTGTTGTGTGCAGATTCCAGGTCGGAAGCTGCACACAATCGTGTCACAAGTAAAAGACCCCATTCAAAAAGAGAATGCTAGTGGAGTCATCTAGTGGGGAAACAAAGTGCCGTCTCAAAGAACATCTGGGAGAGCACACAGGGGCAATAAGGAATGCAGATTATGGCAAGTCCGCCGTGGCCGAACATTTTTGGGAGAAGCAACACCAGATCTCCCCGGACGAAGCTATCATCACCGATCGGGCACATAGGTTCTGTGACTGCAAGTGGCTCGAGAGTTTGCGGGTTAATTTGACATTAATAGAGACAGAGGCTTGCGGATTAGCATTAGCATTAGCATTAGTAGAGGCATACGATGCAAGAAAGCAAGCTTATTCAGCATCAGCCCAAAAAAAAAAAAAAAAAAAAACCCTCTCCCATTTCACCCCTCCGTTCGTTCGAAATACCTGTCCAGTTGAGCTTTAAATTTGTTTAGGCTATCAACTTCAACAACAAGTGATGGAAGTCGGTTCCACCAACCAACCACCCGCTGGCCAAAGGCAAATTTCCGCACATCTATCCGACATCCGTCCTTCCTCAATTTGAATTTATGCCCTCTGAGGTGATTATTCTGAGAAAGATGAAGAATCCCATTGGCATTGAGCATGCTCAAACCATTCAAGGCCTTATACACCTCTATCAGATCACCTCGCCGGTGCCTAGTCTCCAGACTCTGTAATTTGCAAAACTTAAGCCTTTCTTCGTAAGAGCAACCCTTTGTTCCATTTACTAATCTTGTTGCCCTTCTCTGTACCCGTTCCAGCAGCTCTACATCCTTCTTGAAATGAGGCCTCCAGACCTGTATACAGTACTCAAGATGTGGCCTAACCATTGCCTTATACAAGGGAATAATCACCTCCTTATCCCTGCTAGAAAAATTCCTGTATATCATTGACAAGACACCATGAGCTACTCTTGCAGCTCGTCTGCACTGCTCAGAGAACTTCATATCTCCCTGCACAATTACCCCCAGGTCCTTTTCATTCTCCACCACTGTCAGTGTGGTACCGCAGAGTTGATACGTTGCTCTGGGGTTACTGTTTCCCATATGCAGTACTTTACATTTGTCAATGTTAAACTTCATTTGCCACCTCTCAGCCCATCTGTTCAACCTTTCCAGATCCTGTTGCAGCAGCATAGCGTCAGTAGTGTCCTTGACGACCCTGCCAACCTTTGTATCATCTGCAAACTTGGACATTAAACTTGATATCCCATCATCAATATCATTCATAAACACCGAAAACAACAACGGACCCAACACTGAACCTTGAGGAACTCCACTAATAACATTAGTCCACGTTGAGCAGTGTCCATTGATTACCACTCTCTGTCTTCTGCCACTCAACCATCCCCTTATCCATAGCAGCAATTTGCCTCCAATGCCACACTGCTCCAATTTGTGCAGCAGTCTTCCATGTGCAACAGTATCAAAAGCCTTTCTAAGATCCAAATATATAATATCAAAGTTATTCCCTGCATCCAGTTCTTTTGTGACTACATCATAGTATCCAATCAAATTGGTCAGGCAAGACCTGCCCTTAACAAAACCATGCTGCGTCTGAGCTATAACTGAATTCTTGTCTAGATGATCCTGCAGTGCTTCTTTAACCAGTGCCTCCATTAATTTACCTGGAACAGAAGTTAAACTAACAGGTCTATAATTACTTGTGTCAGCCTTTGATCCTCCTTTGTGAATTGGGGTTACATTTGCACTTCTCCAGTCTATGGGTACCTCCCCTGAGTCCAAAGAAGCTCTCATAATTATGGCTAGGGGTTTGCATACTTCCTTTGCTGCCTCCTTTAATATAACTGGATAGATCCCATCCACCCCAGGTGCCTTTTTTATGTTTATCCTCAACAATCTCTCCTCCACTTTCCTCTCAGTTATTACAAAATCATCCAGCTCACTGCCAATGTTTACTTTACCTACATCATTCTCCTTCCTGAATAACTCCTCATGCGTGAATGTAGATGCAAAATACACGTTTAGATTGTTAGCCACCTGAGCAGGATCCTCAACTGTTGAACCATCAATATCCAGTGGACCAATCTGATTCATCCCTTTCCTTCTCGAGTTCAAGTATGTAAAGAACTCTTTTCTGTTTTTCTTTGCATCCTTTGCCAAGGATTTTTCGTAGTCTGCCTTTGCCTGCCTAATCTCCTTTGTGACTTGGTTACAGACCAACTTATATCTATCATAGGCTTCCATGTCACCCATTAATTTATATGTATCCCATGCATTTTTCTTCTCTGCCACATGTCTCATTAGTTCATCTGACAACCATTTAGGCCTAAACCTTGAACAATATTTCTTAGTTGGTATGTAAAGCCTGGTAGCCTCCAAGATTAGTTCCTTGAATGCTTCCCATTTTGAGTTTGCTGTTGGTAACATCATCAGTTGGTCCCACTGTATAGAATTTAAATACTGTCTCAGACCATCATAGTCGCCTTTACGAAAACAAAAACCCTTCCCTTTACCTCTGATGGTAGTTACCTCCTTGAGTAAATCCCACTTCAACACACTGTGATCACTGCCACCTAGTGGTTCATTTATCTGCAGGTTCTTAATGCATGAAGAGTCACTACTGATAATCAGATCAAGAGTATTGCTCCCTCTTGTTGCCTCACGAACATGCTGGTGTAGAAAACAATCATCCAATAAATCCACAAAAGCCTTGCTAGTGTGCGAGTGACCAACCCACAAATTCCAGTCAATATCTGGGAAATTAAAATCCCCCATTATAAGACTCTCTGATTTACTGGCCCACTCTATTTCCCTGTACAATATCTTATTATACTCATCAGAGTCATTAGGCCTATAGCACACTCCTACTCTCAATTTTGATTTCCCTATGCTTATGTCACACCAAACTGATTCGGCACTGCCCTGTCCATCGATGTCGACTGGCTTCACTTCCTTGGACTTTATGTGTTTCTTAATTAATAGCATAACCCCTCCTCCCCTCCTGTCCTGTCTATCCTTTCTATACACATTGTATTCCCCAAATTCCAGTTCCGCATTACTTATATCTGTGTGACACCACGTCTCTGATATCCCAACAATATCTGCCTTTGATGTTTTGAGCAATACCTCAAATTCATCAAATTTATTTACCCAACTCCTAGCATTGGTGTACACGCAGGTATACATGCACCTGTTTCTATTCTTAGCTACCCTAACACAACCCATGTGTTTACTTGTAACGCAATGACTACCAGCAGTCTCTGAAATATCCTGCATCTTGTTTTTCAGACTTCTGCTCATATCAATAGAAGCAGTGCAAGAATCACTTCCACCTCTGCCAGTGGCTACTGTTAATCTATTAGTCCTTGTATCCCCCCCAACTAGCAGTTTCCGACCCACCTAACACTGCCTCGACAGCATCAGCAAAAATTCTTGCACCCTTTCTATTTAAGTGTATCCCATCCCTGTAGAAGCAATCTCTCCTGTTAACAAGTACAGTCCAGGCTGAAAAAAATTCTACCCCTTGAGCCTTGCACAATCCCTCCAGGGCCGAATTGATCGACAAGGCTCTCATCATATACTCCCTCCTATCGTGTCTGGGCAGAATTGCAGACACTTTCAAGTTCAACCCTAATTCACGGCTTTTTTTCAGCAGTGACCTGTACTTGCTAAGTAATTCCGCCGGTCTCCTACTCTTAATATCATTCGTGCCAACGTGTACAACTATATCACCTTTTGTGCCCTTAAAAGATGATATCCGCTCTACAATGTCATCAACCTTTGCCCCTGGCAGACATACCCTGGTCCTATTCCACCTATCCTTTTTACAAAGCATGTTCCCCGTTTCCCTGACAATAGAGTCACCAACAACTACTAGTTCCTGTGGGACCAGCGCATTCTGCCTAGGGGGCTGCTTCTGTGTTGCCTGATGACCAAGTGCAAGCTCTGGCGTTGATGTGGGCAGCTGAGAGCTTGATGGGCCCCTCAATTTATTTCCTTCGAGGGCATCCACCCTGTCCTTCAAGCTCTCATAAAGGCCCATAACAACGCTGAGTTGTCGCCTGATTTCCTTGCACTCCTTACATCGTGCACACACAAAGACATCCCCCTTGGCAGTATCATGTCCCGTACCCAACTGCTCCGCAAACATCAAGCAAACAGTGCATTTTAATAGACTGTGATTCAGAGGGCAACTGGCCCCCTCAGTTCTCCCCTGAACCACAGCACTCCCATTAGCTTGAGCCTTTTGCTTTGCTGCTCTGGTTAGAGTCATGATTCCAATGTAATTCAATAAAATTTAAAACAGAAATTAAATCCTTAAGTTATATTATATATATATATATATATATATATATATATATGGATATATATATTGTTTTTTTTTTTTTTTTTCGGTATCTAGTGTTCCCTTTATACAACTTCCGTATCACGTGTACCACTATAGTTATGTATTAATTATTTGTTACGATTAAGTCGTTATATATATTTATAGAGTTAAAAATACAATTTAATTGACAATAAAGTTTATCAAGATTAATAGATTTACTGAATAATTGACAATATTATATTATGCACTATACTACACTAAGCTTATGCTATCGTGTAAAAATGGCGGGAATTCACGAACGAGTATCAAGTATGTATTAATTATTTGTTACGTTTGTACTCTAAGTCGTTATATATATATAGTTAAAAGAACAATTTAATTGCCAATGAAGTTCGACAAGATTAATAGATTTACTGATTAATTTTCACGTAACTATGGCGGCTGTCTATGAACGGTAAACTCGTGTATTTGATACCCTTTCCGATACTAAGTAATACCTACAAATCTCTATCTAAGTTACTTTAACTTTAAGTACCGTAAATAGGAATATAAAGCTACTCTAGAAATAAGTTAATATGTCAATTTAAACTAATAAAGCAGAATATAAATCAGAAAAAACTTCTCTGTTCCAGTAGCGGCAGAAAGGCACGTCCGCACAGGAAACTCTCGTGCTCAAAACGTGCTCAAAATTCATCCCCTCTTTGAGGCTACGATCCTCAGAAGGGATGAACGATTTCACATGACGCACTCCTGAGCCGCTTCCAGTCCCAGTACATAGGAGAATAGAACACATGGTGATGAAACACGTGATTTAGACTGTAAACCTGCTGGTACTTAAGATGCACCGCAGTACAAGGAAGCTACCACTGAGAAAGAACGCAGGAGCCTTCGAAAGATACGGTCGGTTTTATCGCTCTTAACCCGGTATTTTAATGTATTTATCGATGTATATATATATTTTATGTATTTTATCCTTTTTAGTTGTAAAGTTATTTTAATTGTAAATATATAGTAATAAACACATAGTTTTCAAAATTCCAGTTTCCGTGTTTCATTTTATGAGTGGTTGGTGAGAAACATTGAAAATCACAATATGAATTGACCCACCCCAGAGGCCTGTTTGCCGAACACAAACACTATCACTGCATTCGCCCCTGGCATGCAAGAAACTTGGGGCTAGGCCTGCACCACAACTGAAGAATAACAGTAAGTTGAAGTGCCCAGGGAATGCAGTACAGAAAGCAAGAGTCGAACAAATCAAATGAAAGCCAGAAGAACGAATGAGTGTGTAAGTATGGGAGAAAAAGAACACAAACCATAAATGTTACAGTTAAGTACATACTAACCCTAGTTTTAATCTTTTATATTCTTTCTTATTTAGCTTAATTATTAAGCATTAGTATTTAAAATTACATTACACACCATTGCATCCCCCCTGGTGTTGTGAGAAAAAAAATGAATGGGTGAGTGAGAGAAAAAAAAAAAAATATATATATATATACTTTGTATATTAACAGAAAAAAAAAATTATTATAAACTATAAGAAAAAAGTATAAAAATAGAATGCAAGTAGAGTGAGAATGTGGATTATGAATGAAGTAAATGTGTTTCTCTCCCTCCCCGGAGCAGGATGCGCAGTTTGACCTTCCTACTGGATTCGACACTACTTTGACCTGACAACCAACACCGACAAAGACATACTGCAGCTTTGCAGCCAACATGCCATTTGGTGATTTCAACTGGGTACTCAAACCCAGTTTCCCTTTAAAATCCCATCCCCAAGCAGGGGCAGGAGGAGATGGGTCTCTGCCTCCCCCATACTTCACTTGGTGGGGCTCATCCCCACTGGCCTCTTTGGGGATTGGGGATACCTACTCTATCGTCCCCATTCTTCTACCTGTCTCCTCCCCCACTGTAATTAAACCGACCGAATATGCCCCTAACAATACCACCAAATTCTAATCAATGTCTAGAAATTCAACTGCTTTCTTGTAAACTTCTTTCGGCCTTTCCAAATTCTAGTGTTCACCCCACCTTTTAGGTCTTGCCACTGAAATCCAGAAAATAGGTGGCAGGGCCTGCCAGAGTACTTAAATAATCTACTGGGTGCCTGACCTGCCTCATCGTGGCAAAGTGTGGGCTACAGTGGGTCCCAATAGGGCCCAATGGCTACATGGTCAGAGAAACAGCAGAACATAACACTACACAACAAACCACTCCCCACACACTTTTTAAATCTCTGGCCTCCACAGAGTTCTATATCATACAAACAGAGTACACAATGCGGAGATGGGGGAAACCCCGGTGCCATCAAACAACTAACACACTTTACCATCAGTGGTTTCCATTTTCGACATGTGGTTTTCAGTTTTGTTTGCATCATGCTTTATATCATTTACTGTTGTTCTTCCTATTCCATAAACCGGTGCTATACTTGTAGCACTTTCACCTTTACTTAGACGATTGATTATTTAAATTTTTTTTTTTGTGATAATCCTAACACAACTCGCTTACTCTGTCATTTCTCTGTCATTCTCTGTTTTCTCTGTCATTTCAATGAGTTTACTAAATAAAAATTATTAGAATATTAAACAAGAGGTTAAAGTCCAACCGTATACAGTGAGTTGTAAACAAAGACAGTGATACATGGTGCCATTATCACAATGTAGTGGGATTAAGTGACGGTTAACAGAGACTGACAGTAAATAGGGTGATGGATAATCGAAGTTCTCCTCTAATAGAATAAGTGAAAATTTTGGTCTGAAGTTAAACCTCAACAAAACAAAAATTGCAATCAGTAAGAAAGAAGTGCAAACAAAAATTGCAATCAGTAATGAAGAAACTAAAAGCTTAAAAGTTATCGCTGTCTTGAATGTATGCTGAGCAAGGACTGGGACCATTCTATTGAACAAGCACATGCAGCATTTCTTAAAATGAAGAATCTTCTATGCCACAGTGAGCTTACGCTTCCTTTAAGAACAAGAATATTGAGATATTTTGTCATTTCTGTCCTCCTTTATGAAGCTGAAGCCTGGACACTGACAAAGAAGACCTGGAATAAGTTAAATGCTTTTGAAATGTGGTGTTACGTTAAGAGTGTCATGGACTGAAAAAAAAAACAATGATGAGATCATGAGATGAATGAAGAAAAAGGACAGAAATAACTAACACCATTAAGGAGAGGAAACTAAAATATTTAGGATATTTGATGAGGAATGACAAATAGACACTAAAAAAAATAACATGTTGCAATTGATAATCTAGGTAAGATGGAAAAAGAAATAGAGGGAAAAGAAGGAAATCTTGTTTAGCAAACCTCAGAGAGTGGTAAGATCAGAGTAACAAGGGATTGTTTAGGGAGTCTACATCGTGTTCGTCCATTGCGAAGATGACAGCCAACCTCTGCAAAGAGATAGCACACAGAAGAAGAAATCTTAGGAAGTAATGCTGTGATCTCTCTCTCTCTCTCTCTCTGGTTACCTCAATATGCTAAATGAGGAATATAAATGAATCATATAAAGAAATTTATAAGGCTTCATTTTCATAGAATTCAGTTATCAGTGGATCAACAAAATCATATAATCGTGAGCTTTACTGGCATCAGCAAACATCCAGCATTGGATTTTTCAATGAGACCAGGTGCACAAATTCCAAAAATCTTAATGTTATCATGGCTAAGTTTAATATTGATTCTTTTTACAGCAAGATGAGAGAGAGACCACAAGTAACCACACAAGGGCAGAGGGAAATAGGCTAGCTGAATGACTTAACAAAAAAATCCAGGTGCTGGATTTATGTATTATGTTCCATTAATATATCAGGAGCAACATTCAAACAGCAACCTTTATTTCTTAGGTAAGTACAGTAACCATTGGACAAATCTGACATTGTGTTAACATTTTGACTTAATGCTGATTACTATTATTCTGTGGAGATTACAGGGATCAGAACTACGATATTATTTAATAAAAATTATAAATTACTTTTGAATACTTAGGTTATATACATAACCTTTAAAAAAAAAAAACTGCAATTTTCAAAAATCTGGCTTGTGCTGTGTTTAAATTAGTTTCAGCTAATTTTGTGCTATTTTTTAACTAATAAAAATTCATTACTAATAAAGTGAATAGCATACAGTCATTATTTATATCAGTGAATAGCATACATAAAATTATTTATATCAGAATATTTAATAATCCATCACCTCCTCAGTCCCATAGATGCCAGATTATTTCTATCCAGAATAGTTCTGTTATATGTTAATTAAATAGAAAACATATCAAACTTATAATTTTTATTTTATGTGTAAAAGTCACTATTGTTCTTAAATACCTGAAAACTCTTAATCAACAGTTTTTTTTTTTTTTTGCTCTACATGTATGTAATGTATGCCTAAATTTTTTTTTTTCTAAACATTTAACTTTTTTTTACAGAGTGTGACTGAGGGCTACAATGGGACTGTTTTTGCATATGGTCAAACAGGGTGTGGAAAGTCTTTTACAATGCAAGGAATTCCTGATCCCCCTGCACAGAGAGGAGTTATCCCACGTGCTTTTGAGCATATCTTTGAAGCTATTTCTACCACTGAAAATGCTAAATTTCTTGTGTATGCCTCCTACCTTGAAATTTACAATGAAGAAATTAGAGATCTGCTTGGTTTAGATTCAAAAAAGAAATTAGATCTTAAAGAGCATCCTGATAAGGGAGTTTATGTAGCAGGTAAGTAAAAGAACTTTTATACTTGACACATTTATATTTTTGAACTTACTGTATTTTTTTGTGTGTATGTCATAAATAGAATTTTGTTCAAATACCATATATTCTGGCATGTAAGTGGACTTCAATTTTTTGCTGTGAGGAATTTGCACTTTCTCATATACAGTCAGACCTTTCTTTAACGAACTTCCATATAGCAAATTTTTTTTTATTTCCTCTTGGTCATTACATTGAAAATAGTTTCCATATAACAAAGAAAATTTCCATATAACGAACTAATTTCGTTATATGGAACACATTACACATTGTTCACACTTCTGGCCTTTAGTCAATAGGGCTGATGCTGTAGAAAGCACGAATTAATACCTAAAAGGATTAAGATTTAGAACCTTTAGCTCTTAAAAGTTAACGGGATTAAATTCTTAAGAGAACAAATTAAGAGCTAAAACATTCCATAATTTACTGTTTTCCAAACTTATACAACCGAGAAGTTGAGTATTTACAAGTTGCCCGTAAAACCTATACAACCGAAACCTCTACTGTACCGAGAAGTCACGCTGGTCAACTGCTATCTATGTATCCACAGCTATTGGTAAAGATTAAGCCATATTCATGTAGATAGGGTGTTAAAAAAAAAAAAAATCTTTAAAATTTGGTATCTCTGCCAGTAGTGTGTCAACCATTCTGAAAAACTGTGTTTCAATTTTCAAACTGTTTGAGAAACAGGACTTAGCCAGAAGCATGCAAGAAATTATGCCTGTATGATTATTATATGTAGATAAAGCCATTATTAAGTGGGTGAAGTTGATTCAAGACCAAAACATGCCGATATCGGGGGCCATTAATAAAACAAAAGGCTATGGAGTACTCTTTTTTTTTTTTCTGGGGCATAAAACATTCCAAGCCAGTTCTGGTTGGCTGGACAAATTTAAAAAGCACCATGGCTTACTTGAAAAAGTTATTTCTGGTGAAATTGGAGTTGTAATGGAAGAAGTAGAACACAAGAAAAGTAGAACAAGCATTAAGGGAAAACAAAGGATTTAAATCAGCAGCCATGAGCAGTACTACAGAAAGACAAATGATACTGAAACTGAAGAATAGCGATGGTGTACTTATAAACAGCAGAGAAGGCATAATTCAAATAGCAGAAGACTACTATAGAGAATTATACAAGGAGCGAGGGAATGATACCAGCAGTGAAGAAGATGGATTGCAAAGTAGCAACACATACGACATACCCGATATTCTTCCTGATGAGGTAGAACATGCATTGAAGAAAATGAAGAATCGGAAAGCCCCGGGGGAAGATGAAGTTACTGTAGAGTTGTTAAAATTGGGAGGAAGAGACATAACACAAAAACTGGCAAGGCTCTTCACAAAGTGCATTAGAAAAGGTGTGATGCCTAAGCAGTGGAATAATGCAATCATAGTTTTGCTGCATAAGAAAGGAGATAAATCAGAAATTGGAAATTATAGACCAATTAGCTTGTTATCCCATATCTACAAGTTGTTCACAAGGGTCATTACTAACAGATTAGAAAGAATACTTGATGAGAATCAACCGAAAGAGCAAGCTGGCTTTAGGACAGGATTCTCAACTATGGATCACCTTCACGTAATATCACAGCTAATGGAGAAAGCAAATGAATATAAAACACCATTATGCCTGGCATTTGTGGATTATGAAAAGGCATTTGACTCTATACAGCATAAGGCAATGTTTCAGGCACTGGAAAGACAAGGCATAGATACTCCATATATTATGATTTTGAAGAAAATATATGAGAGTGCTACATCCTTTATTAGACTAGACAAAGACAGTAGCAAATTTAAAATCGAGAAAGGAGTTCGACAAGGAGACACAATATCTCCGAAGCTGTTTACTGCTGCCCTTGAGGAAGCTTTCAGAAGATTAGACTGGTCGCAGAAAGGAGTCAATGTGAACGGAGAGTACCTAAACCATTTACGATTTGCAGATGACATTGTGGTCATAAGCCACGATCCCAAAGAATTAGAGGAAAATCTTAATCAGTTATGCACAGTTAGTAAGGATTTTGGACTAAAGATGAATATGGCTAAAACAAAAGTAATGATGAACAAGTATGCCACGGAAAGGGAAATAATGATCGAAGGAGCAGTAATTGAAAAGGTGGAGTCATATACTTATCTGGGACAAGTTATTAGCTGGAATAATGATAAATGGCTGGAAGTCAAGAGAAGAATAAATTTTGGATGGATAGCATTCAGGAAATATAGTCACATACTGAAGAGCAATATCCCAGTTTGTCTGAAACGTAAAATAATGAATCAATGTATACTCCCCACCATGACTTATGGAAGTGAAACTTGGGCACTCACCAAAAGAATGGAAGAGAAGCTACGAACTACACAGCGAAGAATGGAACGAATTATATTGGGAATCAGACTGTTAGATAAGAAGAGAAACACATGGATTAGGCAGCAAACTCAAGTAAAGGACATTCTTATCAAAACTAAAGAACTAAAATGGTCTTGGGCAGGACACATAGCTCGAAGACATGATGACAGATGGACTAAGAAAATAACAGAATGGTACCCAAGAGGAGCTAGAAGAAAACCTGGAAGACAAAGGCGGAGATGGATAGATGAAATTCATGAGTTTTTGAGTAGTAAATGGATGGCCAGTGCTCAAAACAGAAAGAACTGGAAAGTTGCTGGAGAGGCCTTCATCCTGCAGTGGATTGAAAATGGCTGATGATGATGATGCTGATGAATGGAAGAAGACTGTACCCATTGGAAAGAAACAATTTAAAAAATTATTTATGGAGGACTATGAGCCCAAAAACATATTCAACATTGATGAAACAGGTCTATTTTTCAAATGTTTGCTGAACAAGACACTGACTTTTAAAGGTGATAAATGTTTAATATAGTAAGGAGAGAACTACAGTCTTGGTTGGTGCAAATATGGCTGGTAATGAAAAACTGAAGCTTTTGATAATAGGCAAAAGTAAACAACCCCAATATTTCAAAAGTAAAAGTCAGAGTTGGACTACAGCAAAAAAGCTTAGATGACAAGTGTTCCCCTTGTGCCAAAAAACCCTCAGCACAACAATGACAAATGAAAATTTTGAACAGTGGATTTTAAATTTCAATAGAAAGATGACGAAAGAAAACAGAAAAATCGCATTGTTTGTCGACAACTACCCTGTCCATTTTCACTTGGTAATTTCGAAACTTACAAGTGTGAAGCTTGTTTTCTTCCCTCTGAATAACTTGTCTAAACTGCAGCCAATGGACCAAGGTATTATCAAGAATATGAAAATGTACTGCCAAAGGCACATCTGAAAAAAAAGTGTACTGAGAACAGAAACCAGCCAACCTATAGATTTTGTTATAGAATTGGCAAAAGTGTGGAGTCAAGATGTGATGGAAACAACAATTAAGAATTGTTTTGCAAAAGCAGGCTTTGCTAAAATGCAAATTAACAGCGATGAGAGGGATGAACTACTACATGGTATTGAGCAATATTGGGAAGAACTTCAAGCGAGAGGTTTGTTCAGTGGAGAAATTGTTCTTGACGAATTTTTAGTAGTCGATAATGATGTCATGGTATCTGAATATCTGAGTGACTCCAACATTTTGAAGAGTATTCAAAGAACTAGTGACAATATCAGGATTTATTTTCCATCTTTTACTATATTTTTGAATGTTGAATTACAGTATTTTTCATTGTTAAAAAGGTCATATTTCTCTATAAGACAATTTCTGTTTAATGAAGTTTTTAAATTGAATGATCGATTTTGTTATATAGAGGTCTGACTGTATATTCACTGTATAAGTCAACTCCTATTTTTAGTCATCTTTTGCATCTCTCACAGTGGTGTGTTACAGTAAAATATGCATTAAGAGCCACTGTCTGCATTTTAAATCAATTATGTTATTTCTGCTTTTTTTTTTTTTTAAGTTTATATTGTGAAATTTTATTGCACCCTGCAGCACCCCTCCAACATGGTCACTGCATAGTGAGAGGGGGACCTCCCAGTGATGCTGCTGGGTTTCTAGATTAGCATCAGTGGGATCCAATGCCCATACCTTAGTTCAGGGTTACATCAATGGAATCCAGCATCTGCAGCCACACACACCATGACCCATGGAAACTCAGAAAGGGGGGATACTTGTGGTTGAGGGGCCCAGCCCTATTTTATTTGTATTCTATTGTATTTTATTTTATTTTAATCTCAGTTTATATTTTATTGTACAGATTTATATTAAAGCTTTGTTTTATTTTGTTTGAGTCAGTGTTTAGTGCATTAAAATGAATCATCGAGTTCTTGACTCCGGAGGCCTCTTTAATGAATTACGTATTACCTATCTGTGAACTACATGCCTCCAGAAATGAAACATCCCTCATGCAGTATCCTCATAGTGTTGACCTTGAGGTGCCGACAGGCAGTTATTACTGAATTTATATCCTGCTCTAATCCAGTCACAATTAGATTATGGAGCTATAGTATATGCTTCAGCTAAAAAGTGCATCTTATGATCTCTGAACACCATCCAACACAGTGCCCTTCGATCTGCACTAGGTGCCTTCTGAACCTTGTCAGTTCAGAGCTTGTATGTGAAAGCACATGACCCCCTCCACTTTATCTTAGAAGACAAAGCTTACTCTGCCAATACACTGCCAAAATAAGAAGCTCTCCATAACATCCTTGTTGGGTATACCTCAACCAATCTCTTTGGACAACACTATGACTTCAAGCCTAATGAACTCAGTCCTGCTGGGATGCCTTCAAGAAATAACACGGAAAATTGATCTCAGTAAAATTGAAGAAAGTACAAATGTACCTTTACCTCTGTGGGATAGACATGATATAGACATTGATCTATACTTCACTCAGTCAGGGTCAGCAGAACATGGTAAGCCTGATAAGCAGGGCCTAGGGGCACCAATGTCTGGGAGTGTGGAAATTCAAAATTTTTATTAAAGTAATATTTAATAAAAGTATCTCAAGGGCTGCAAATACATTTCTGCCTTGGGATGCCAAAAAACCTAATGCCATGCCTGCACTCAGTGGTCAGAAACGCCATTCCATCATTTAATATCCAACAGCTACATGCCAACCATACTACAGAACACACTGGGAAACCTATGGAAAAGCCAAGAAAGTAGTATTAAGGGTAAGCAGTATCTTTCTATACATTAAAATAATTTTCCTCCTAATGATATTTATTCTGCCAATGGGAGAAGAGAGATGCGGGTTACATGGTAATACGTAACAAAAGCTTGTTTTCCTGTGGTGAAACAAACTTCTGTTTAAGCGTCGTCATGTACTGTTTATCTAACATGACCACATGGTACCATGCTTGATTTCCAAATGTAACATATTTATTTAAATAAACTAAATGCAAAAAGGCATAATATTTTAAGTTTAAGATTCTATATCTATATAATATCAGTGTAGATACACCATAGTAGATACACTACTCTTAAAGGAAAACTATGATTGTAGTGTGAAAGGCACCCACCGATGAAAAGCCAACTAGCTTTGAAAGGTACCGTCTGGGTAGTGGTGCACACCAAGAATTAGCAACAGTAGTCTTCTTTATTAGTGAAGCATTACTTATTCAAGGTAGTGCAATACATGGTAACTCATTGTGAAGGATGAGCACAATATGAGATACAGATGAAACTATGCTTTTCACACTACAATCTTAGTTTTTCTCTAAGAGTTGTCTGTGGTATATCTACACCAATATTATATAGATATAGAAAGTATTTATGTATTCATAGCTGAGGAAGAGACACACAGAGTCAAAAGCTTCTGAAAGTATTTCATTTTATTTTATCAAAAGAAGCGAGTGCAGCGAGCAGGGCGCAAAGTCCTCTAACTGCTATTGAGGAAGTATTCTTAAAGGTAAGGACAGAACTAGGAATGAAAGTGCCCAAATAGGAGTTGTCATCCTTGTGGGCAACAAGAATGATACTTTCAACTGTGCCACTTTCAACTAATAGCAATTCATTTTGCAGTAGGGTTTTTATTAACAGTCTGTTTGATTTTTTTTTTTTACCACCAGGAGCTGACATCTCCCATACAGACCTTGATGATCTCATTGTGCAGCTGCCTTCCTCAGTTCTGCTTCTCGGGCCTTTTAATGGACATAACACCCTGTGAGGCCCCCAGTGCCAAGCTATCTTTCGAGTACTAGTGCTTTCATAAACCCTCCACCGCTCACAACGTCACTGCTTCCCTCACTGAGCAACATCACTGCTTCCCTCGCTGAGCAACGTCACTGCTTCACCACTAGCATTGTCACTGCTAACCTTGCTCTCAACGTTACTGCTACCTCTGCCAGCAATGTACTGTTCTCAGATTCGCCTGATCGCTTGGTGACTGGTTGGCACTGCTCCTGCCTCCGTGTGATGGAGCCAGTAGCCTGGGAGAAGAAAGTCTCTCTCCCAGGGCTAAAAGGATCAAGCATGGATTTGAATAATTTTCCACCATTAGAGCCTTCAAGCCCAAGATCGGAAATATCCGACGTCAATGATGCCAATCAACCGAAAAGGTTTCGAAGAGAGGAGCAGGGTAATGAGATAACAAACTTTCTGGTGATACACTCTCTGTCCACCCAGCCTGTGGGCAAGTTATCATCTTTTGTCATCCAAAGATATCTGGAATCCATTGCTGGAACACCAAAAATGGTGAAACGACTGCAATCTGGATACCACCTGATTGAAACATCCACCTCAAAACATTCTGAGTGGCTGCTCAAAACAACAACAATTGGGGGGGGGGCAATATCTATCACTCCCCACAATACTTTAAATTTGTCCAAAGGTCATCACAGATTGACCTGATTACTGTGCCTGAAGAAGAAGAATTAGTTCAAGAACTGAGCAATCAAAAGTAACTAGCTCCAAATATATAATGGTTAAAAAAGGTGGAAATCTCATTCCAAACTTGATCCATAATTTTAACTTTCAGCACCCCAGAGTTGCTATCCACAGTAAAAGCTGGCTATTTATACTGCCGAATTCAGCCTTAGATCCCTAATCCATTCGTTGTTTTAAATGTCACAAATATGGTCATTCCCAGCAGGCATGTAGAGGCAATGCTGTTTGTTCTATTTGTGGTCCGAAGGAGTATACTTCATCCTCAACTCCCATTTGCCCAACTGCAAAGGAAGGAAGTCACCCAGCCTTTTCAGAATCTTGTGAAATGTGGAAAACAGTGAAGAAAATTCAAAAACATAAAATAGAACATAAAAGTCACATATCCTGAGGCACGTAGACAAGTTATGTTGACCATGCCCGGTTGTACTTATACATCTCACACTCGAAGCTCTCACTCAACTGCAGCTCAAACAGATGTATCAATACCCCCAGCACATCTCTAACTAACTGGGTTAAAACTACATTATCAAACTCTGGAAAAGACACACCTCAAACTAAAACCAGTGAAGCAATTAGCATCCCAGCTGATATTCCAACAGTCTCGCATGACATTGAACATTTTTAATTACTCAAGACAGCAAGAAATCCACCAACAGTATGGAAGTAGATGTTCCCTCAGATTATGAGGAGCCCATACTAGAACTTCATGCGAACAACACTATGGATACTGGACACCCCATCTTCTCAAAAAAAGAATGGAAAAAATGCATTGTATTTTTTAATGATTCCATTGGATGATGTACAACATCATACAGTGGAATTGCAAAGGACTAGTCAGTTATTCTGATGACATAAAGGATTTGCTCTAGCTCAGTTCAACCCCATAGGTGTGTGCATACAGGAAACATTCTTGTCACTGCAAGTTTTGCCAAAATTTTCAAATTATATCATGTACAAACAAGATAGGATCTCAGAATCTCTTGCCCATGGAGGAGTAGCTATTCTCATTAATTCTAACACACTATCCAAGCACATCCAATTATGAACCACTCTAGAAGCTGTGGCAGTTCGTATTGCAGTATCTATTTCAGTTACACTTGTTTCAATTTATATCTCGTCATCAATATCATTTGCTCATTCAGAATTCGATAACCTAATTACACAACTTCCAACACCAATTTGTCTTTTCAGTGACTTTAATGGCCACCATTCATTGTGGGAATCCACTGCAATGGATGCAAGAGGCAAATTAATTGAGGAATTCCTGAACAAAAATGATCTTAATTTACTGAACTCTGGATCTCCTACCTATATCCACTTACCTACCTACAGGATATTCATCTGAAATTGACTTATCAGTTTGTTCACCGTCCATCTTTCCGATCATGACATGGTCAGTGTTAACCGATCCCTTTAACAGTCTTCATTTTCCAATTATTTGCATATACAAACAGGGGTAACTCCAAATCCTGATCAACGTTCCACATGGAAGTTTTAAAAAGGCTAACTGGGATGACTATTCTGAAAAAATACTTCTAGACAGATTTTATGTTCAAAAACAACCTATTGGTGATGTAACTACTTACATCACCAATCAGATTCTGACTGCGGCTAATGCTTCCTTTCCAAAATCCAAGACATATCACTTTCATTGAAATCACTGGTGGAATGCAGAGTGCCTTAATGACAAACAGGAGAAAAAAACGTGCATTGAATAATTTCCACAAGTATCCTATCACTAGTAGTGGTAAGATTGTCATTACATATAAAATACTTGAGGCCAATGCAAGACAAATTAGACAGAAAGCGAAACGTGATTTGTGGATTGCTTTTGCCTCAACCATCACAAAAGACTGACACATGGCTGATCTGGAGAAACAGCAAATTTGTATGGCTGCCCTCTCCAATACTTCATTGGAAAGGGAAAGATGTGTCTACTCCAGAAGAAGTTGCTAATGCACTAGCAGAATCATTTGCCACAATGTGTGCCTCTACTTATGCATCCTACTTCTAGAACATCAAAGCAGATGCAGAATGATATAAAATCAACTTCTTCATGCACCACTCATTCCCATACAACTAACCCTTTACATTAACAGGACTCAAAGAATCATTGAATAGATCATCCAATAGCGCTGCAGGCCCAGATGGTATTCATTCCATTATGCTGAAGCATTTACTTGAAAAGGACTTGTGCACTTTGTTGATTCTATACAATCGGATCTTCTCTGAAAATGCCCATCCTTCTTCCTGGTGCCATTCTTTCATTATTTGCCATACCAAAACCAGGCAAAGATCCTTCCCTGGTTCAAAATTATAGACCCATGTCACTGACGAGCTGCTTGGGAAAAAATTTTGAAAGGATGGGTTCATATGGGTCTCACTTACAACCTGAAGTTACAGAATCTCCTGCCAGATCATCAGTATGGTTTTCGGAAAAACAGATCAACCTAGATGTGCTCATCAAGACCGAATCTTATATCCGCAATGCCTTTGTCAAGAAACAATATCTAGTTATAGTCAACTTAGCTCTTGAAAAGCCATTTGACACTACTTGGTGTCATGGCATTATTATAGATCTTTACCATCTGGAACTTAGGGGCCATTTGCCTGAAATAATTCAAAATTTCCTGCAATTACACTTATTTCAGGCGATATAAAAACTTACTCTCTTCTTCTCACATTCAGTTAGAAGGAGTCCCACCAGGATCAATACTCAGTTCTATGCTTTTTGCAATCCGAGTTAGCAGCATGACACAAGATATCCCAAAAATTGTTGAAACTTATATGTATGCAGCAGACCTTACCATTTCTTGTCAGTCTCAAAGATCAATACCATCGAATGGCAGCTCCAACTTGCCATAACCAAAATAGAATTCTGGACTTTACTACGAAATGGTTACCGATTGTCAGAAAAGAAATGCACTCCCACTCACTTTTGCAAGAATTAGACTCTCCACCCTGATCCAGATTTGCAAATAAATAATACTCCAATCACGCTTTCTACCACCGTTAAAAATCTTGGATTCATTTTAGACAGCAAGCTTACATCACTCATTTAAGAAATATTTGTCTAAAGCATTTGTACGTACTTCGATCAATCTCATCCATGTCTTGGGGAGCTGATTGGTATACTCTACTGCATCTGTACAGAACTTTAATCTGTTCACACCTAGAATATGGCTGTCCAGTTTATGACTCAGTCAGAAGCTCTACTTTACAACTGCTAAATGTCATCCAGCACAGTGCTCTGAGGACTGCACTTGGAGCTTTCAGGACTTCTCCGATCCAAAGTCTTTATATTGAAGTGCATGATCCCCCATTGCATCTTTGTAGAAAAACACTACTGCTCCACTATCCTGCTAAGATACAGTCTTCCATCGCACCGCAGTTGGGAGTATCTTTATAATACAGTGGGATTCCTTCTATGAGAGTAAGCCAAATGAGAACAGGCCTACTTCACTGAGGATTTAAAGAGCTTGTTCAGAGTTGGAATATTGATTTAAATGGTATTTTTCAGGACACAAGTGGACCTGTTCCACCTTGGATGTATATTTCTGCTTCTTACAATGTACATTTTCTTCAGTGGGGGAAGAATGTCATACCACCCTACAATATCAGGCAATAGCACTTAGCTCACACCACTCTGAACTCTCATGCCTGTAAAATCTACACTGATGGATCAAAAACTGCCAGTATATTAATGCTGCAGCAGTTTTCCCTTCATTTACGCTTACAGCCTCACTACCATTAGCCTGCATTGTCTTCACTGCTGATTTCTATGCCATCAAGTTAGCACATAGTAAAATTATTGAGCTTTCCATCTCACATGCCATAATGTACGCTGACTCCATCTGTGCTGTCTCTGCCATAAGGAAGAATTTTGTCTATTATCATCCTACACTGAAACATATTCATTCCCTGCTATTCTCTTGCAGTGTGTCCAATCATTCATTCGGTTTTTGCTGGATCCCTAGCCATTCTGCCATTCTGGGAAATGAAAGTGCTGACTTTGCCGCTAAACATCCTCAACCCACCCTCTTACAACATCCTCAGGTTCCTTACACTGACTATATGTCTGTCATACACAAAGCATGCTACAACAAATGGCCACATATCTGGAAGAGTGACATCAACAATAAACTTTACCGGATTAAACAAGATCCAGAGCTGTGGCTCTCCAGTTTCCAAAAAGCAGATGAGAGGAAGGGATATTGGCAAGACTCAGAATTGGACAAACTCATCATACTCATCACTCATCTCTTTCTACTATTGGGAGAACACGCACCTCAGTGCTCATCCTGTCAGATGCAACTTACATTACAGTCTGTCATTTTCTGGTTGATTATCCCTTGCATTCAGCCATCAGGTCAAACACTTTTCAATCACTTGCCACATTGAACATCTCACATGATTTAGTTCACTTAGGAACAAATGGAAATATAGAACTTTTGATGTATTTAAAATATATTGACCTATACAAGAGCATATAATTTAACATCTAACAATGTGTAGCCTGTAAATAATCGATGAACAGACACAATTTACCTCAATAGCCCTTGTGTTGTTAAGCCCAATGCCAACAACAACACCCTGTGAGGTAGTGCTGATGTTAATGGAAGAGATGTGTCATAGAGCATATGCTCACTGACAATAACCTCTCTTTTCTAAATGTAGAACTAAGATCTTCTGCCCCATGTGTATTCGTATGTTTTCTGCCATTGATCTTTTTTATCTGCTCCCATTCTCTCTTCTCTTCACTTATTTGGGAGGTGGAGGAGAACCTGTATTGAAGGGATCACTTCCCTGTAATAATCACTCTAATTAGTGGGAGACCATGCCTTCATTTTACGGTGGAAGATTGATCAGGCTGATTAGAGTGCCTATCAGCATCTGGCAGAGTTTTATCTCACTATAGTCAGTCAGGAGCATATCAATAATGCAGTGACATATATCACAGAAAATATTATTCATGCAACTGCCATTCCAGAAACATCTACCCAGTTTCCACCTTTTCCAAAACCACGGTGAAATGCAGAATACACAGCAACAAAAAAGGCTTAAAACAAAGTTTGAGAGATATTCCATCAATATCCTACCATGGCCAATCTAATAGCCTTTAAACATGCACAAACCAAAGCAAGTGTTATTCGATGCCAGAGTAAAGGAATGGTGGATCTGTTTCACATCATCTATTATCCAGTTCACAGCACTAAGGTTTTCTGGGATAAAATCTGGAAACAAAGGGAAAATATACATCCCATCCTTCTTCGATCTTAGAGTATAATGGATGCACTATTGCATAGCCAGCTGCAATAGCTAACACTATTAGGGAAACATTTTCTAAAATCTCCAATATCATCTTATTCCCCAGAGTTTCTGGTCCTGAAATATAAAAACGAAAAACAAGTACCTAATTTCACATCAAAGGGCCTATATCCCTTCAAATGGGCCATTCACTGTACTGGAGCTGAAAATAAGAGCTTTAACCTTCTTAAGGCAAGTGCTGTCAGACCAGATGGTATCCATTATGAAATGATTAAGCACCTTTCTCAAAAATCTTTCTCAAAAACCTTTCTCAAAACTCTCACAAACATAAGAGGCAGCAAACATGTTAAATGGGACTTATAATTTGAAAATCATTTGCATTGGCCCTGATCATCACTCATCTGTTGTTTTAAATGGCAGCATCCATAGCCACACTTGGTATACCCAAATTTTAAATTGGGTGATACCAAGAACTCTGGATTTATCATGACCTAACTTTTTTTTTTATGATTATTTAAAACAAAATGTGTATATAAACATCCCTAAGACTTCACAAGAATTGCCACAACAAAATACTGAAAAACACATTTCAGTGCAACTCACTTTACTGTCTTTCTCAGATAATGCGAAAACTGTTAATGCAAGCTGCATGGAAGATTTTTCTACAGAGGCGATTTTTATGTAGCTATCAAAGTAGCAACAATAAAATAAATAAATAATAAAAAGTACAGTAAATAGTTCTGATTGTGCAACTTTTCATCATCCTATAGCTTGATATAGCCCTGAATTTTTTAGTAGCAGTTTAGTAGATTTTTTTAAAAATAATTATCCTTATTAAATTTTTCTTTTAATTTATTTATTAATTTTTTAGGATTATCTTTGCATCCTGTTCATAATGTGTTAGAATGCGAGACAGTTATGGACCAAGGTTGGAAAAATCGTTCAGTTGGAGCAACTCTGATGAATGCTGATTCTTCTCGTAGTCATTCCATTTTTACCATTCATTTAGAAATGATGGATACTGAAGATATGAGTGAGCATATACGACAAGGGAAATTAAACCTTGTGGATTTAGCTGGTAGTGAACGTCAAGCCAAAACAGGTTGTTAGATTTATTCTTAATAGTATTTAAATAATTAATTTTCTTATCCACCAAACTCAACATTAGTGCAGTTATTGAAGCCAATAAAAAGTTATGGATTAAAATTCTATTATAAAAAAGAATAATGAATTTATTAAAAATTATCTCAAAAAAAAAAAAAATCCTTGGATCTAGTAACCATATAAATAAAATATAATCACAAGAATTTGCATTGTGTAACTACCAGATTTTGCTGGAAGATTACTAGTATTCATGTGATTTTTACAGTTGTCCCTCAATTTATTTTACTTTGGGATTTCAGCATCCTCCCTCCCACACTTTTCCCTCTTTTCTCTCAAATACATGAATGAATGTGTTGGTTATTTTACTACTAAGACAAATGTGGTTATGTCTCCGAGACTATTGTAGAAATAAGAATACTAATAATATCACTGAACTAAATGCAGAAAATTAATGCAATTTTTTTTATTATTTTTTTTAATACTTTGAAAATTCATATAAGGCCAGAAGTGTTTACAGAATGAAGAGAATAAAAGAACAGCACTGTATTGAGCAGTCACATTGACTAAAACCACATTCAGTTCAGACGTGAGTTCTACCATACCTTCCCATTTGACTACTCTTCTACAGTGAACATTATTGCAGTAATTTGGATTGTACTGGACAGGAAGCAGTTCTGCTACCTGAAACTCCAAGATACTCTAACAATCATATTAAAATAAAATCATAAAAATATGAAAAGTGGCACTTGCTCTCAACGTTGAAAATACTTGATTCTCCAACAAATTAAGGTACACCCTTACATCCACTAGAGGATGAGGATTGCCACTTTCACAATAAATGAGTTAAAATAAAGACAGGAAATCCACAAACATCACTTCTTCAAGAAACATTCTATTTCTATGATTTTATTTTAATTTGAACTTTACAATCTGTAAATATTAAGCAGTCTGCCACTTTTATCATTGATTGCATTTGTCATAAATAATCCATGCAAAGAAGAGTCATATTTGTCTCTTTTAATGCTGTCACTAAACTTTGAGAGTAGACTTCATGTTCAGAGCATGCAAGAAATTGATTAAATTTCTCCACAGCCCATTATTAAAATCAAAATGTTATATATAAATGATAAAGATTTATTTATGTAAATTGATAAAGATAAAAAGTGCTTTGTCATAATTATCCCTTAAGAAGAATACCTGTTTTTTCCTTGAGGTACATTCGTTGATATTCTCTCTAATACTATACTAGGTATGCATTTAAAATTGACATTACATGACAATATGTGCTAATATGCTATGACTTTTACATTTTTACTGAAATTTATTTACATTTAAAAAATTTAACTGTTTAATCACTAACACTGTGATTTTACTCATTATAATTCATTACAGATAGAAATGAATTCAGTTTGTTAGTGCTGAATATTTATTGAAATATGCTCTTCTAAAACTGCTCACCCATTAGTATACCTCTCTAAAATACATGCCCTCTCAATCCTTATGTAATTTAAGAGTTTATTGTATTATTATTATTATTTTATTTTATTTATTATTTTTTTTTCTTTTGGCTAGTATAGCAAAACCCTGGGACACACTTGCACCATATGGCTAATACTGATACCAGTACAAACCAAAACTTAAAAGATCTGGTGTCCTCTACACATCCCTACTTGTACATTCTCTGCTTCTCATCTTCTGTATGCTTCCCCTCTCTCCTTCCTTCACTCACTTAAGAGATTGAGGAGAACCTCTATGGCAGTGATCCCTTCCCCAACCTACTTAATGGGAGGCCGTGTCCACTTTTTAGGTTACTATGATGGAAGATAGATCGAGGTGATCGGAATGCCTATCACCATCTGGCAGACTTTAACATCAGTACAGTTATTCAGGAGCCTATCAATGATGCAGTGGCATACATCACATAAAACATTATTAATGCAGCTGCAATTACAACTCTGAAAGCATCTACCTGGTTTCCACTGTTTCCAAAACATTAGTGAAATGCTGAATGCACAGCAGCAGAAAAGGCACAAAACAAAGCTTAGAGGATATTTTGATGGTATCATACCATGGGCAATTTCTTAGCCTTCAAACATGCATGCACAAAAGCATGCTATATTTGCCATCTGAGGCAAAAGGAATCGTGGATCCACTTTACATCTACTATTACCAGGTCGACCAGCACTAAAGTTGTTTGGGACAGAATCCAGAAAATGAAGGGGAAATATACATTGCATCCTTCATCAGTCCTGGATATATAATGGATGCATTATTGCAGACCAACTGCAATAGCTAATGCTCTTAGGGAGACTTTTGCTACCATTTCTTCGACATCCCCTTACTCCCTAGAGTTTCTGGTCTTGAAAGACAAATGCAAAAAACAGCCTATTAATTTCAGATATAAGGATTCTCATTCTTATAATTTGCTCTTCACTATAGAAAGGTCAAAAACACTAACTCTTACCGAGACAAGTGCTGCTGGACCAGATCTCATCCATTTTGAAATGATCAAACACCTATCGGCTAAATCCATGGACCATTTGGTCTTACTGTACATTGGGATCTTTCTAAAAGAGGATTCCTGGCATAAGGCAATTGTGATTGCCTTTCTTAAGCCAAAAAAAACTACCATTCTATCACTCTGACTAGCTGCCTGTGCAAAATCTTGGATTGAATGGTCAACGCCTGCCTTATATGGTATTGGAGGTAAATGGGTCCTCTCCAGCATTCAGTGTGACTTCTGAAGAAATAGATCCATTTTGGACCATTTAATTATGCTTGAAACCATCCATTTGAGATGCCTTTTAAAATTAGAACACCTGGTGTCCATGTTCTTCGATATGGAAAAAGTGTATGACACAACTTGGAGATTTGGAATTTTAAAATACCTTTATAGCATCGGCCTTAAAGGTCATCTCCCAGCTTTTATCAAAAACTTTTTATCCCATCATTCCTTCCAAGTTATGTAGGATCTACCTCTCTCTCTCTCTCTCTCTCTCTCTCTCTCTCTCTCTCTCTCTCTCTCCTGGCCTTTTAGCCAAGATAGGGAAGCACCTCAAGGATCAGTTTTAAGTGTTACGCATTTTGCCATCACAGTGAATTTCATCACAGAACAACTTCCTCCAACTGTAAACTGTGCCCTCTGTGTTGATGATCTTAGCATATTCTCTAAGTCTTGCAGCATGAAGGTAATAGAGAAACAACTGCAACATGTCATAGACAACCTGAGCTCATGTGCAATGAATAATGGCTTCAGGTTCTCCCCACAAAAGACTGTTTGCGTACACTTTTTCCACAAGTGTAATCTTCGCCCTGAACCTGAACTGAGGCCAAGGAAAAATGCTGTTCCGGTAGTATCTGAGACTAAATATTTGGGGCTCGTATTTAATAGAAAGTCGACCTTTCTACATTACATCCGTCAACTACGTGTGACGTACATGAGAGGTTTGGATATCCTATGTGCAATCTCGTGTAACTCTCAGGGTGCTGACCGATGCATTTTATTGCGCCTCTATCATGCACTCGTGCAAAGTTTAACATTAGCATTAATAGAGGCATATGATGCAAGAAAGCAAGCTTATGCAGCATCAGCCAAAAAAAAAAAAAAAAAAAACACACTCCCATTTCACCCCTCCATTTGTCGAAATATCTGTCCAACTGAGCCTTAAATTTATATAGGCTTATCAACTTCCACAACAAGGGATGGAAGTCTGTTCCACCAACCAACTACCCGCTGGCTAAAGGCAAATTTCCACACATCTATCCTACATCTGTCTTTCCTCAATTTGAATTTATGCCCTCTGAGGTGATTATTCTGCACAAGAGGAAGACTCCCATTGGCATTGAGCATGCCCAAACCATTCAAGGCTTTATACACCTCTATCAGATCACCTCACCAGTGCCTAGTCTCCAGATACTGTAATTTGCAAAACTTAAGCCTTTCTTCGTAGAAGCAACCCTTCATTCCATTCACTAATCTTATTGTCCTTCTCTATACTCCTTCCAACAGCTCTACATCCTTCTTGAAATGAGGCCTCCAGACCTGTATTACTGTAGCAATGGTCAGGCTACACTCAAGGTGTAGCCTGACCATTGCCTTATAATCACCTCCTTATCCCTGCTAGAAATTCCTGTATAACATTGACAAGACACCATGAGCTACTCTTGCCGCCCATCTGCACTGCTCAGAAAACTTCATATCTGCCTGTACAATTACCCCCAGGTCCTTTTCATTCTCTACCACTGTCAGTGTAGTACCACAGAGTTGATACATTGCTCTGGGGTTACTGTTTCCCATATGTAGTTCTTTACATTTGTCAATGTTAAACTTCATTTGCCACCTCTCAGCCCATCTGCTCAACCTTTCCAGATCCTGTTGCAGGAGCATAGCGTCAGTAGTGTCCTTAACAACCTTTCCAATCTTTGTATCGTCTGCAAAATTGGACATTAAGCTTGATATACCATCATCAATATCATTTATAAATACAGAAAACAACAATGGACCCAACACTGAACCCTGAGGGACTCCACTAATAACATTAGTCCACGATGAGCAGTGTCCATTGATTACCACTCTGTCTTCTCCCCCTCAACCATCCCTTTATCCATAGCAACAATTTGCCTCCAATGCCACACTGCTCCAATTTGTGCAGTAGTCTTCCATGTGCAACGGAATGAAAAGCCTTTCTAAGATTATTATTATTATTAATAGCCATATGGTGCAAGGAAGCCTGAGGCTTATGCTGCACCAGGAAAAAAAAAAAAAAAAAGGTTCCCAAGTTACCATGAGAGAGAGAGAGAGAACGAGAGAGACAAAAAGTAGAAGGGAATCACTAAGAAAGATAAGAATGATGATATCCAGCTCGGGACCCTGGGTGTGCCAAGCCCATACTCACCAGATGTGAGCCCCCAGGGTTGTGACTATGCTGATGTAGAAAACAATCATCCAGTAAATCCACAAAAGCCTTGCTAGTGTATGAGTGACCAACCCACAAATTCCAGTGAATATCTGGGAAATTAAAATCCCCCATTATAAGACTCTTATTTACTGGCCCACTCTATTTCCCTGTACAGTTCCTTATTATACTCATCAGAATCATTAGGCCTATAACACACTCCTACTCTCAATTTTGATCTCCAAATGCTTATGTCACACCAAACTGACTCGATACTGCACTGTCCAGCGATATCGACTGGCGATATCCCAAGCCACACTGGGATCAGGGGTAATGAACTGGCCAATGCTGCAGCCAGGTCACATAACCCCAGAACAGCCATAGCCTATTAGTTAACTATACAGACTACAGGTAGTTAATACATAAAAGATTACTCTCCCAGTGGAGAGTAATCTTTTATGTGGCAACAATCTTGGCATGGGAAGGTCACAAACAAGCTGAATCAGATAAAGCCTGGAATTAAACTGTGGCAGCCTAGTCTGCACAGGAACCGCAGAGAGGAAGTTGTTCTTGCTCATCTCTGCATAGGATGCAGTCATCTTACTCATTCATTCCTGCTGAGGGCAGATGACTCTCCTATGTGTGAGCAATGTGACACCTTTTTAACCATAAGACATTTTATCTGAGTGTTCACTTTATAGGCATGAACTTCATTTATATTTTACTGCTTTTAGTCTTATACACAGTCAAATTTTATCCAACAATGTCAATTTATCAGCTGTTTTTAGTTATTTAAAATGTTTAAATATTTTTACACGTATATCAAAGCTTCTGTTTTAGAAATTTTTATTAATATTTATCTTGATGTACTAGTCTAATTCTGTAGGTCACTGAAATATTAACCTGCTCTTTTATATGACCTTGTTTTGGCAAATTATAGCAGTAGTTGCTGATGCACCAATAAAACCCAAAACAACAATATTACTTGGACAATGTGGCAGATTTATTGCTTGCCAGATAGTGGGCATCCCGTTTGGGCTCAGTGATGGGCGAGGAGCCCGAGCACTGAACCAAAATAATAAAAGCTATGAATCCTGAGAATCTAACCTAACCTAATTCTGGAGCCCCAACATGGTCCCTACCAGAAAATAATGACAATGAAACAGACACCATCACTAGCAAAGAGGTCCAGAATGTAAACAATATCATCAGGTCCACAACCTACATACCAGATAATCCACTCCACCAGCAAGAAACCTTTAGGGAAAATGTCACATTTCTTTATTCAGAAGGGTTTGGAACCATTGGCAGGCTTCCCAAAATCTGTCAAACAGCTGTTCTGGAGATATCCTCGTAGAAACTAAATGTGAAAAATACTCCAAACAGCTCCTCCATGCCAACTTTTTATTGGGGAAATGCCAATTACCATAATTCCCCACAAGACACTGAGCTCATCCAGAGGCATGATCTCTGAGTGGAATCTTCTGGAAATGTCTGAAGAAGAGATCTGTTCAGAACTAAAATTGCAAGGAGTAACAGCTGCAAAGTAAACGTTCGTACATAGGGACGGGAATCTAGTGCTGACTAGAAACGTCAGCCTTACTTTTAATACATGGATATCACCTAGTAAGATTAAAGCTGGCCAGTTGAACTGCACAGTACGTCCACATGATCCAAACCTGTTAAGGTGTTTCAAGTGTGAGAAATATGAACATTCACAAATGGCCTGCCTTAGTGCTCTTGCATGTGCTCGATGTGGTTCAAAGGACCGTGAAATTACATTATGCAAAGCTTCAAAATCCACCCGCATTAATTGCTAAGGTGAGTACCCTGCATATGTTCAACATGCCAGAAGTGGAAAGAAGAAAAAGAAATGAAATGACCAAAGGCAGAACAGATGTTCAGCTCTGCCTTTGGTCTTTTATATGTTGCCTTGTTGCTATTTACTGTTTTAACTGATTTTCTGGAAGCCAGAAAAGCAGTTAAACCAGTAAATAGAAACAAGGCAACATGTGCTGAAAAGGTTGCCAAGAAATGTTCTATTGGAATTCAAACTGAAATGGCTGTACCACCAAAAGAGTAATTTGCACCCATAGCCTGCTATTTACTGAGCTCAGCAAAGCCAACACGGAAAACTCAGTCAGTTGTCACTCCAATATCTTCTTATGCTCCAGCAGGAAAAAAATTGAGCGAAGTTACAGAACAGAAAACCAAACTCTCGATGGCAGTCCAAGAAAAAATGGATGTCAAAACAAAAGAGGTACGTGATAAAACAGTCTTCGGACTCTGCAGAGAAAGAAATGGACACAGGACAGTGTCCATACTTCTCTGAAAAAGATAAAGCCAAGACTGATAAAAGTAAGCCCTCAGCACTTCAGAAGCCCACCAATAGAAATGCCAAGCCCAAGTAATAGCTAAATTCCTACAGTGGATTCCAGAGAAATGTCAAAGACATTAAAGCACTCCTGCAAAAGCATGAACCAGCCTGCTTTTGCTTACAGGAGACATATCTAAAAGCAAATGACGATCCAACCATGCATAACATCACTATTATTTTTAAGGATAGAATTGTGTATCGCCCTGCTCATGGAGTCATCATTATTCTCGTGGGCAACCAGTTCCATTTCAGCCTTTGCAAATTACAATCAGCATATTGGCTGTTGCTCCACCTCTATCACATTCCTTTATTCAGAAAGGTTTGGAACCATTGGCAGGCTTCCCAAAATCTGTCAAACAGCTATGTTCTGGAGATATCCTCATAGAAACTAAAAGATATCCTTGTCCTAATTTAGGTTATATGGATACGCATTGGCAAGAAACTGCGTACTACATTAGCTAGACCCTGTTCGCCATCAAGCAATCTGCATTGCTACTGGAGCATTTCGAACATCCCATCCATAGTTTATATGTCAAAGCAACTGAACTGCTGCTGTCACGCAGATGAAAGTAATTTTCTCTAAAATATACTTTTAAACTGAAATCCCTGCCAGACAACCTTACGTGGACATCCGTTTTTGAACCACGATGGGAACCTGTGAGACTCCCAACCATCTCTTTGGTATCCATTTCCAAGAGTTGCTCAGAGAGCTTAATATCACGATAGATAATGTTGTCCAGTCACTAAGGCAACTGCTTCCCACCTGGCATGTTTCTTACCATTATGCGACTTCGTTAAAAATTGGGATAATGCCATCACCCCGTTTTCTGTCTACCAACAACTATATGCTGCCCACTAAGCCAAATACTCTGACTTCTTGCCTGTTTTCACTGATGATTCAGAGTCATATGTAGGATCTGCTGCTGCCATCTTCCCATATAACACTATATCTGCGAGGCTTCCCCATGAATGCAACATATACATAGCTGAGTTGTATGCTATAGAGTTAGCCTTGGACTACATTAAAACTCACAGTACCAAATGTGTATGGTGTATACTGACTCATTAAGTATACTAGAAGCTTTATCAGGATGACCTTACCGGGTCTCACAGACCCTTCATTCTCTTTCTGAGTGTTCTTTCGACATCCGTTTCTGCTTGATCCCAAGCCACATCGGAATCAAGGGTAACAAACTGGCTGACTTAGCAGCCAGGTCACCTCAACCCCACAACAACTAAAGCCTGTTAGTTCTCCTATACAATTACAGGCAGGTGATTCACTTTACATTGCTTTCCCAATGGCAGTAATTTTGGCATGGGTAGGTCATAAACAAACTCTATCAGATAAAGCCTGTGATCCAACACTGGCAGTCTAGCCCGTGCAGGAACTGTAGAGAGGAAGTTGTTCTAGCTCGCCTCTGCATAGGACATAGATCTTATGCATGCATTCCTGCTGAAGGCAGATGACTCTCCTGTGTGTGAGAACTGTGCCAACTTTTTAAGCATTCTTCATATTTTAACTAAGTATCCACATTATAGACATGAATGTTTTTTATATTTTACAACTTTTAGTCATCTGACCGAGCCTTGGCCTCGGGTGGCAAGCATTCTGTGGCCAAGCAATTTCTGTGCATTCCTCAATGCATTATCACCAAAGAGCCTTTAAGTGAATAGGTTATATTTTGTTTCAAATATCATTTTCTTTATTTATAAATTAGAGTAGCTCTTTTGCACTAAAAGAAGTAGGCAAAGGCCCAGAAAGGAAATCCACCTTTCTGTTTCTATTTCTAACAGTATTAACTAACTCATGCCATTGGTCACCTTGTGGCAGTGCTCCTGCCACTGTGTGAGGCCAGAAACCTGGTTGGTGAGGCAAACTTCCAGGGACAAAAGGAACAAAACATGGACTATGGCAATTTTCCACTGATTAAGAAAGCAAATCCATGTCCTATGGATTTTCATTGAACTAATAACGACTCGACCAATCCATCGAGACTGAGAACAGATGATGCCTCCCCAATAGAATACATGATATAAACATGATATCACATAGAACACTGAACTCATTGAGGGAAACCAGGGAAAGATCACACCATCTGCATAATTACAGGCCAATTTCACTGACTAGCTGTTTTCACCGACCGCAGTACACATGTGGCTAACGTGGTTTCTGGAAATCAACAATCTGCTAAAAAGAAATCAGTATGGGTTTCGGAAGAATTGCTCAACCTTAGATGTGATGATCAAAGCAAAAGCAAACATTCACAATGCTTTCGTAAGGAGACAGCATCTGGTCATGGTTAATGTAGATATTGAGAAAGCTTTTGACACCACATGGCGATATGGTGTCCTTCAGGACCTTCATTCTTTTGGATTGACGGGGCAGTTACCCCAATTTATACAGAACTTTCTACACCACAGAACATTTCAGGTCAGATATATGAACAGTTTATCCAAACCATTTGAACAAGAAGAAGGTGTAGCACAAGGTTCCATAAGTGCAACATTATTCACAATAAGAATTACTAATATGACACGAAACATACCAAAAACAGTTGAATCATACATGTTTGCCGATGATCTGATTATTTCTTGTCATTCACAAACTATGAATGCCATTGAAAGGTAACTTCAAATATCCATAACCAGAATAGAATCGTGGGCACAATGGAATGGCTATTCTTTAGCAGAAAATAAATCAACAGCAGTGCATTTCTGCAAAATACGCAAACTACATCCAGATCCTGAAATATATTTAAAAAATAACTTGATTCCTCTTACCAATCACTTTCGTTTATTGGGTTTGTATCTAAACATGAGTCTAGGTACAAACCCAATGATACAGAGATCTAGATACAGAGGCATGCCTCTTCTACAGATATTTCCATGGGCACTGTTCTTTTGAATTAGCTTCTATAATTCCCACTGTCTCTTTCAAAACAGTCCGAACACGTGCTGCCAACATCCATTTACCGTCCAACTTCAAACTCACAGAACCAACTTTTCATCTTCCTCTTTTATTCATTCAACTGCCATTTTTTGGAACAACCTTCCTTCATACGTATTTCCTAAAAATTACAGTCTACAAAAGTTCAAGTCTAATGTCAACAAATATCTTCTTTCGTCTTCTCAACCTCCAAACCAAGCACGGTACTAAGTACTATAGGTTCTAATACCTCTCGTGTTTGGGGTTTACATAAAAAAAAAAAAAAAAAAAAGACAATAAACTTAATTTTTCCAATCATATAGCCTACCTTAGAATGGCCTGTCTAAAGAAATTGAGCATCTTAAGAGTTGTCTCCGCTAACTCCTGGAGTGCTGATAGACACTCACTATCACATCTCTATAGAACTTTAATTCGGTCCCGCTTAGATTATGCATCACCTGTCTATGACTCCGCAAGGAACAGTTCCTTGTTGCAGCTAAATACAATTCAGCATAGTGCCCTAAGGATAGCCATGGGAGCCTTCAGAACATCTCCAGTCCATAGCCTATATATTGAGGCAAATGAATCCCCATTGCACCGCAGGAAAAAAACCTTACTTTGTACTTACGCTGCAAAAATTTCAGTCTTATAAGCCAGAACAAGGGAGCAGATCGTTACAGCCTGGACTACGTCGAGCCTGTTTTCAATTCTGCTGGGGAGAGTGTTTTATCTCACCTGAACCCTATTCAACATTCAGCTCTTAAAACGGCACTAGGTGCATTCAGAAAAAAGTTTGTATGTTGTGAAGCTCTTGAAACTCCTCTAAATATCAGGAGAAAGCTGTTGCTGTTGAACTATGCAACCAAGATCCAAAGCCAGATGACTCATCCTAATTGGTCATTTCTTTATGATCCGCAGTATATGACCTGCTATAGAAACAAACCACAGACAGTTCGACCTGCTGATATTAGACTAAAGAAACTAGCAGAAGTATATGTAAAGGTCAATGGACTCTTCAGTGGTAAGTGCAATTTCATAATAAACTACTTCAAATAATACCTGTGCTATGTAAAATTATGGGTTTCTAGCCTTGTTGCATTAGAATTAGCATTAGTAGAGGCATTTGATGCAAGAAAGCAAGCTTATGCAGCATCAGCCAAAAAAAAATAAATAAATAAAAAATAAAAAATAACCACTTCCACTTTGCCCCTCTGTTCGTTCGAAATACCTGTCCAGCTGAGCCTTAAACTTATTTAGGCTATCAACTTCCACGACAAGGGATGGAAGTCTGTTCCACCAACCAACCACCCACCCGCTGGCTAAAGGCAAATTTCCTCACGTCTATCCTACATCTGTCCTTCCTCAATTTGAATTTATGCCCTCTCAGGTGATTATTCTGAGCAAGAGGAAGAATCCCATCAGCATTGAGCATGCTCAAACCATTCAAGGCTTTATACACCTCTATCAGATCACCTCGCTAGTGCCTAGTCTCCAGACACTGTAATTTGCAAAACTTAAGCCTTTCTTTGTAAGAGCACCCCTTTGTTCCATTCACTAATCTTGTTGCCCTTCTCTGTACTCGTTCCAGCATCTCTACATCCTTCTTGAAATGAGGCCTCCAGACCTGTATACAGTACTCTAGGTGTGGCCTGACCATTGCCTTATACAAGGGAATAATCATCTCCTTATCCCTGCTAGAAAAATTCCTATATATCATCGACAATACACCATGAGCTACTCTTGCAGCCCGTCTGCACTGCTCAGAAAACTTCATATCTGCCTGCACAACCACCCCCAGGTCCCTTTCATTCTCTACCACTGTCAGTGTAGTACCACAGAGTTGATACGTTGCTCTGGGGTTGCTGTTTCCCATATGTAGTACTTTACATTTGTCAATGTTAAACTTCATTTGCCACCTCTCAGCCCTCTCTCAACTGCCACCTCTCAACAGACAAGAAGAAGTAATTCTAGCCAGAGCCAGAATCGGCCATACTCATTTAACCCATCTGTTCCTTTTGTCACGGAATGACCCTCCTAAGTGTAATCACTGTCATACACCACTCAGTCAAATACATACTTCTGGAATGTACTCTATATTATAATGCTCGACTAGTGTCATTCAGTTCTCTGTCAAATTTAAAGGAACCTTTGTCACTTAGCCATATCGTTGGCTAAAAATCAAATCTCACAGAATTCTTCTCCTTCCTAAAACAAGTGGGATTGTATAGCTGTTTTTAACTGCTTCTAAATCAACCAACACAGGCAGTATGAACCACTTTCATAAGTGCAATATGGCCTAAGTAGCCATTGCATTTAAAACCCCATCAACAACAACCAGGCACTGCCTCTGCTGCCTCGCAACTGGTAACCCTGGTGGTAAACACAAACCCCCAGGGCCAAAAGGAGCCATCATGAATATAAGTAACTAACCACCTTTAGAGCCCTCGAGCTCAAGATCAAAAATTCCTGACATCAACCATGACGCCAATCGTCCAAAGTGACTACGGACGGAAAATCAGAATAAAGACGTGCCAGCATTTCTTATAATGCACTCATTATCCATGCAACCTGTTGGCAAACTATTGCCTTTTCTAATGCAGAAATGTTTAGAATCGGTTTGTGGATCTCCTAAAATGGTTAAACATCTCAAATCTGGAGCCCTTCTAATTGAAACTTCTAAGACAACTCATTCAGAGAAGCTTTTAAAATTAACATCATTTAACAGTATTCCAGTGTCAGTTACACCACATAACACTCTAAATACCTCAAAAGGTGTTATCAGTGAATGTTACTGCCTGTGCCTAAAGAAGAGATAATACAAGAACTCAGGAAACAAAAAGTGTCTCATGCACAGAGAATAATGACCAAAAAAGGTGGCACCTACTACCAATCAGGTTCATCATTTTGACATTTAGTACTCCGACTCTTCCATCTTCTGTTAAAGCAAGTTATTTAAACTGCAAGATTCGGCCCTACATCACAAATCCCATGCACTGCTTTAAGTGCCAGAAGTACAGCCATTCTCAGACAGCATATCGAAGCGATGCTGTGTGTTTTATTTGTGGCTCTAAGGAGCATTCCCAAGGAGACTGTACAGCTTCCACTCCTACTTGCCCAAACTGTAAAGGAAGCCGTCCTGCATTTTCTAAAGCATGTGACCTTTGGAAAAGAGGCAAAAAAATCCAGAAATATAAAGTCACATACCCTGAATCAAGGAAGCAAATACTGTTAACCAAGCTTAGCCGATCATACGCATCAGTCACAAAAAACAGCCGGTCAACTGCAACTCAAACAGATTTCTCCATAGAACCAAACATTTCCTTTGCCACCTGGGCCAAAACTGTGCTAACGTGTGTAATAAAAAATCTACAGTTAATGAAATTAGCAATACACCAATCAGTGTCCTAACTGATGCCATCTCAACCTTGCCCGAAACAACAAAATCTGTTAGGGTTGAAAACCAGAAGAAAGTGAAACCACGCTATAGCAACATGGAAATGGAGGTTCAGCCAGAGGATGATGACCCAGTTCTAGAATTACATGCCAATGATACCATGGATGCCCAACCTTTCCCAGAAATGAAAAATCAAAACTAAACAGACAGAAACCTTCAAAAAAAAAACAGTCAGATCAATTTTCCTCCAATAAACAATAAACTAATTTCCTACAGTGAAACTGCAGAGAATTACCCAGTAATATAGATGACCCCTGAATTATTTACTCATACTAACTAATGCAGTAGTTGTATGCTTACAGGAAACATTTTTATCACCAAAAGTTTCACTCAGATTCAAAAACTATATTATGTTTAGGCGAGACAGGAATTCTGACTCTTCTCCTTGTGGAAGGGTAGGTGTTCTTGTCAAAATTACCATACCATCAAGACATCTCCAACGAGAAATCTCCTTAGAAGTTGTAGCAGTTTGGATGGCAATGGGAATATCATTAACCCCTGCATCTGTTTATATACTTAATTATCCTTGTTCCCAGACTGAACTTGACAACATTTTAACACAACTGCCACCTCCTGTCTGTTTACTCAGTGATTTCAATGGTCACCATCCACTGTGGGGATCTTCCACCATGGATAGGAGATGCCAGTTAATTGAAACATTCCTAGATATCCATAATCTGACTGTGTTAAACACTGGCTCTCCAAGTCATGTTCAACTACATACAGATACAACATCTTCCATTGACTTATCCATCTGTTCAGCATCTCTTTTTCCAAGCATGGAATGGGTGGTGCTAAATTATCCATTTCACAGTGACCATTTTCCCATCATCAGCTCAATTCAAACACAGGTCGAGTCATGCCCTAAAGCCTGTACTTCTTGGAATTTCCACAAAGAAGACTGGAAAAACTACTCTACTTGTGTCCTACTCAATAAACAGTGTGTACAGCAAGAACATATTGATGACCTAACTGAACACATTACCAGCCATATATTATCAGTAGCCAAAATTTCCATTCCAAAATTTGACCAGCGCAAACCAAAACCAATGGCGGAATGAAGATTGCTCAAAAGCTAAAAGAGAAAAAAGCCGTGCTTGGAACCAGTTTCAAAAATTATCAAGTACTGCCAACCTAATTGTTTTCAAAAAACTCAGAGCCAGAGCAAGACAAATTAGAAAAAAAAAAGCAAAACGTGATGCCTGGATTAACTTTGCCTCAACTATTAACAAAAATACTGACACTCGGATTATCTGGAAAAAACTAAAATAAAATATAAGCACTCAGTGGGAAATTTCTACCTTTGCAGTCTCCAATAATACAATGGAATGGGCAAAACATATCCACTCCTACTGATATTGCAAATGCTTTAGCAGAATATTTCCACCTCTTCCTCTTATGTGACCTCCTTTAAATGCATTAAAACTAATGAAGAACGTATTAAATTGAATTTTTCAACTAGTCACTCACTTCCGTGTAACCAGCCCTTTACTTTCACTGAGCTGAAAGAATCCCTGAGCAAATCTCCACTAGCGCAGAAGGACCAAACGGCATTCACTACAGTATACTGAAGCATCTATGTGAATGCAATGGATACCATCTATGCATATGATAACTCTTTTTACAACCAGATCTTTTCAGAAAATACATTCCCTCTCTCTCTTGGGGTCATTCCTATATTTGCGCTATACCAAAACACGGCGAAGATCCTTCTCAAATTCAGAATTATAGACCGATATCATTGACAGGCTGTTTGGGCAAAATATTTTTTTGGATTCCTGGATTCTAGACTCCAAAAATCTACTTTCTGATCACCAATATAGCTTCCGTTAAAAACAGGCCCACTCTCAATTTACTTGTAAAAATTGAATCTGACATTCGTAACGCCTTCGTCAGGAGACATGATCTAGTGATGGTCAACCTGGATATTCATAAAACATTTTACACCACACGGTGTCATGATATCATTAAAGATATGCATCAGTTAGGACTGAGAAGCTATGTCCCTTTAATAATTCAGAACTTTTTAAAATTATGCACATTTCAAGTCTGATATCAAAACGTGCTATCAGCATCTCACATTCAAGAAGAGGGTATCCCACAGGGTTTGATATCGAGTCCAATCCTATTTGCTATTAGGGTCAACAATATATTGGAAGATCTTCCAAAAACGATTGAAGTATACATGTAGGCTGACGACCTCACCATATCCTGCCAATCGCAAAGTATGAATACCATTGAAAGACAGCTTCAAATTGCTCTAACCAGAATTCAGCCCTGGACCTTATGCAATGGATACCATCTTGCTGAACAGAAATCCACTACCACTCATTTCTGCAAATTTTGGTCATTTCATCCTGATCCAGAGCTGAAGATAAATAACGTGCCAGTTCCTCTTTCTCACACTGTCCGTTTCCTTGGACTGATGCTAGATAGGAAACTGAACTTTCAAGCACGTGTGGCCTGTCTCCGAACCATCTGTTTGAAGCAATTGAACATCCTCCGGTGGTGTCATCCGTGTCATGGGGCACTGATCAACATACACCTCATCCATATTTATAGAGCTCTCATCAGATCTCGCTTGGACTATAGTTCTCCAGTGTTTGACTCTGCTAGAAAAAGTATTTTAGAGCAATTAAACACCATCTAGCACAGTGCTCTGAGAGTCGCTCTAGGGGTTTTCTGAACCTACATGGTTCAGAGCCTATACATCGAAGCCCATGAACTGTTACATCTTCACAGAAAAACATTACTTCTGATGTATGCCACAAAAATCCTAGTCTCCCCTCTCACCCTAATTGGAGATGTCTCTACAATACCGAATGGGAGTCATTTTACAACAATGAACCAAATGAAAACCGACCTGCTCCATTTAGATTTAAGGAACTGGCTCAATCACGGAATATAGAAATCGGTAATATATTTCAGGATATCACACCACCAGATTCACCAGGACAAATATCTGTACAATATATGATGATTATTTTTAGTAGTGGCGAAAGAACACCCTAGGAGTTTCTGATGGGCATCTATGAGAGTTTGAGGTGTAGGGTAAAGTGGCATAATTTGTTATGCCACCTGAAAACTGTTATCTCTTATATTGACTTGGTTTTGGTGCATTATTGCCTTAGTTGCCAGTGTGCCAATAAAAACTGAAACTAACCAACCAATGATCTGGTGGGTAGCTGTAATAAATGCTTATTTAACGTAGAAAATAGCTCTATTGCAGTATGAAATCACACCAGCTCTTATTTTTTGATTAGATACATCAGAAAAGAGAAAAAAAAATATTGTTGCAAATATGGATGAAATTTGTCAAAATTTCATCCATTTTTGCAACATGTCCTCCTGGTGCAATTTGCAGCCTGGTGTGAACATGTTAAAAGGCTGTGAGTTCCAATCCACAACCCAAATTGTCCTCTAACATACTGCTGCAAAGACAGACAGAACACTAGATTTATATTGGTGTATCTGAGCTGGTTCATGTGTGTGTGAACTGGCAGAGAGCATCAAGTATTTATAGATGACTATCCAAATATTTTTGTCTCATAATTTATGTACATTTTAATTTAACATGGTAATTATTGTCATGATCTCATTTGTAGAATGGCTGTGGCTGGTAGGTACCCATTATGTAGATTTACTATCAAAACTGGAAAAAATTAGAAGTATCATAGATATAATGTTATTATTTTATTATTATTTTTTTTATTCTCTGAAATTTAAGTTTTTTTTTTCTCAATAGGTGCAACTGGTGATAGACTTAAAGAAGCAACAAAAATCAATCTCTCTCTGTCAGCACTAGGTAATGTAATTTCAGCATTAGTGGATGGTAAATCCAAGCATATACCATATAGAGACTCTAAACTTACCAGGTTACTTCAGGATTCTTTGGGTGGAAATACAAAAACTCTCATGGTTGCTTGTCTTTCTCCTGCAGATAATAACTATGATGAAACTCTCAGTACTCTCCGTTATGCCAATAGAGCAAAAAATATTCAGAATAAGCCAAAGATTAATGAAGACCCAAAAGATACTTTGTTGAGAGAGTATCAGGAAGAAATACAGAGACTTAAGGATTTACTTAATTGTCAAAATCCAATTGAAGAGTTGCATACTGGAGAAATGCCTAGAAATAGTAAGATTTCATTCCATTAGGATAAAATTATTAGAATAAATATGAAGTTTTTAATTTTTCTGTACTTTAAAAACATTTGGTAGGTAGAGGTCATTACGTGAATTGCCCTATAATATGCTCCGCATAGGTCATAGTCATCTAACCCATTCCTACTTGCTGAGGGCGGATGACCCACCTATGTGCAAGATGTGCAATGTTATTTTAACCGTCTGTCATATTTTAATAGAATGTCCTGTTTTTATAGAAGCACGACGCTTGTATTTTACCTCTTTTAATAATTTGACTGAGCCATTTACACCCAATCAGATTATAGGTGACAGACACGATATGTCTGACGTTTTTAACTTTTTACAATTTATTAATTTTTATACAAAGATCTAAGTTTTATGCTTTTACTTTTATACCTTTTTAACATAATAATTAATTGTTTGACGTGGTAGCCTTGGCTACCAAAATGTTTAATAGCATTTTAAATTTGACTTGGCACATTATGGCCTTAGCTGCCAATGCGCCATTAAAAACCAAACCAAACCAAACCAAAGCCCTTGAATACTGCATTGTTGGCAGTAAATATACAGGCACTCCTTGGGCTTAGCAATATGCTTCAAGAAAGTGCCACAAGCGCCAAAATCAATCTTCCCATAGAAACATAATATATGGAATTACATTCCTAACCAAGGGTCTGATGTGTAACTCTTTATACATATAAATACAAAGAGAATATTTAATCAATTTGCAATCATATACAAGGAATGATCGAAAAAGATTGAGACTAATTTTATTACACAAAATGTAAAATGATTATGCTGGCCAACAACTCTATATCACACTATAGATTTCAACCACAATTCATATTGATAAAAGTAGTGCATGGAACTTTACCATAGTTAGGTGCATTATGGCCATGTTGCCTTTGTAATGTGAAGCCTACAAACAAACATACAAACAACTGGGCAACAAAAAAAAAAAAAAATTGGTTTTTCATACACCTAAAGAAAAAGCTGCAGATTCTAAAGGAAATTGCTCCACTGATTCCAAAAATACCAAAATTATGTGTTTAGTGCATCTCCATTGAAAGATATGCTTAAATTTTAGTAACATAATGAATGACCAATTTCAAATATCATGCAATAATACATATGCTATTTTTAAAAATGGGTCTTACTCATTTTAAGATATTTTAATCTAACATATAATGTATTACACACATGCTATTTCCTTAGAAATGTTTGCTGCTCAGAAAGTTTTTCTTATAGTCCATTTTGCTTTCCCACTTAAGAATCCAGAAGTAATCTCCCATCATGGTATTATCTCAGCTACTTTGGTACTGCTTTTCCATTGTGGATATGTCCAAATGAAAACGTTCTTTCATCACCCAAATAAAATTTTGATTGGAGAAAACTGAGATGGGAATGAAGGAAATAAATTTTCAAAGGCATTCGGCACCCCATATATTTTTATAACATTGCAGTGAAACTGACACCAGAGGTTCCTAATCACCATCTTTCCTTCTTCCAAGAAATCCATAAACAACTTCTTTAAATGTCAAGCTGTTATTTCGGTGTCTTGTAGCTTGGTTCAAATACCTCAACTTTCAGGAGTTCTTTATTTGAGATCCATTAAAATTTTTATTTCAGTTTGCATTAGTCATATTGGGAAACACTTCCCTTAGGTGGCAGAATCCACTTCCTTCTTTATCCAGAATCTTAACAAAATTCTTCATTAATCCAAGCTTTATGTTGAAGGTAGAAGGAGAACCTATTGTGTATTCCTTCCTCTTTTTCCACTGCTGCACAGTATAATGTTTTGTGACTGTTCCATATAGAAAAGAACAGTATTTCATGAAACCTCTCTGTTGACCAGTAAATAAAAGCAAATACCTTACGATTACTGCCACAGACATTCTAAGCAAAGTCACTGTACTTTGTTGCACTCAGGATCTTAGATATACTTTCATATGCTTCTTTCAAGCTAACAGCATGAAATATATGGATTGATGGGGACGCATTCCCATTTTGCAGAAAACACACTTTAACACACTTTATACTTAATTTTGAGGAATCAATAAATAAATACAATTTGTTAGGATTATCACTGTTCAAGGCATTCAGAAGACCAATAATATCTTTACAGAAACACATACCAACTTTCATAACAATATATTTTGAAAACACTTTTTTGACATTTTCAATATATTATAATTTTGGTTCCTGCTTCAAGTAACTTCCAATGTTTGTAACCCAGAATCAGGAAACTCTTCTTGCTCTTTAGATAAGTTTAGATCACAAACTAAGCCATTCAACTCCATCTTACTTAAATGCATTATCACAGGTGCATTATCTTTTTCTAGTGTAATCTAAACCTGTGGATAGTCTGACAAAGTCTGCAACACAAGAATGCTTGCTATGTTCATCGCTGCTTCCTTTATCCTATGATTTTGGGGAATCTGGTATTGCCAGGTGTTCATTATGTGGAACAGGCCTTATTTCAAATGATGTGTTAGGATTTTGATGCTGTGCTTACTGTTTCTGGACGATGTCTCTGATATTTTTGTCATGCAGAAGTAGCAATCATCAATGTGGTTGTATTGTTCTCACCACCCCATAGCAACAGCAATTGATATACCTTTAACTTTCTCAGTTAGCCAATCTCCAGTTTTGTTCAGGTAATACAGCACATATCTGGAGCTAAAATACTAAGACTATTCATGTTCAGTATTACTGTAGATGTTCTTCCTCTGAGTTTTTGTTGTAAACCATCCACATCAGTGTTGAATCCAGAGGTTTGCACCAGGGTGGCGAGAATGTAAACTTCTAGGGGGAAAGTAGTATATGTGTATATTTTTTATTATTATTTTAGTATTTACAACATATGTAGTATGTTACAAACAAATCTCTATATTTATTATGTAACATCTACATATGTATTAATTAATTGGAGTCAGTTCACAAAAACCACATTAATGACAATAATCACAGTTTAATATGAAAATCACAGATTAAAATTTGCAAAAAATCATACAAATTGTAATCAAACCTTTAAGTATTATAATAATCTTATTCTTTGCATATGTATCAATCACTTCATTTATTAATTTTTTCCCCATAACTCATTCAGGCAATTCTATGCTTATATTCATGCAATCTTGCAATGTTTCCTGTCCCATTTGGTTTCTTAATTTTGGCAACAATTGATTCATTGTGCTGAAAGAACGTCCAGCACTAGCATGAAACAGAAATACAGCATAGCTTGATACATAATATCTTTAGCTCAACATATCCAATATTTGATTCCAAAATTTAATGTATATGATTGATGTTAAATTGATTTTCTGTTTTTGTCACATATTTAAGAATTACAAGCAAATGTAATTCCACAAAAGATCAAAGTGCAAGTTTAGACAAAACAAGACTATCTTTATGTCATCTTCTGTTAGTTTGCAGAAAGATTTCGATGATTCAAATTTTGCAGTAACATTGCTTTGTCATTAAAACAATCCTTCACTGAAAGAGTATTCTATCCCAACTGCACTGTCTCCACGACTTTGAGTGATATTATTTGTAAAACATGACAAGGATAAAAGAATCAAAGATTTAAAATCCCTGTGATCGGCTGAATTTTTCTCGTTACAGTTTCTGCACATTTTTTTTTTCGTTTTTCTTTGTTTCAGTTTTCCCATATGTGTATATAGCTTTATTATTTTTGTCTTTGAAAGGCAGTCAGCGAGGTAACCTGGCAACAGATGATCCCACCACAGATTACATATAGTACAGATATAACAAAAAGTTTATAAAATAAAATATATTGTTTATAGGCTGCATCCAAGTCATTGTCTTGTTTGCGGTATACAAACAAAGAATTAGCCACAAATAGACTCTTGCTGTGAAAGAAACAAATAAAGGGAACCTGAAAACCATAAAGTGAAACTGCCAGCTATTGAAATAGTGGCTGCAGTGACATTGTTTAGCCCTTCCCCTGAAAGCTGCAAGATACTCTCTAATTACAAGTAGCATCAGTCACTGAGGAACCAATTCAGGTGAACCTATTCATGACCTGCAATCTAATCATCTTGTTTGCAATATACAAACAAAAAATTAGTTGCAAGTAGAATGTTTGTGTGAAACACTATCAAGGAATGGGTTGTGTAAAAATAAAGGGAATCTGAAAACCATAATAAAACGAAAACGCCGACTCTTGAAATAGTGGCCACTTGAAATAATTAAATGGGCAATATTTCTAGCTGCATAAATTAATTTATGCAGCTAGAAATATTGTCCATTTAATTATTTTGAAAATTTTGTGTCTTTTAAAATTTTAGTGATTTATTTTTGCTGTGTACTACCTAAAACCTTCCATGTACTAACGGTGGTACAAGTACTATACTTTGGGAAAAACTGCTCTAGTTCATGTAATATTTTGTGTTGTGTTTATTTGACATAAATTAATTGAATTTGTGTTTTGTAATTACAACATTATGATCATATGGCCCCTAAAGAGTGCGGTAAGAAGAAAATTTCAAAATTAAACGAAAAATGTGGCAAATTTCAACATCCGAGATCTTGGAACAAGTATTAAAATAAGAATTACTATTGTTTGCCAACTTGCCAGTGGGGGGGGGGGATTTTATTCCACCAGGGGTGATATGCACTCCCCCTCGGAATTAACACTGTCCCGCATACATAGTAGAAATTGTCAGAATGATTCTGACACTTCCTGTGCTTCTGCTTAAATCTTGTAACAGTATAGTGCTAAGCAAAACACAGAATTAACAAACAGCATGCAGTAAATACACAGATAAAGTGGACACATGCACTAAACTGCCTTTTCATTAATAGAAGAGACGTCCCCAGGGGCTCACATCTGGTGATTATCGGCTTGGTATAGAGCTAGATATCATCATTCTTCTCTTTCTTGGTGACGACTCCTTTCTACTTCTGACACTCTCTCTCTCTCTCTCTCTCTCTCTCTCTCTCTCTCTCTCTCTCTCTCTCTCTCTCTCTCTCTCTCTCTCTCTCTCTCTGGGTAACTCAGAATTTTTTTTATTTTGGCTGGTGCAGCATAAGCCTCAAGCTTCCTTGCACCATATGGCTGATAATAATAATATCCTCCCCAACATTACTGCTATCTATGAGCACACAGAATTATCCACAAATAATAATGCAGACATTGGTATTTGTAGATAATTCAACAGATCAGTGTCATATCTATTTTCTTAAATTGTAATAATATATACCTTATCATTTTAATTTATTAATTAATGGTGCAGCTGGTCATCACATCTTACTTCATTTATAAAAAGCTCTGATTAGATCCAAACTCGACTGTAGAATCAGTCTATGAGAGAAAAACCCGGTGTTTTGCAATGGCTCAGTCCCATTCACCACAGTGCTGTATGTATTGCATTATGATTCTTTTGTACATCTCCAGGTCATAGTTTATACACTGAAGCACACAAAATGCCACTCGCCATTAGGAGACAACAGCTAATGTTGCAATTTGCATAAAAGTTTGGTCGCTGTGTATCCTAATTGGCCATTATTATTTATGCCATGGGAAACTGTACTACAACCACCCATCTATCAGTGACCCAGTCAGTATGAAACTCAAGGAACTCCTATGAAAGGCCCCGGGTGCCAAGCGATTGTGATCGAGCATTTTCTCTGTGGTTAAACTGCGATTGTCTAAAAGCAATTTATAGTTCTTTTAAGTTCCTATCCTTAAGAAATTTATATATTTAATAACAGCTCCTGTTACAAAAGTACCTGTACAGAGCAAGAAAGAAAAGCCACCTTTCTTTATTTTTCATATTTCTATTACTAACACTTACTACTTTACCCTTGGTCACACTAGGCACTGCCTACTGCCTCCCCATGGCGGAGCCGGAAACCTTGGCAGAACAGTTAATCTGCCAAGGGCCAAAATGAGCAAATAGGGAGCACAATGTGTTTCTGCCTTTAGAGCCGACAAACTCTCAGCCAGAGTTAGATATTGAACATGATAAGTCACAACCCAAGAGGATTAAAACCAATTCCTCAGTGACAGACTTTTCTGCATTTCTCATTATACACTCTCTCTTGCAGATCAGCTTCTCAGTAAGCTGTCTTCATTCCTTATACAGAAACACCTGGAAAGTCTGGCAGGATCTCCTAAGACAGTTAAGGGACTGCAATCAGGGGACCTGCTAGTGGAAACAATAAACCGCAGGCATTCCGAGAAACTGCTAAAAGTTACCAACTTTTCTGAAATTCCAGTAAAAGTTTCTCTCCATGCAACCCTACATACATCTAAGGGTGTTATATCCACCTGGGATCTATTGAATGTTACGGAGGAGGAGATAACTCAAGAGCTTCAAGATCAAAATGTCATTGCTGTGAAAAGAATTATGGTTAAAAGAGACAATACACTCGCACCTACAAGGAATATTATTCTAACCTTTAATACGCCAAATCTACCATCATCGATAAAAGCAGGCTATCTACTTTGCTGCATTAGACTTTACATTCCTAATCCATTGAAATGTTATAAGTGCCAAAAGTATGACAACTCTCAAACGGTGTGCAGAGAAAACAAAGTTTGTCCCTATTGCGGGTCCTCTGATCACACTCAAAGTAATTACTCAGAAAAAGAAATGATCTGCCCCAACTGTAAGGGCAACCATCCTGCTTATTCATGGGCATGTGACAGATGGAAAACTGAAAAGAATATTGTGAAATATAAGATTGAAAATAAAGTAAGTTTTCAAGAAGCAAGGAAATTTATTGCTCCCAGTATGACTAAATGTACATACGCCAGTATTGCGCAAAAATATCAATCAGTGGCTACCCAAACTGATATTACAGTTCGTTCAAACACTTCAATCTCTAACTGGGCTCGGACTGTTCTCTCCCAGCAATAGTCCAATATCCCTAACTAGTCTAACCAGGCAAGCAATACTGCACTTACAGTACCAGCTACACCTTCTCCTCCTCCAGTGATTGCTTCTACATCGAATAATCAAAGCTCAAATTTAAAAAAGAATATCCAAGAAAAATCTATGGATACATGTGACTTGTCCAAACAGGAAGAACCGATCTTAGAAATATATGTGAAAGAAGATATGGACACCAGTCAGCCATTCTTCTCAAAAAAATACAAACCGAAGCCTGAATGCCACATGCCAGTCACATTAAAAAAAACAGTCAGATACAACTTCTTCTACTGAACACCAGTAATGCCTTATATTTCACAATGGAATTGTAGAGAATTTTGTAGCAACCTTCATGATATTCAAGTCTTAATTAACCACTACTCTCCGGTTGGTTTCCGTCTACAGGAAACCAATCTAACTTCTCGAATTTCTACCAACATAAAGAAATATACCATCTATCAACAAGATTGTAATACTTCAAATTCCACCCGTGGAGGTGTGGCCATCTTGGTCAGCTTAAAGATCCCGACCAAGCAAATTGTTTTGCAAACTGAAATTGAAGTTATTGCCTTACATTTCATAACCCAGATTGCATTAACATTAGTATCAGTCTCAGTCTATCACCCCCCCTACCAATTCATATTTTGTCTTACCAAGATCTTGGCCTCGAGTGCCAAGCGTTTTTCTCTGTGCGATTTATAGAGTGCTCTCTGAAAACAATATAGTTTTTCTTTTCTCCTGTGATTTTCTCCTCTTTTGTTCACATCAAGTGGTTCTTTGCTTGCAAAGTCAAGTAAAAACCCAGAAAGGGAATTTACCTTTCTTTTCTTAGTCTTATCAAATACTAACTTCAGTATCCGCTTGGTCACTGGTGGCACAGCTCCTGCGTCCACGTGGTGGGGCCAGTAACCTGGGGTAAAATCCATCCCTCAGGGCTAAAAGGAGCAGAAATGGAAACTGATGTATTTCCACGGTTAGAGCCAAAGAGCTCTCAACATGACAATGACACCGACCATGACTTTTCTCTTTCAAAGAGACTTAAAAAGGACACAAGGAAGCAGGAATCTCCAGCTTTCCTCATAGTTCATTCTTTGTCATCCCAACCTGTGAGCAAGCTCTCCCCTTTTATCATCCAGAGATGCCTAGAAAATGCTGCAGGTTCACCAAAAATTGTCAAACGTCTCCAATCAGGAGATTTACTGATAGAGACATCTCATTCAAGACATTCTGAGTTACTTTTAGCATTAGCATTAGTAGAGACATTTGATGCAAGAAAACAAGCTTATGCAGTATCAGCCCAAAAAAAAAAAAATAAATAAATAAATAAAAAATAACCACTTCCACTTCACCCCTCTGTTCGTTCGAAATACCTGTCCAGCTGAGCCTTAAACTTATTTAGGCTAACTTCCACGACAAGGGATGGAAGTCTATTCCACCAACCAACCACCCGCTGGCTAAAGGTAACTTCTTTAAGTGGCATATCGATTCAGGTCACCCCACACAACACACTGAATTCTTCCAAGGGAGTGATCTCCGAATGGGATCTTTTAAACATTTCTGAGGAAGAAATAGTCCGTCCAGGAGCTAAAAGAACAAAATGTGTCTCATGCAAAACAAATCATGATCAGAAAAGATGGCAACTTAACTCCTACGCGAAACATAATCTTAACCTACAGTATTCCAAATCTACCAGGTTCTGTCAAAGCAGGTTACTTGAACTGCTGCGTTAGGTCATATATCCCAAATCCGCTTAGATGTTATAAATGTCAAAAGTTCGGCCATTCTCAGACAGCATGCCGTGGAGACGCTGTATGTCCAAACTGCAGCTGCAAAAATCACATGCAAGCTTCAACACCACAGTGTCCTAATTGTAGTGGCAAGCATCCAGCTTACTCCAAAGATTGTGAATTATGGAAGATAGGGAAAAAAAAATACAAAAATATAAAATTGAAAATAAAGTCTTTACCAAGAAGCAAAAAAACAGGTCAACTTGAGTATACCAAAATGCACTTATGCTTCTACCATTCACAGACACGAATCAGTAGTATGTCAGGCAGAAGTATCCATCTCTCCAAAAATATCAATGTCAGACTGAGCTCGATCAGTACTCTTGGAGCCCACCGGGCTAGCCGGGTGGGTAAAGTGCCTGCCTGGCAACCCAAAGGTCGCGGGTTCGATTCCCACCTCGGGCTTGGATCAAAGTACTGCAAAAACCTTGGGAGGTGCATTATGGCCACAGAAGCCTATGCGCCAACAACTACCAAAAAAAAAAAAGTACTCTCGGTCCAGCATCCATATAAATAAAATTCAGTAGACCAAAGCAACAATACGCCACTTATAACAATTCCATCCCAGAGACCTCCGCATTGTCAGGTAGCAGAAAATTTGCCAAGATCATATCCTGTTGAGGCGAAAGAATCAAGCCTAACAAGCATGGATACAGATGATACTATTGGCCAAGAAGAACTGCTTGAAATACATGCAGAAGATATGGACAATAGCGAATCAGGATGTCCCACTTTTCCCTGAAAAGAAAAATCAAAACCAGATCATCATAAACAATCAGCTTATAAAAAGCAGCCAGATACATCTTCCACAAACAAAACCAAATAATGGAACACACCATTCAATGGATTTGTAGAGGTTTTTGCAGCAATATCGATGATATCAATGAACTTATTCACTGCTTCCATCCTGTTGCCATGTGCCTACAGGAAACCAACTTGATGCCCCAAGTCTCCACTACAGTCAAAAATTATACTATCTTCAGACAAGATAGATCTGACACTAATTGTGCTCATGGAGGAGTAGCCATCCTGTTGGACTCAAGAGTTCCCTCCAGATGCATTCCATTGCAAACCTCCCTAGAAGCTGTTGCCGCACACATAGTAATTGGAATCGCCGTTACATTAGTTTCAATTTATCTTCCACCTAATCATCCATATTCTATTCAGGAAATTTAAGATCTTGTGTTGCAACTGCCACCTCCCTTCTGTATACTAGGTGACTTTAATGCTCACCACCCATTATGGGGTTCCCCTAGCTTAGACAGACGTAGTAAACGTATTGAAATGTTGATGGACAGACAGGATTTAACATTGTCTAATACTGGCTGTCCTACCTATGTTCATTTTCCTACAAGATCAACCTCCACAATACACCTTTCCATTTGTTCTCCAGTGCTTTATCCAAGTATCGATTGGGTAACTCTTAACGATCCTCACAACAGCGATCATTTCCCAATAATATGCAAAATTCAAACTTCCTGTTCATCACCAAGAGATAATCCAGTAAAATGGAAATTTCCAAAAGCTGACTGGATAAAATACAGCAGGCTTGTCTCGTTCAACAACCATATCATACAGTGCTCTTCAATCAACCATGTTATTGAGGTGCCTCTGTAGCCAGGTGGGCAGGAGCAGCAGTGCATAGCACACACTTCTTGATTAGACCAGGGTTCGAGCCCGTGCCCACCAAATATGGAGGATGCAGAAAGGTTAGGGAATGACTGCCGCATATCCCCGGAGCAATATGGCTTTAATTGCTAATGCTCTTAAAAACCAAACAACAACATCAACCATGTTACTGAACACATTACAAACCAAATTCTAACAGCTGCAACTGCTGCCATTCCACAATACCAAGTCAGAAAAAGGCGAAAATTAAATTATTGGTGGAACGAAGAGTGCAATAATGCAAAAAAAGAGAAAAACTATCTTCAGACAAGATAGATCTGACACTAATTGTGCTCATGGAGGAGTAGCCATCTTGTTGGACTCAAGAGTTCCCTCCAGATGCATTCCATTGCAAACCTCCCTAGAAGCTGCGGCAACAGCTTCTAGGGAGGTTTGTGGAATTCTGCTAGGGAATGTTTGTGGAATTGTGAATCAATTCCACAAACATCCAACCGCTTCCAATCGTATTAATTATAAGTGACTTAGAGAAAGAGCCCGTTATATCAGACGAAAGCAAAAAAAGAATCTTGGATTAAATTCACTTCCTCGGTCAATAAAAATACAGACATCAGATTGATTTCGAACAAGATAAAACTGTTGAATTGGAAATTTCCTCCATCTACTCCACTAATTAACTGAAATGGACAGGAACCTTCTACCCCTGCAGAAATCGCAAATGCACTAGGATCTGTATTTTCTCAGTTGTCCTCCTCAACTGCTTATGACCAATAATTTCAAAAATTTAAAGATGTAACTGAAAAATCCAAACTGAATTTCACTGACAAATGTGCATTAACGTATAATCAACCGTTCACAATGGTTGAACTGCAGCATGCTCTTACCAACACAAGGAAGAGTGCTGCTGGCCCTGATGGGATATTTTATGTTATGCTCAAAAATTTAGATCCAAAGTCACATTCATCACTGCTGATCTTCTTCAATCGAATCTTCACTGAACATACATTCCCAAGCTCCTGGCGTCATTCCTATGTTCTGGCTATCTCAAAACCTGGTAAAGACTATTCTGTTCCTCATAACTACAGACCAATTTCATTTACCAGCTGTCTGAGTAAAACCCTCGAAAAAATGATTCACCACCGTCTGACTTGGTATCTTGAGTCCCAAAATTTAATCAATAACAATCAATTTGGATACAGAAAAATCAATCATCATTGGGCCTTATGATTAAAGCCAAAGCAAACATCAGAAATGCATTCATCAAAAAGGAGCATCTCGTTATGGTCTGTCTGTCTGGATATTGTGAAAGCCTTTGACACCACATGGCATTTTGGCATTTTAAAGGATCTACATTCTCTTTGCCTGAGAGGAAGTTTGCCATATTTCATCCAAAGTTTCGTACAACAGAGATCCTTTCAAGTTCGTTATCGGGGGAATTCTCTCTCTGAAAACCTTGCCCAGGAAGAAGGAATCCCTCAAGGGTCTGTTCTCAGCACCACTCTATTCGCAATTAGAATTAATCACTTAACTGAACTCATTCTGAAAACAGTGGACTCGTATCTTTATGCTGATGATCTCACAATCTCCTGCCACTCTCAAAACATGAACTACATTGAGAGACAATTGCAGATATCAATAAATCAGATCCAGATTTGTATGACACAAATCGGTTATATCCAATTAGATAACCATCCTATTCCAATAGCAAATAGTATTCATCTGTTTGGCTTAATTTTTGACGGTAAGTTAAATTATCAAAAACACATTGAACATCTCCGGACAGCTTGCCAAAAAAAAAATTAGCATACTCAAAGTCTTATCAGCAACAACCTGGGGAGCAGATCGTTGCACCTTGCTTCACTTATGTAGATCCATTATTAGATCTCATCTGGATTATGGTGCGCCTGTTTTCGATTCCGCTAGGGAAAGTGCTTTATATCTCACCTCAATCCTATTCAACATTCAGCTCTAAGAATAGTTCTAGGTGCATTCAGAACATCTCCATTGCAAAGTCTCTACGTAGAAGCCTATGAAGCTCCTCTAAACATCAGAAGAAAGATGTTATTACTGAACTATGCAGCCAAGATCCAAAGCCAGTCGACCCATCCTAATTGGTCAATATTTAATGATCCGCAACCCACGACCTTTTATAGAAACAGACCACAAGCAATTGGGCCTGCAGGTATTAGGTTAATGGAACTAGCAGAAAACTGGAATATACAACTCAGTCCACCAAGAACCTATAGATCACGTTCCTCCATGGTCTGTCATCATGCCGTGTTGTGACAATTATTTCCACCAATGGGGGAAAACACTTTAACAGGTATTAACATCCAGCAGCTGCACATTGCACATTTACCATGTTATCCTGACTTCGCTAAAATATATACTGATGGATCGAAGTCCGAGAGTGGATCAGGTGCAGCAGTGGTATTCCATGACACTATCACTTCTGTATCACTTCCGACAGAATGTAGTAGTTACACCACTGAATTATATGCCATAAAGCTTGCTTTGGAAAACATTTTCCATCTTTCAATCGAAAAGAGCATAATCTACACAGACTCGCAAAGTGCCCTATTATCAATACAAAAGTTTTCCCCACCTACTCATCCATTACTACAGCTAATCAGATCAGAGTTTATTCTTTTCCGAGATTATTGACGAAAGGTTGGCTGGATCCCAGGCCATACTGAAATACCAGGAAACAAAATTGCAGATGATGCTGCCAAGCATCCATCCAGCACATCCCCAATGAATTTTTTGGTCCCATTCAGTGATTACAAAATGCATATACGAAATATATGTAAAGAACGATGGACACTACAGTGGCAAAAGCATATTCATAACAAACTCCTTGAAATTAAACCTGTACCACAATTATGGGCCTCCAATTTGCTCACAAACAGACAAGAAGAGGTAGTCCTGTCCAGAGCCTGAATAGGCTACACTCATTTGACCCATCTATTCCTGTTATCAGGTAATGACCCTCCACAATGTTCACATTGCCACAGGCCACTCACAATAAAACACATACTCCTGCAATGCACCTTGTATAACAATTCCTGTCTAATTTCATTCACTTCTCTCTCAAACTTATAGGAATTGTCACTTAGCCATATCATAGGCAAAAATTCAAACCTGACAGAATTTTTCTTCTTTCTGAAACGAATAGGTGTATATAACCATTTCTAACTGCTTCCTTAGAAGCCAATAAAACTAGTATTAAATACTATGATAGGTGCAATATGGCCTAGTAGCCTTCGCACCAGAAAAATCTAAACACAACAACAACTACTAAGATCTTGAAAACCTGCTAAAACCGTACCTTTCCCTGTCTGTCTCTTGGAGGATTTCAAAGGTGACTACCTCTTATGGAGATTGACTAAATTAGATAGACATTGCCAACTAATTGAAACCTTTCTGGATAAGCAAAAACCTTACTGTTCTTAATACTAGTGCACACACTTATATACAATTATTAACTGGACAAACGTTTGCAATCGATGTATTAATATGCTTCCAGATTTTGTTTCCAATCATAGAATGGTCTGTTATGCATGATCTCATGGGCAGTGACCACTTTCTGATTATTTCTTATCTGCTCCTTGCCCACCACCATTAGCCCAACCCTGCAGGAAATGGAACTTCTCTCCAGCCAACTGGGTCAAATTTCAGTCAGTTGTCACCCTGGATGAGCAATTTATGCGAACACAGTCAATAGATAAAGCCACAGACTATATCACTTCACACATACTATTTGCATCTAACTGTTTAATTCCATTGTCGAATCCCCAGTCCTGACGGCACCTTAACTATTGGTGGAATGAAGACTGCACAAAAGCAAAGAAGTTAAAAAATAAAGAATGGTATTTATTACATAGATCCCCAACCACAGCTAATCTTATCAACTATCAGAAGCTAAGGGCAAAAGCACATCTCATTCAAAGGCAAGCCAAGAAGAATTCTTGGATTCTGTTTGCATCTACCTTAAACAAAAACATTAACTCCAGGTTAATATGGAAGAAAATTAGGCAGTTTTCTGGCAAATTTCCAACGACCCCTTCACCAATTCTTTCATGGAATAGGCAAGATCTCTCTTCTCCTGAGGACATAGCAAATGCCTTGGGCAAAAGCTTTGCCACAGTTTCAGTGACATCAACTTATTCTCCAAATTTTCAGAAAATAAAGAACAAGACTGAAAAATGAGCCCTCAACTTTCAAACCTCAGTTTTCTTTACATATAACCTGCCTCTTCAATATTCTGGACTTCTACATGCCATTAAAACAATTCGCAACAGTGCCACTGGGCCAGATGGAATATCTTATATCATGTTACAAAACCTTTGTGACAAAAATTTACAAATACTGCTGGTGTACTATATCCAAATATTTCTGGAAAACATTTATCCCAGCCCTTGGCATCGTGCCACAGTTCTTGCCTTTTTGAAACCTGGAAAAGATCCTACCAGTCTGTACAGTTACTTTCCTCTCTAGTTGCCTTGGCAAATTACTTGAAAAAATGATCCATAACTACTTATTTGGATCATCAAAAGTTTACCTCCTTTGCTGCTTCCTTTAATATAAATGGATAGGTTCCATCCACAATTCCTCCTTAGATCTCACGATCAAAGCAGAGTTTGCAATTCGTAATGCCTTTGTAAAAAATGAACATCTTGTTATGATTTCCATAGACATAGAGAAGGCATTTGATACTACCTGGCATTGTGCCATTCTCAGGGATCTCCATGCTCTTGGTCTGCAAGGCAACCTTCCTATATTCATAAGGAACTTTCTCCAGAATCATTTGTTCCAAGTTCGATTCTGCAACTCACTTTCTACGACATTTTTAGAGGAAGAAGAAGCACCACAAGGGTCTGTACTGAGTCCAACCCTTTTTGTCCTTAGAATCGATTCCATCACAAAAGAACTTCCAAATACTGTTCAGACCTACCTTTATGCCGATGATCTCTCTGTTTCTTGCCATTCTCAGAACATGTGATCCATTAAATGTCAATTGCAGATATCCCTGAATAAAGTCCAAAGGTGGGCTGGGTTAAATAGCTATCATCTATCACAACAGAAAACTGTTGCAGTCCACTTTTGTAATCAACGGAAAATGCATACAGAACCTGAACTTCAGATGTCAAACTTTATCATTATAGTGACTAACAACATCAGGTTTTTGAGATTAATCCTTGAGAGGAAATTAAATTTCCTTGAGCACATTAAATTTGTGTGTTGACTTCCTGCCTCAAAAAGCTGAACATTCTAAGAGCTTCATCTGCCTTGTCTTGGGGAGCAGACCGTACATCTTTGCTGCTCTTATATAAAGCATTGATCAGATCTCATTTGGACTATGGCATGCCACTCTATGATTCTGCCCATAAGAATACACTACAATGGCTTGATCCTATACAACGTTGTGGATTGCACTTGGTGCTTTCAGGACATCTCTTACTGTTAGTTTATAGATTGAAGCTAATGAGCCCCCTCTTTACCTCTGCAGAAAAACTTCTTAAGTATGCAGCCCAAATACAAAGTTGCTGGCAGCATCCTATTGAGCCATACCTCTTTAAACCATCATTGCAAAATCTCTATAGAAACAAACCCACTAAAATAAGACCAACTGGCTTACGCCTTATTGAATTAATGCAGAGTTGGAATGTTCCTATTGTCAACAGGCAACAAGTAATGAATTACTCTCAGCCCGCCTCCCCCTCCTCAATTAACCTGTGATACTTATCACCTACCGATAATTAATGTGAAACAACTCCATGCAAGCCATATTCAGAAATATGCTGATTTTTTTTGCCAATATATACTGATGGCTTCAACTCACATTCAGCCGTTTGAGCAGCAGCAGTATTTCCTTCTACTATCAATTCGCCTCTCTTCCACCTGAGTATAGCAGCTTCACAGCAGAACTCCATGTAATAATTCCACCTGAGTATAGCAGCTTCTCAGCAGAACTCCATGTAATAATTCCACCTGAGTATAGCAGCTTCTCAGCAGAACTCCATGTAATAAAATTAGCTTTAGAAAACCTGAATCACTATACTTCTGTAAAATACATAATATACATGGACTCTCTCAGTTCAATTACAGCAATGCAATATTCCTCCTACAAGGTTCACCCTTGTAAGAGAAATTGAAGAACGTCATCAGTGACCTTTTGCTGGATCCCAGCACATTTGGGGAAAAAGGGGAATGAATTGACTGACAAAACTGCTAAAAATCCATCAAATTTTGATTTAACCACCGTCTGTGTTCCAGCCTCTGACTACAATCACATCATACAAACAGCATGCCTCGTGCAAGAGAAAGATCTAGAGCACACCCAAACAAAAAAAAATAAACACTACCAGTCGAAACAGGACTCAAAGCATTGGCACTCTAGCACCAAAACATGAATAGGATATACATATCTGACTCCCCTCCATCTACTCAAGGAGAGGATCCTCCTCAGTGTCCATACTGTTCAGCACATTTATCAGTGAAACATATCCTGATTGACTGCCCACAATCAAGTATCAAGAGAACTGAACATCGGTCCTGCTTCCCTGACAAATCTGCGACAACCGATAACATTTGACCGATAACCGTGTCAGTTTGGTATGACATAAGCACTCTGAAAGCAAAAATTAGAGTAGGAGTGTGTTATAGGCCTAATGACTCGAATGAGTACAATGAACAATTGTACAGAGAAATAGAGTGGGCTAGTAAATCGGAATGTCTTATAATGGGGGATTTTAACTTCCCAGATATTGACTGGAACTTGTGGGTTGGTCACTCACACACTAGTCAGACTTTTGTGGATTTATTGGATGATTGTTTTCTGCAGCAGCATGTTCGAGAGGCAACCAGAGAAAGTAATACTCTTGATCTCGTTATCAGCAGTGATCATTCATGTATTAGGAATTTGCAGATAAAAGAACCACTAGGTGGCAGTGATCACAGTGTACTGACGTGGGATTTACTTAAAGATTTAATTACCATCAGGGGTAAAGGAAAGGGTTTTTGCTTCCGTAAAGGCGAGTACAGTGGTCTCCGACAGTTTTTAAATTCTGTACAGTGGGATCAACTGACGATGTTACCAACAGTAAATTATAAGTGGGAAGCATTCAAGGAATTAATCGTGGAAGCTACTAAAAGGTTCATACCTATTAAGAAATATTGTTCAAGGTTTAGGCCTAAATGGTTGTCAAATGAACTAATGAGACTCGTAACAGAGAAGAAAAATGCATGGGATGCATATAAATTATCAAGCGACTCAGAAGCCTATGGCAGATATAGTTAATCTGTAATCAGGTCACAAAGGAGGTTCGGCAGGCGAAGGCAGATTACGAGAAATCCTTGGCAAAAGATGCTAAGAAAAACAGCAAGTATTTCTTTACTTATATAAACTCTAAAAGGAAGGGGATGAATCTGATTGGTCCACTTGACATTGATGGTTCGACTGTTGATGATCCTGCTCAGATAGCAAACAAACTGAATGAGTATTTTGCATCTACATTCACACGTGAGGAATTATTAAGGTTTGAAAATGACAGAAGGTTATCAAATTGTAGCAGGATACTTAATTATTTTGTAATAGCTGAAAGCAAAGTGGAGGAGAAATTGTTGAAGTTAAACATAAGAAAAGCACCTGGGGTGGATGGGATCTATCCAGTTATATTAAAGGAGGTGGCAAAGCAACTAAGCAAACCCTTAGCCATAATTATGAGAGCATCCTTGGACTCAGGGGAGGTTCCCACGGACTGGAGATGTGCAAATGTATCCCCAATTCACAAAGGGGGATCGAAGGGTGACACGAGTAATTACAGACCAGTTAGTTTAACTTCTGTTCCGGGTAAAATTATGGAGTCGCTGGTTAAAGATGCATTGCAGGATCATCTAGACAAGACTGCAGCAATAATTCAGACACAGCATGGGTTTGTTAAGGGAAAGTCTTGTCTGACAAATTTGATAGGATATTATGATGTGGTTACAAAGGAACTGGATGCAAAAAATAATTTTGATATCATATATTTGGATTTCAGGAAAGATTTTGACACTGTTGTGCATGGAAGACTATTGTACAAATTGGAGCAGAATGGTATTAAGGGTAAGTTGCTACAATGGATAAAAGGATGGTTAAGTGCGAGAAGACAGAGGGTGGTAATCAATGGATGCTGGTCTTCTTGGACTAATGTTATTAGTGGAGTCCCACAGGGTTCGGTGTTAGGTCCACTGTTGTTTTGTATATTTATCAATGATATTGATGAAGGTATATCAGGCTTAATGTCGAAGTTTGCAGATGATACAAAGGTTGGCAGGGTTGTTAATGACAGTAATGGCAGTGTGCTACTGCAACAGGATCTAGATAATTTGGGCAGATGGGCTAAGAAGTGGCAACTGAAGTTTAACCTTGACAAATGCAAAGTACTACATATGGGTAGAAGTAACCCCAGAGAAATGTACCAACTGTGTGGTACTACACTTAAGGTGGTAGAAAATGAAAAAGACCTGGGAGTAATTGTGCAGTCAGATATGAAGTTTTCTGAGCAATGCAGACAGGATGCCAGGGCAGGTCATGTTGTTTTGTCAATGATATATAGGAATTTTGCTAGCAGGGAAAAGGAGGTGATTGTCTCTCTGTATAAGGCAATGGTCAGGCCACTCCTTGAGTACTGCATACAGGTCTGGAGGCTTCATTTTAGGAAGGATGTAGATTTGCTTGAGCATGTACAGAGAAGGGCAACAAGATTAGCGAGGGGAATGAAGGGATCCTCTTATCAAGAGAGGCTTAAGTTCTGCAAATTGCAGTGGCTGGAGACTAGGCACCCGTGTGGTGATCTGATTGAGGTGTGTAAGGCCTTGAATGGGTTGAGCACGATGAATTCTGATGGAATCCTTCCACTTGTTCAGATTACGAACCTAAGGGGGCATACATTCAAATTTAGAAAGGACAGATGTAGAATAGATGTGCGGAAATTTTCCTTTACCCAGCGTGTGGTTAATTGCTGGAACAAACTTCCATCTGTCGTTGTGAAAGTTGATAGGTTGAATAAATTTAAGGAGGAACTGGACAGGCATTTGGAGGAAATGGTGTGATATTTTTTTTTTTTTTTTGGCTGATGCTGCATAAGCTCATACACTTGCTTTCTTGCATCACATGCCACTACTACTACTATGAATGCGGATAGGACATACATAACTGACTCACCTTCACCTACTTACAGGAGAGGATTCTCCTCAATGTCCACACTGTTCCTCACATTTAACAGTCAAACACATTCTCATTGACTGCCCTCACTACCATCAGGACAGAACATCCATCCTCCTTTCCCTAATGAATCTTTGAGAACCGAAGACATTAAAACATATATGACGATGCAAAAATCAATGAATTTTTCTCTTTTTTGGAAAAAATTGGAATCTATCATAAATTCTAAAAGATCTCTCTAATAAAAAAATGAAGTGATTATATCTGAAATTTGCTTTTTATCTTCCTATGAATAGGCACACTATAGCCCCAGCAGCTCATGTGCCATTAAATCCCCATAACATACACACACACAGGAAGAGAGGGTTTTTTTTTTTTTTTTCACCTCCTAAAAAAAGGTTTAATTCGTATTTTGTACCTTAAACCTTCTTCTGCAATAGCTCACAACATTTCATACACTTCTGCTTCGTCAAACTCAGCACTATTTCCATTACCAGTTAATTTCAAAAAAAAAAAAAAAAAAATTATTTGTACATTAATTTTTTTTATTTAATGCTGCAAAGCTTGCCTTGAAACTTTTAGTGAATGCAAATTCACATTTTAAATGTTTAAAGATTCTCTTGGCTTTCTCATAAATTATTGTTGTGCGTAATGGGATTTATTGTGTTTGGTCTTCAATCCAAATAATGTCGCAGGTTCGATTCCCGCCTCGGGCTTGGATCAAAGCACTGCAAAAACAAAAAAGGTGCATTATGGCCACAGAAGCCTATGTGCCAACAACTACCAAAAAAAAAAAAAAAATCCAAATAATTAATAAGTTCTCCATTTTATCTTTCTTCAAATTAGAAAAATGCTGCAGTTTTGTTGCTGATGTGGAATTATATCCAAATGTCTATTTTGTTTGTATGTTTCCTTATAGTACTCCCACTAGATTCAGCCATCCTCATTGAATTAGCAACGTATCACACAATCACCCTTTTCAAAGTGCAGTTGAGGATGATGGCCTTTTCAAACATATCATGAAAGAAAAATTCCTTTAAAATGAGAATCACAGATAATTTTAAAAAATTCAAAGAACAGAAATTGTAATAAGCAATTTTCACTGCATGACACACAAAAGGCTGATATGGAAGTAAAGTAAAGAAAGGCAACACACGGCTTTGACAGCTTTAAGTTTCCCTAGTTTTTCTATATTTTAATACATTCAACTGCTCTTAGTATGATAACTAACTCACACAAAAACAGAGTGCACCCGATGCTACCGATCCCACACAACAGAACACCATCATATATGGTCCATTACTCTTTTTTCCCACCATATGTATAGTCCATTACTCTTTCCCCCTTTCCACAGTATATATACCGTGACAGAGTACAATCTAGAACTTAATCTAAAGATCAACTAAGCTTCATTTAACTGTATTGGTGCAACTGTAGTCTTGAATGTAAACTGATCTTAAGGATAAAATTTAATAACTAAAACTTTGATCGAACATGGTGATGTGAAGAAATATCAACCCCAGGGGCTCACATCTGGTGAATATTGGCTTGGCACACCCAGGGTCCTGAGCTGGATATCATCATTCTTCTCTTTCTTGATGATTCCCTTCTACCTCTCTCTCTCAGGGTAACTCGGGAATTTTTTTTTTGGCTGGTGCAGCATAAGCCTCAGGTTTCCTTGCACCATATGGCTAATAATAATAATAATGGACCTGCATGAAACTTTGGGATTTTTTTAAAAAGTTACTTAGCAGAAATACTGTGCAAAGTTAAAATTACATCCATAGTAAACAAAAAAAACATTCCTCTGTCTGAAAACCATGCAAAATGAAAGCACATTAAATGATGGATACTTTTATAGAGAGAGACAGACTTGTATGGTCAGTGTCAGATTACTTTCTTTTGCAGAAAGAAAAGCTGAACAGGATGAAGCAGATGATGATGTTAATGAAGAGGAAGAGGAGCAGCAACAGCACCACCACCACTATGTTGAACGGGTTAAAAAGGTAGTCAGAACAGATTTTTTATTGATTTTTTGGAACAAAAGCTGTAATAATTCTGTCGTGTTTTTATCTTTTTCATAAGATTTATTTGTATTTGTAAAAGAATAAGAGAAGTTTACCTCAATACGATATGTAGAACACTTCTGTATGATACTCTCCAGAAATTAAAACGAAAACAATTAAAAAATCGAAAATCTTACATTACAGTAAAAAATAATTAAAAAACGATTAATTAAAAAATTTAATGCAATTAAAAATTAAGTAAAAAATTAATTAAAGAAATTTAATGAAAAAATTGCAAAATGATTTTCCTTCCTGAAGCTGACAACGCTTTTCGACCATATGTTGTGATCACAGGAATGAAAATTACTGAATTGGGGTGAGCATGAAACTTAAATAGGAATTATTTGTCTTCACGCATGCACATAAAAGACCACGAGTCGGAGATTAGATATGTCCAGCGAACATTAACAGAATTCTCATGTAATTTAATTTCGATGGTTTCTGCAATTAATAGTCTCATATAATTATGTTGAACACTAAGTATTTTGGCCTCGTTAAATAAAAAAAGTATGTTTATCATTAATGGCATGAAAGGCGAATTCTGATGCTGCTGAACAAGAAGCACGAACTGTGCACGCATTGATTAACACAAATTCAGAGGAAACTGCATAGCACCTTAATAAGACGAGTCACAATCACTGCAAGAAATGTATACCAGGTCATTTATTTGTGTTGAGAATGAGGAAAGGACTGAGCAATTGTTCAGTATAGTGTGTAATTTCCGAATTGGTCTGGCCACAATTTTAAATTCGGTATCTTTAAAGAATCTGTTAAGCTGTTTGTACCACTGTTCGACATATGGGACAGAAATAAAGTATTTTTTGATATTACTATTGTTGGTTGGTGTCGTTTTTTGTATCCTATTCTATCCTTAGCTTGTACCCTAATTCAATTTATTTATCAAGGGGATAACCAATATTTAAGAATCTGCTGGTTAATATTTGTATTTCTGAGCCCAAAGCAGATTCCGTTGTAGAATATTTATAGGCATTGAGAAATTGATTGAAGATAATAAATCTTTTGTAGGTGAATGGGTGATAGTTGTTATAATGCAGGAGCATACCGGTGTTTGTAAGTTTACAATAGTTGTTAAATTGGATTTTATTCGAGTCCTGAGTAAGCAAGAAATTTAGAAAATTTAATAATACTTAGTAACCGTATTCTTCCTTTCCAAAGTAAATTTGAGTCTAGAATGAATATTATTAAATGAATGTAAAATGTCTTGGATAGTGCTACTATCAGTAATAACTAGAACATCATCTAAATACCTCCCATAGTATGTGATATGGGGTAGAAAAGTTGTCAGATGTATATGCTCAATTGTTGAGAGATAGACCTCCAATATTAAGCCACTTAGACCCAATCTCATTGGCAAACCAAAAATTGGTTTGTATACTGTCTCGAAAGGTGATATAGTTGGCTTCAACTAAGAGTTTAATTAAGTGAAAAATTTCCTTAATAGGAAGCTTTGTATAATTAATCGGTATAGAGTTATTATTTAACATATCCCAAAGATTATCTAATGTGTATTCAACGTTTACATTCGTATATAACGAGATAACATCTAGTGAGAATAAATTATCATTATTGCCAAGTCTACAGTCCTTAAGGTTATTAAATAATGTATCATAGTTCATAATCCCAAATTGTATCGCCTGTCAAAAGGAGTTTATAATGCTATATACATGTGTTGTTGTTTGTTTGTTATTTGCTTTTTAGGAGCATTAGCAACTAAGGCCATATTGCTCCAAGGATATGTGGTGGTCATTCCCTGACCTTTCTGCATCCTCTGTATTTGGTGGTCATGGGCTCGAACCCCAGTCTAATCAAGAAGCATGTGCTACGCACTGCTGCTCCTGCCCACCTGGCTACGGAGGTGCCATATACATGTGTGGCCAAGGATGAAAATGCAGAGTTTCTGTAGGAAACAATAGACTGAATAGGAAATCCAGTCTTGTGTAATTTTACTTGACCGAAAAGTGCAGGAATATTGTATGTTCCTTCAATTCCTTTAACTGAACCATAATAATGTAGTCATTTTTTTTCAATATGTGGTTAATGTTTTATTGTATTGATAGATCAGTTTGGTAAATAGTGCCGGGTCTACGAAGTCCAAATTCAATATAAATTATGCACTGTTTTTTAGGTACTTTCGAAGGTGGTAAATTATAATTTAATTCTTTGGATAAAAGTGAAATCTGGCCCTGTGATAGTGTATACGAGGAAAGATTTGTAACCTGTTGATATGTCGGTTCTTTGAATGTTGGGTGGGGAGATGTTTGCAAACTTGCTGAAGTATTCTGCAGTAGCACATTGTATGTATGTGGGGGGGGGGGGTCACCAACCAACTCGTATGCACTTGGTTGCAAGTTCGTGACAATGTGTTTGAACTCATAGGAACGTGTCCTGATCCTCTCAATAATGTATTTAATTTGTTAACTTGTCTGTTTTTTATTTCTGAGGCCTGTGCTTCCTGTTGCAATCTATGGAGGTTTTCAATACAGAACAATCATTAAGATGTAGATAAATTTTTTAATTTATTGAATGAAATAGTCAAGAGTTTAAAAAATGAATTTGATAGTATGAACCAGAGCTGTAATACGCAATATGTTCTACATTGATATCAATATTTGTAAAAGAATAAAGAGAAGTTTACCTCAATATTATTATTATTAACTATATGGTGCAAAGAAGCCTGAGGCTTATGCTGCACCACCCAAAAAAAAAAAAAAAAAAAAAATGCTCAGGACCCTGGGTGTGCCAAGCCCATACTCACCAGATGTGAGCCACTGGGATATGATACATAGAACACTTCCGTATGATACTTTCGAGAAATTAAATTCTGGAGAGTATGTATAAATATAGTGCAAATGCATCAGGAATACATAGCTATATCTAAATAAATCAGATTATTAATAAAACGGCATCGTTTTAAGTTATATCTCATATTGTGAATACCTTCACAACGAGTTGCCATGATATTGCACTACTTCGAATAAGTAACGCTTCACCTAAGGAGAAGACTAATGTTACTTATTCTCAGATGGATACCACCACCCAGACGGCACCGTTTCAGGGCTATTTGGCCCTTCTTCGGTGGGTGGGTAGGTACCCGAGTGATGCAATGATGGCAAAACAGTTACGAAGTATAACTCCACAATATGAGAGATGCCTGATGGTGTACCATGTATTTAGACTCAAGCGTTTAGGGCATAAGCCTCAAGCTATGAAGGAGTCTAGACTATGTATAAATATAGTGCAAATGCATCAGGAATACATAGCTATATCTAAATAAATCAGATTATTAATAAAACGGCATCGTTTTAAGTTATATCTCATATTGTGAATACCTTCACAACGAGTTGCCATGATATTGCACTACTTCGAATAAGTAACGCTTCACCTAAGGAGAAGACTAATGTTACTTATTCTCAGATGGATACCACCACCCAGACGGCACCGTTTCAGGGCTATTTGGCCCTTCTTCGGTGGGTGGGTAGGTACCCGAGTGATGCAATGATGGCAAAACAGTTACGAAGTATAACTCCACAATATGAGAGATGCCTGATGGTGTACCATGTATTTAGACTCAAGCGTTTAGGGCATAAGCCTCAAGCTATGAAGGAGTCTAGACTATGTATAAATATAGTGCAAATGCATCAGGAATACATAGCTATATCTAAATAAATCAGATTATTAATAAAACGGCATCGTTTTAAGTTATATCTCATATTGTGAATACCTTCACAACGAGTTGCCATGATATTGCACTACTTCGAATAAGTAACGCTTCACCTAAGGAGAAGACTAATGTTACTTATTCTCAGATGGATACCACCACCCAGACGGCACCGTTTCAGGGCTATTTGGCCCTTCTTCGGTGGGTGGGTAGGTACCCGAGTGATGCAATGATGGCAAAACAGTTACGAAGTATAACTCCACAATATGAGAGATGCCTGATGGTGTACCATGTATTTAGACTCAAGCGTTTAGGGCATAAGCCTCAAGCTATGAAGGAGTCTAGACTATGTATAAATATAGTGCAAATGCATCAGGAATACATAGCTATATCTAAATAAATCAGATTATTAATAAAACGGCATCGTTTTAAGTTATATCTCATATTGTGAATACCTTCACAACGAGTTGCCATGATATTGCACTACTTCGAATAAGTAACGCTTCACCTAAGGAGAAGACTAATGTTACTTATTCTCAGATGGATACCACCACCCAGACGGCACCGTTTCAGGGCTATTTGGCCCTTCTTCGGTGGGTGGGTAGGTACCCGAGTGATGCAATATGAGAGTATCATACATATTCTGGAGAGTATCATACATATAATTAATATAATATAATAATTATATATATATATATATATATATATATATATATATATATATATACAGCAGGCCCCCGTTATAACGCAGTTCGCTTTACGCTGATTTGCTATAACACTGTCACTGATCACTATAACGCTCTTTTACAGATTGCATTTTTGGCATATTTAACGAAATCGTTTCGTTTGATGGAGTTGATAGCTTGAAAATGAATAGCAAAACAGCATTAAAACGTTTCCATGCTCAGTGAAATTTTCTCGCACGCTAATTTAATTGCAGTACAGTGACTTGTTAAGTAGTTCCGAGATCAACATTTTAAAAAATTATCAAGTATATTGCTTGTAATACTTGCGTTATATGCATTTATCCAAAGTCTAGTCATCACTCAGTACAGTATTAGACATTGTGCGTAATGGACAGTTTACTTGAACATTGTATCTTAATTAATGCAACCAACGCAGTTACATTTTAGAAGAGTTAATAATGGCCGATGAGAATGAAAAAGCAATGTCTGAGCGCAGTACAAAGACTATAAATGTAAGAAAACGACTGAATTTGAAAATTAAATTAGACTTTTTGAAGCGAATCGATTCCCGTCAACGATAAGCGGATGTGTGCCATAATTTAGGACTTGCAAGTTTAACTGTAAGAACAATTATAAAAAAATAAAGAATTCATTTTAGCAGCAGAAAAGATAGCTGTTCCACTGCAAGCAACTAGGGCTAGGCCGGCTATTAGGATTGAAATGGAAAAGATTTTAACTAATTTTATTGAAGATAATGTCCAATGCAGAATTCAGTTAAGTTAAATATTATAAAAAAAAATTTAAAAAGAGAGAGAGAGAGAGAGATTAACCAATATGATGATCTAAAGAAAACTCACCTAAAAAACAAAAAAAAAATGTGCAACCATTTAAAACTGGTAAGGGCTGGTTGAATAGATTTAAAATCCAGGGAGAAGCAGCAAGTGCAGATCAAGGAGCCAAAACTTTCAAAAAAGATCTTTTTAAAATTATTGAAGAGGAGTATTGTGTGTTATACTTCTCAACAAGTTTATAACATAGATGAAGCAGGACTTTTATGGAAACGAATGCCTAAAAGAAGTTTCATATTGAAAGTAGAAAAAAAAACATGCCAGGTTTCAAAGCGGCAAAGGATCGGGTGACTTTATTGTTGGGTGGTAATGCTGCGGGGGATTTAAAATTAAATTAATACCCCTTTTAGTTTATTTAGAAGAGGGCCAAAGTTCAACCCAAAATCGACACAATTTTCATGATTAAATTCATCAATTAAATTAAATCAATCAAAATCAATTTAGATCAATTAAATTCATGATTTTAATTGGAATTTTAAGTTTAATTTTGATACGTAAATAGTTACTACATAATTATATACGTATGTAATGCAGAATATTTTATATGTACAAATATTTGAATATTAAATATTTTGACCTACATTTGTGCATCTTTTCACTACCGTTTATTATTGATTAGGAAATATCCTATGGCACCAACCGCAACTTACAAATACACGTTACCTTATGGGAATGCGGAGCTCGCTTAGCACAGATTCTCACAGCGGATTAGTTATATTTATTTTCCAGTGTCACTATTCTTCTTGTTTTTCTTAAGTGATTCTTTACTTAAAAGCTTTGAAGTAGAATCCAGAAAGGAAATACACCTTTCTTTCCTTGTGTATATATATATAATCCGTACTAACCTAACTAAACCTCTAAACCGCTTGGTCACTGGTGGCACCGCTCCTGCCTCCACGTGGCGGGGCTGGAAACCTGGGAGAAGAAAAACACTCTCCCGGGGCAAAAAGGAGCAAAGATGGACATAAATAGACATGCCACTTATGGATCTCATGATCCAGATCTCTCAAACAGAGAAGACTTAAATGCAGGAAATGCAAAATGTTAGAAAAAAGAAGGAACAGAAACCCCCTGCTCCTCTTTTTTTGATACTGCATTCTTTGACTGACAATCCTTTGAGTAAGCTCTCCCCATTCTTAATACAGAAATGTCTTGAGAATGTGGCGGGCCCACCAAAAATGGTTAGAAGATTAAAATCCAGAGACCTTCTAGTGGAGATGAACGAGAATAAACACTCGGAAAAACTATTAAAAATATCGACTTTTGGTGGAATTCCCACAAAGGTTACCCCGCATGCCACCTTAAACTCCTCTAAAGGGGTAATAGCCGAGTGGGATCTCCTTAACGTATCTGAGGAGGAAATCGTTCAGGAATTAGGCGATCAAAATGTAATAAATGCCAAAAGGATAGTCATTAAGAAAGATGGGGTTCTTACTCCTACCCGAACGGTCATTCTTACATTTAAAACACCAATTTTACCAACAACCGTTAAAGCTGGATATTTAAGGTGCAAAATTCGACCTTATATTCCAAACCCAGTCCGGTGTTTTAAATGCCAAAAATTTGGACACTCACAAGCAGTCTGCAGGGGTGTAACACCTGTGCCTCCTGTGGTTCAAAAGAGCATGTTCACACAGACTGCCCCACTGAAATACAAAGCTGCCCAAACTGTAAGGGGAATCATTCAGCATTTTCAAAGGAGTGCATCTAGTGGCAGACTGAAAAGAATATACAAAAGTACAAAGTGGAACACAAGGTGCCATACCAAGAAGCAAAAAAACATTGTTTAATTTCAAATAAATTGCCATCTTATTCTTCAGTTGTAAAAAAGCAACGATCCCATAACAGTACAAACAGATTGTTCAGTTCCGCCAAGTATCTCAATTTCTGATTGGGCCAGGTCAGTCCTCTCTACACGAAAAGAACAGCCTACCCAACAGCAATCAACTCATTCGGTAAACACACCATTGACAATACCGCCAGATAAAAATTCTGTACAACAGCCAGTTAATCAAACAAGCTCTGAAAGAAATAATCAAAAAACCAGTACAGTAAACCCCCGCTATTCGCGGGGGTTACGTTCCTGAGAAATGTCGCGAATACCGAAAACGCGAATACTGAGTTATGGCTCCCATAGTAATAAAGGGGTTCCGTTCCAAAGTATGAAATATATAAGAAAAACTAGTATAAAATTTTGTCTATGTATGTATTATATGTACCTTCATAATATGACTATGTACATAGACAGTACATAGTGAAATGCAAACATATGGCATCGAAATGAAAATAGAAACAATTTAATATTAAATGTAATATTTATTAGAAATTTCAAACAAATCTTTCAAACCAGCGCCTTTGCTTGCTAGCAAAAAAAACATCCCGCCAGTGGTATCACCAGTTTCGCTAAAGTGTTGATAAAGGAGTTTTGCCTTTTCGCGAAGATGAGTGAACTTAACGGAATTTTATTTTGAGTTCGGTCTTCTATCCACAGATTTAAAGCTTTTTCCATTTTTTCTAATTTAACATCAAGAGTTACAGAGCAAATTTTTGAAGCAGTTAGCGCGTTTTCACGGACACTATGGCAGATTTTTTCTTCCGATTTCTTAATTGATCGTACCGTTGACTCATTGATTTTAAAATGTTTTGCCACTGAGAAGACACTTTCACCATTAGAAATTTTGTCTAATAACTCAATTTTGTTCGCTAATGTCATCACCTTCTTTGATATTTTCACATTTCTCTTTTTATTCGTAGCCATATTTTTGTAGGGGTTAGAAAGAACTTGTCCACAATAAAGTCACTTTCTTCCGTTAACACACTCGAAAAAGTCTGTTTTACACTGCAAAACGGTAGATTTATCATTTTTGTAAGCATATCAATTGATAAATTTATTCAATTTATAAACATATAAATTAAAAGCAAACGACGAAACCTTCCATGACAAACGTATAACACATACTGAACAAGGATTAGCGAGAAACATCCACGCTCGCGATTTTTTCACCCCTCTCCCCCTACCCACTGAGCGCTGTTTTTACCGGAAAAGGTAATTTTAGCCACGCCCATGTTTTTTATGGCGGAAAATATTCACGGCGCTTTAAAATTCACATTTTTTTAGGTTTCATTTTATATTAAATCGGCGATCGCGAATACGCGAAACCGCGAATACAGATACCGCGAATAGCGGGGGTTTACTGTACTGATACCATGGACATAGATAGAAATTCACACCGAGATGAACCACTTCTTGAACTTCATGCGGAAGAGGAGGACATGGACGTCACTAGACCAAATTTCCCAAAAAGGGAAAAAAGACTAGACAGGCGCAAACAGACCACATCCCGTAAGCAAGCAGACACACCCGATAATCCTCAATAATGCACAGAATCATTCAATGGAATTGTCGCGGACTCAGAGCTAACTTAGACGATGTTTATGACTTAATTACCGAATATAAGCCTGCTGTTCTTTGTCTACAGGAAACAAACCTGACCCCTAAAATAACTATGAGCATAAAACATCATATAATGCTTAGAAAGGATAGGAACGACTCTAATACAGCACATGGAGGTGTAGCATTGCTAGTAAACTCCAGAACTCCTTTCAGACCAGTCCCACTGCAAACAACTTTAGAAGCAATTGCTGCTAGAGTTATGGTTAAGATAGCAGTAACAGTTGTTTCCATATACCTTTCGCCAAACTATTCATATTCTCTAGCAGATTTGAATGATTTAGTTACTCAGCTGCCACCACCTTTCTGTATCTTAGGTGACTGGAATGGGCATCACCCCCTATGGGGTTCCTCGCACCTTGATAAGAGAGGTCAGTTAATTGAAAAATTTCTTGAAAGGCACAACTTAACATTATTAAACAATGGGACTCACACGTACGTGCATCTTTCCTCAAGGTCAACTTCTGCAATTGATCTTTCAATATGCTCGCCAAAACTCCTTCCTCTTATTGATTGGACGGTCACTGATAACCTGCGAAATAGTGACCACTTTCCAGTAATATGCACACTATCGGCTAACTCTCCTCCTCAAACTGAGATAAAAACTGTTTGGAAATTCGACAAAGCTAACTGGAAGAAATATCAAGAGCTGGCACATCTAGATATTCAGACTATCGAAACCCTCACCATTGACTCTGCCGTAACTTACATAACTCAGCAAATGATAGCAGCTGCAGAAACCAGTATACCCAGATCATCCATGAAAACTCGCTCCCACCCAAAAATATGGTGGAATGAAGCCTGTAGCAATGCGAAAAAACAGAAGAATAGATACTGGAACTTATTTCATAAATACCCAACCACAGCTAATCTCATACAGTTCAAGAAAGCTAGAGCTAAATCTCGTCACATACAACGAATAAGCAAAAAAGAAACATGGTCTAAATATGCCTCCTCTATAAACAGGACCACAGATATCAGAACTGTTTGGACTAAAGTTCAAAGAATTAATGGAAAATATCCACCTATAACCACTCCGATAATATATCTAAAAGGCAAAGAAATCTGCAATCCTCTCGATATTTCTAATACTACATTAGGTGAAACCTTTGAAAAAATCTCCGCTGTAACCGCATTTGAGCCAAGTTTCCAGGCACATAAAATACAAGCAGAAAAATATAATCTCAATTTCAGTACTTCACGACAGCATCCATATAATGTACCCCTTACCATGGCAGAGTTACGTAGCACACTTGCAAGATCCAAAAATAGTGCTGCTGGCCCTGATGGAGTGTACTATGCCATGATATATCACTTGAGTGAAGAATCCCTTTCTGCTCTGCTAAAACTGTATAATAGAATCTTTGGTGAAGAATACTACCCTACCAGTTGGCGTCATTCTATTGTATTAGCTTTCCCAAAACCAGGAAAGGACCATTCAGATCCAGCAAATTACCGACCGATAGCGTTAACTAGTTGTATAGGAAAAGCATTAGAAAAAATAATTAATGCCAGATTGACATGGTTCCTAGAGACTGAATGCATTCTAAGTCAAAATCAATATGGATTTCGAAGAACTAGATCAACACTTGACCTTATGGTCAAAGCTGAAGGAAATATCCGAAATGCATTTCTCAGGAACGAACACCTAGTGATGATATGTCTTGACATCGAAAAAGCTTTTGATACAACCTGGCGGTATGGAATTCTTCACGATCTTTATGAATCCGGTATTCGTGGTCATCTTCCAAAATTTATCCAGAACTTTTTGAGCAATAGGACCTTTCAGGTACGATTTCACTCTGCTCTCTCACAAACTTTTGTGCAAGAAGAGGGGGGTCCCTCAGGGTTCTGTGCTTAGTGCCACGCTCTTTTCTCTCAGGATTAATTCCATTACAAAATGTATTCCCGACACAGTTGAAACTTATCTGTATGCCGACGATCTGGCAATCTCAAGCCACTCACAAAACATGCGTTTCATTGAAAGGCAGCTTCAAGGTACAATTAACAAGCTTGTTCAGTGGGCCAAAAATAATGGATACAGACTTTCAAAACAAAAAACAACAGCAATTCATTTTTGCCGTAAACGGAATTTACATCCAGATCCCGATTTACATCTTGATTCTCATCCAATTTCTTTTCAACGGAGTATTAGCTTTCTTGGACTAATTCTGGATAGAAAACTTAGTTTCTTAGAGCATATTAAACATATTCGTACAACCTGTCTAAAGAAGCTGAATCTCCTCAGGGCAATTTCCGCTATGTCATGGGGTGCAGATCGGTACATGCTGCTGCACTTATACCGGTCGCTCATAAGATCCAAACTAGACTAGGGGTCACCTGCATATGCCTCAGCTAGAGAAAGTGTATTAAAATGGCTCGACCCAGTACATCACAATGCCCTCCGAATTGCGCTGGTAGCTTTTCGTACATCGCCGTTTCAGAGTCTCTATACGGAAGCACATGAACCACCCCTATTTCTTCGTCGGCAAGCTCTGTTATTAAGTTATGCAGCAAAAATCAGAAGTTTCCCACATCATCCTATAAAACAGTATTTATTCAACCCAAAATGGCATAATTTGTACCAAAATAAACCTTTGCAGAATAAACCATGTGGCATTAGATTACAAAGCATAACTACGTGCAGGGAACTAAATATGGATGACATAATTCTAGATATTAGCACGGCTATGCCACCATGGCAAATACCCTTGGCCAATGTTGACCAACATTTCCAACAATGGGGAAAGAATGCACTTCCAAATTTCAGTATTCAGCAGATCCATGCAACTCACTCTTTTCAGTTCTCTAGTTTTACCCAAATTTACACTGATGGTTCCAAGACAGATAGTAAAGTTGGAGCAGCAGCAGTTCTACCAAACAATACAATATCCCAGCAGCTCCCTTTGGAGTACAGTATTTACACCACAGAACTGTATGCTATCCTGATGGCTCTAGACAATGTAAAACAGTCATTATATCCTCAAAATATTATCTACACCGATTCATTAAGTGCTGTATCTGCTCTTCAGTGTAAATTTCCTTTCAGTCATCCGTTTCTACAACAAATTAAAACCAAGTTAGCGCAGCTTCTTGCAAACAGGCAAAAATTAATTTTCCGTTGGATACCTGGACACTCTGGAATCAGAGGAAACGAACAAGCGGATCTTGCAGCCAAGAACGCCAGTCACATAACATCAGACATGCAGATACCTTACACAGATTTAAAACGCATAATACATACCAATGTTAGAAAAAAATGGCTATCCATTTGGCAGGGAGAAAAAAGCAATAAGCTTTTTCAGATTAAAAACGATCACAAGAAGTGGCTATCAAGCCTAAGAGGCAACAGAAAGGAAGAAGTAGTACTTGCTAGAATTCGAATAGGACATACTCACCTAACTCATAGTTATTTACTCACTCAGGATGACCCTCCACTATGCAGCAACTGTCAAACTCAACTCACAGTAAACCACTTGATCATTGAATGCCCATTATATCTGAGAGAACGAAAAACAGCTTTCTCTTCACATCTATATTCTTCTAATAAACTTACCTTACAACAGATTCTCGGAGACCGACAAGATATTAATGATGTTTTTACCTTCCTCAAATTGATAAACAAAGATCACCTGATCTGAATCCTTTTATTTAATATAACAATCATGTATCAAATAAGATTGAAATAGGTGCATTATGGCCTTTGTAGCCCTTGCACCAATAAATCCAACAACAAACAAACAAACAACAATTAGCACAGATTCACTTAGCACTCTGTTTTTCTGGAACAAATTACCAGCGTTAAGTGGGGATCACCTGTGTATATATATATATATATATATATATATCCAATAATTCAAAATAAAATAAAACATAAGCCAGTAGTATGGTAAAAACTGTAGAACGAAAATTAACATAAAAATAACATATTTATGTTAATTTTATGTTAATTTATTTTTATGTTAATTTATTTTTATGTTAATTTTCACTACAGTTTTTGCCATACTACTGGCTTATGTTTTATTTTATTTTGAATTATTGGATATATCTGAGCTTCATGTGGAGGATGTGCATTTTGCTGCCTCTAATGATAGCTTAATATTTATTTATTTTCTTATTTTACGTTAAACTTTTAAGCCATTATTTAAATATATATATATATATATATATATATATATATATATATATATATATATATATAATGTAATTAATTTTATTACTTAATTTTTAATTGCGTTAAATTGATTTTTAATTTTGTGCAATTGTTTTTGTTTTCATTCCTGGAGAGTATCATATGGAAGTGTTCTATGTATCATATTGAGGTAAACTTCTCTTATTCTTTTACAAATATTGATATCAACGTAGAATGTATTGAGCATTACAGCTCTGATTCATCAGAGGTTTATGTAAATTATTTTGCTCTTTCCTATTTGCTATCTAACAGTGGAATATTTGACATTTAAGGGTAACTTGTCCTCATTTTCTTGCCATTTTATAATGGCAATAAAAAATATAGTTTATGGAACTTCTATTTTCAATATTAAAATATAGTTTTTCCCCTCAACATGGGCACCTGTACATGGTGAAGGGACCTCCCAGTGACACTACTGAGCTTCCAGATTAACATCACTGGGATCCAACACCCACAACCAAGAGTCCAGGCTATTGTCATAGGAATCCGGTGTATTTGCCATGTGCTGCAACCCATGGAAATTCAGAAAAGGGGATCTTGGTGGTTGAGGGGGTGCAGCTTCAACACACCACTTTGTCTACTGCTTCAACAACATGGGTAGTCCTGGAAGGCCCAGCCGGGATCAATCAGCTAGAGGGTTCACTTGCGAGATTTAACCATGTCAATGCCATGACCCTACCCTCATGGTCCGAGAGACAGGATTCAGGCTGGTGACAGTGCAAGGATAGTGTCTGAGTAGACCTCTTGTCCCACTCCCGAGCTCATTCAATGCTTGCTGGGTAGTGGGTGTTCCATGTGAGCTTCGAGTGGATGGAGAGCCCAGTCACTGAACAAAAACAAAAAACATTATGAATTCTGATAAATTTATTTCTTCATATAGCCCAACACAGTCCCAATCTGAAAATAAAATCAAAGATCCAGACACTGTTAACGCAGCAAAAAAACCTTGAACAGAAGTACTGAAAGGTCTGGTTCCAAGGCTCTTAATGATGCATTCAACAGCTGAGAAACCTATTGGTAAATTGTCCCTTTTTTTTCATTCAGAAAGGTTTAGGGGGCTAGCAGATATCCAAAAATTAGTTAAGAAGCTTCATTCTGGGGATCTCTTAATTGAAACAAAAAATGACAGGCATTCTGAGCAACATCCATCAGAGGACTACCAATTACTGTAACACGGCACAGAGCATTAAATTCATTGAGAGGTCTCATCTCAGATTGAGACCTCCTTGAGGTTACTAAGGAGAAAATGTGCTCTGAACTAAAGCAACAGGGAGTGATAGCTGTTAAAAGAGTTTTTGCACGTAGGGATGGGAAATGTGTTCCCACCATGAACATCATCCTGACGTTTAATTCACAGTCTCCTAGCGAGATAAAAGCTGGTTATATTAATTGTCCACTGTGTCCTTATGTCCCAAATCATCTAAGCCACTTTCAGTGCCAGAAATATAGACACTCACAAATTACATGTCGTGGAGCCCTTGCATGCACTTGAAGGGCAGCAAAGGACCACGAAACTACATCTTGTTCAGCTCCAAAACCGACATGCATTAACTGCCAAGAAGAGCACCCTGCTTACTTGCAAGCATGCTGGAGGTGGAAAGAAGAAAAAAATTCAGACTTAAGGTAGAGCTGAATATATCATATCAGGAGACAAGAAAAGCAATGAAGCCCTTGAACATAAACAAACTTACCTACACTCAGAAGGTAGCAGGCAAATGTTCCATTGGAACCCAAACAGAAATGACTACACCACCAAAAGAGTCTTTCACCCCCATCGCATGCTACCTGTTAAGCTCACAGAAAGCTCAATCAGCTGCCACTTCCAACTAGTGCTCCACCATTTCCAAGTCAAGTGGTAAAGAAATTTCAAAAAAAAAAAACTGTAAAATCACCAGCAATACAAGAAATAATGGAAGTAGAAGTTAAGGGGTGCAAGATGGATACAGTCCACACCCATTCTTCCCAAAGAGAGATAAATCCAGGACTGAAAAAACAAAGCCCTCAGCCCTTTGGAGCCACCAGACAGATTCACAAATCTTAAGAATGGCCACATTCAAATTCTTACAATGGAATTGCTGTGGATTCCATCAAAATACTCGTGCTTATGCTGAAGGACATCAATGCCCTTCTGCATAAGCACGAGCCAAGTGCTTTTGCTTGCAGAAGACTTATTTAAAGCAAATGAAGACCATTACTTGCATGCCAAACGTTTCTTGAGGCCAAGTGATCTTCTGTGCTATTTGTACTGCAAATCCCAAAGTGATTTTCTAAAGCAGCTGAGTTTTTTCTTGTTTTATTTCATTCATAAGTCTTTCTGTTGATTAGCTCTACTTTTTGAAAGTATAAAAAGAGAGCCAGGAAAAGGCAAATACCTTTTTCTTTACTCTTATTAGTTACTAATCGTACTAACTTTTACGCTTGGCCACAAACGGCACTGCTCCTGCCTCCCTGTGGCAGGGCCGGTAACCTGGGTGGAAAAGCAAATCCCCCAGGGCAAAAAGGAACCAACATGGATACAGAAAATTATCCAGCATTAGAACCTCCGAGCTCAAATACCACAGATTGGTATAACTCTGAATGTAATGCGCATCATAAGCGACACAAAAAAGACAGTCACCAACCGGAGTATCTAACTTTCCTTATCATTCATTCCTTAAGTAGTAGTCAACCAGTGAGCAAACTCTCACCATTTATGATACAGAGATTTTTAGAAAATGCTGATGGATCTCCTAAAATGGTGAAGAGATTACAATCAGGGGATTTACTTGTTCAAATGACACAGTCCAAACACTCAGAATTGTTGTTAAAGGTTACAACTTTTGGGGGAATTCCCGTTAAAATCTCTCCCCACACAACTCTAAATAGTTCTAAAGGTGTTATCTCTGAGAGGGATCTGTTGAATGTAACGGAAGAGGAGCTTATGAAGGAACTGCAAAATCAAAAGGTCATTCAAGCCAAAAGAATTCTGACTCGTAGGGATGGCAATCTCATTCCAACATGCACCATAATACTCACTTTTAATACACCAAACTTGCCAAATACTGTTAAAGCTGGTTATCTAAATTGTCATATCTGCCCCTATATTCCAAATCCAATATGCTGTTAGTGCCAAAAATTCGGACACTCTCAGACAACATGTGAAGAAAACAATGCATGCTCAAAATGTGGTTCCCAAGAACATGCTCAAACAGATTGTACTGCAGCATCTCCAGTTTGCCCAAATTGCAAGGGGGATCACTTGCACATTCAAAAAACTGTGTGATTTATGGAAACTTGGAAAAACAATACAGAAATATAAAGTCAAACATAAGGTGACTTATCAAGAAGCCAGACGACAAATAGTGAAAGATAATCCAGCACGTATACATAAGCTAATGTTATAAAGAAATGTCGCTTGGTTGCAACTCAAACCAATGACTCAATTCCACTTGACAAATCACTTGCTGAATGGGCTAGAGCTATGCTTTCAGTTCCTCAGCTGTCTGTTAAGCAAATCAAAGATCAAACATGTAATACTCCCATTTCCATCCCCTCTACTAGTGACATCAAGTCCCAAAGTGAGACCAGGGTGGGAAAAGCTGAATCCTCTGCTAAGAACCAAACTAATACTGCAGTAATGGACATAGATGACACAACACAAGAAGAACCTATATTAGAAATTTATGTTGAAGACGATATGGACACTGGACATCCTAACTTTCCAAAAAAAGATCGCCGTAAGGCTACTGCCTCAAAAAAACAACCAGGTAACCCTACCACTAAGGCTAAATAATGCAGTGCATTTTACAGTGGAATTGTCGAGGACTACGTACAAATACAGTTGAGCTCTATGACCTAATATGAGATCTTAATCCTGCAAGTATTTGCTTACAGGAAACTTTTTAACTCCACAAGTGACACTGTCTATAAAAAAATATACTTTGTACAGACATGACAGGAATGCAGCAACTGCAGCGCATGGAGGTGTAGCGGTGTTAGTATCTGTTAATACTCCATCTAGGCAAATCCCCTTGCAAACTAACCTAGAAGTTGTTGCTGTACGCATAGAACTTGGAATAATTTTATCACTTGTTTCTATTTATCTTCCGCCTAATCAAACATTTATACTCAGAGAATTTGATCTCCTTGCCCAGATACCACCTCCTATTTGTTTGATGGGTGACTTTAACGGACCACCCTTTGTGGGGAAGTCTTCATATGGATAAAAGACGGCAGCTAATAGAAACATTACTGGACACACAATCTAACTCTGATGAACACAGGTGCACATGCACATGTGCAATTTCCCACAGGAAATACTTCTGCCATAGATCTATCTATCTGCTCCCCTACTCTGTACCCAAGTATACATTGGGCAGTATTGGAAAATCCACATAATAGTGATCATTTCCCAATTACTTGCAAATTTCAAAGTATCTCTAACTATCCAGAAATTCGTAGAAGGCAGAAATTCTCAAAGGCAAACTGGATAACATTCTCCTTAAGTACCACTTTAGAAAAACATTACATACAGAATCAATCAATAGATGAAGCTACTGACCATATCACAAAACAAATACTAGCAGCAGCTGATAAAGCTATTCCTCAGTCGTCTACACGTCCACGCAGGTGCAAAAACTGCTGGTGGAATGAAGAATGTAATAGAGCAAAAAAGGCAAAGAATAAAGCTTGGAATATTTTCTGCAAGCATCCCACTACTATTACTCTTATAAACAATAAGAAACTGAATGCTAAATCAAGGCAAATAAGAAAAGGCCAAACAAGATTCTTGGATACAGTTTGCGTCCACTATCACAAAAAACACCGATACTAGATTAATTTGGAGGAAAATCCAACATTTAAATGGCAAATATCCATTGTCATCTTCTCCTATATTGATCTGTAATGGACAGGAACTGTCTTCCCCCAAAGACATAACAAACGCTTTCGCTGAAGCTTTTGCTAAAACTTCAGCAGCTTCATATGATGTTCCATTCCAGAAAATTAAAGAGGCAGCAGAAAAATGCAAGGTAAATTTCAACACCGGTCTCTCTCTTCCATGTAATCAACCTTTTACAATATCCGAGTTAAAGGAAGCTCTTAAAAGAGCACCCAATAGTGTGGTCGGCCCGGATGGTATATTTTATATTATGCTGAAACACTTGAATGATATAGCTTTGCAAACTCTACTAATATTTTTTAACAGAATTTTTAAGGAAAATATTTATCCTCGCTCTTGGAGACATTCGCTTGTATTAGCCATCCCTAAACCAGGAAAAGATCGTTCTAATCCGGTTAGCTATCGTCACATTTCCTTAACTAGTTTTTTAGGAAAAATTGGTTCTCAAACGCCTCACCTGGTTTTTAGAGTCACGCAACTTCCTGCATAAAAATCAGTGTGGCTTTCGGCAAAACAGATCTGCTTTTGATCCCCAATTCACAAAGGAGGATCAAAGGCCAATGCAAGTAATTATAGACCTGTGAGTTTAACTTCTGTTCCAGGAAAATTAATGGAGGCACTAGTTAAAGAAGCACTGCAGGATCATCTAGACAAGACTTCAGTTAGAACTCGGACACAGCATGGTTTTGTTATTAAGGGGAAGTCTTGCGTGACCAATTTGATTGGATACTATGATGCAGTCACAAAAGAACTGGATGCAGGGAGTAACTTTGATATTATATACTTGGATATTAGAAAGGCTTTTGATACTGTTGCACATGGAAAACTTCTGCACAAATTGGAGCAGTCTGGCATTGGAGGCAAATTGCTGCTATGGATAAAGGGATGGTTGAGGGGGGGGGGAAACAGAGAGTGGTAATCAATGGACACTGCTCATCGTGGACTAATGTTATTAGTGGAGTCCCTCGGGGTTCAGTGTTGGGTCAATTATTGTTTTCTGTATTTATAAATGATATTGATGATGGTATATCAAGCTTAATGTGCAAGTTTGCAGACGATACAAAGGTTGGCAGGGTTGTCAAGGACACTACTGGCACTATGCTGCTGCAACAGGATCTGGAAAGGTTGAGCAGATGGGCTGAGAGGTGGCAAATGAAGTTTAACATTGACAAATGTAAAGTACTACATATGGGAAACAGTAACCCCAGAGCAACGTATCAACTCTGTGGTACTACACTGACAGTGGTAGAGAATGAAAAGGACCTGGTGGTAATTGTGCAGGCAGATATGAAGTTCTCTGAGCAGTGCAGATAGGCTGCAAAAGTAGCTTATGGTGTCTTGTCAATGATATACAGGAATTTTTCTACCAGGAATAAGGTGGTGATTATTCCCTTGTATAAGACAATGGTCAGGCCACACCTTGAGTACTGTATACAGGTCTGGAGGCCTCATTTCAAGAAGGATGTAGAGCTGTTGGAACGAGTACAGAGAAGGGCAATAAGATTAGTGAATGGAACAAAGGGGTACTCTTACGAAGAAAGGCTTAAGTTTTGCAAATTACAGTGTCTGGAGACTAGGCACCAGCGAGGTGATCTGATAGAGGTGTATAAAGCCTTGAATGGTGTGAGCATGCTCAATGCTGATGGGATTCTTCCTCTTGCTCAGAATAATCACCTGAGAGGGCATAAATTCAAATTGAGGAAAGACAGATGTAGGATAGATGTGTGGAAATTTGCCTTTAGCCAGCAGGTAGTTGGTTGGTGGAACAGACTTCCATCCCTTGTTGTGGAAGTTGATAGCCTAAATAAATTTAAGGCTCAGCTGGACAGGTATTTCGAACGAACGGAGGGGTGAAGTGGAAGTGGGGTTTTTTTTTTTTTTTTTTTTCTTGGCTGATGCTGCATAAGCTTTCTTTCTTGCATCATATGCCTCTACTAATGCTAATGCTATAAAGATAGCTCTAGATCATGTAACTGATCTGTCCTGTAAGCAAACAATGATCTATTCTGACTCTTTGAGTGCAATAACAGCATTAAAAAATTCATCCAAGCCAATCCACCCTGTCTTGAAACAAATCCGTTCACAGATAACTGTGTTACATCCTGCCAACCAATCAGTTACTTTCTGTTGGATACCAGGTCATGTAGCCATCAAAGGAAATGAACATGCAGATCCAGCCGCTAAACATCCGACCACTGTGTGCTCTCCTAATTACCAAGTGCCGTGTACAGACTACAAATCAGTTATAAAAAAGTCTGTGAAGAACAATGGTTGCAGATCTGGCAGGCTCAGGGCAGTAATAAGCTGCTACAATTCAAATGGGAACCGCAGTTGTGGGCATCATGCTTGAGATCAAATAGGCAAGAGTGCCTATTTGACAAGAGTGATTCTGGCTAGGATGTGCATTGGGCACACGCATCTAACCCAAATTTATCTGATCATGGGGGAAGATCTGCCTATTTGTACATATTGTCAGACTGCACTTATGGTGAAGCATATCCTACTAAATTGTAACCATTACATTAATGCTTGAAACACAATTTTCACTTCGCTTTCACATCTGCAAGAACCTTTAACATTATCTCATGTGATTGAAGGCTATGCAAATTTAGCTGAGTTTTTTGCATTCTTAAAGCAGACATGATTATTAAACAGATTTTAAACATTTCAAATGTAGTATTAAATAGAATCAGGCACAATATGGCCTTAGCAACCCTTGTGCCATTAAACAACATAACGAGAGTAGCCTTGTGCAGGCGAAGTTTTTACTGCTCCTGGAATAAAGAAGTTTTTTCTGTTTTATTAGCTTAAATTGGCATATTAACTTATTTTCTAGAGTAGCTTTATATTCCTAGTTACAATACTTAGTTTAAAGTTTAACTTAGATAGAGATTTTGTAGGTATTACTTAGTATCAGTAAGGGTATCAAATCCACATGTTACAAGTTGCAGCTCTGCTGAACGAGAAGTTTTTTAGCTGTGTTTAGCCGCTTTATTGACCAATTGTTATATTAAATTATTTTCTATAAGTAGCTTATAGACCTAGTCAGGATCCTTAGTTTATTCTGAATTAAGACAGCGAGATACGGAAGTTAATTAATACTTAAGTGTCCGTAGATTTACCGTACGTAACTTGCCACCATTGTTATACGATACGTTATATCCCGAACTAGATAGCATAAGCTTAGTATAGTATATAATATAATATTGTCAAATAATCAGTAAAATCTATTAATCTTGTTAAACTTCATTATCAATTAAATTGTACTTTTTAACTAAATACATATAACGACTTAGATTACAAACATAACATAATTAATTAATACATAACTTGATACGGAAGTTATATAAACGGAACTCGTAGATAATACTTTATACTGAAAAATATATATAGCGTTAGAACTGTGTTGGGATACAAGTTTAGGGTTATAATTTTGTACTGAAATTGAAATTTTATTGAAATTAAATCGAAATCATGACTCAGACCAGAGCAGCAAAAGGCACTCTCAGCTAATGAGAGTGCTGTGGCTCAAGGGAGAACTGAGGGGGGGGGGGAGTTGCCATCTGAATCACATCCTTTTAAAATGCATTGCTTGATGTTTGTGGAGCAATCGGGTGCGGGACATGATATTGCCATGGGGGATGTCTTTGTGTGTGTGCGCGATGTAAGGAGTGTAAGGAAATCAGGCGACAAATCAGCTTTGTTATGGGCCTATATGAGAGCTCGAAGGACAGGGTAGATGCCCATCAAGCTCTCAGCTGCCCACATCAATGCCAGAGCTTGCATTTGGTCATCACGCAACACAGTGGCAACCCCCAAAGCAGAATACACTGGTCCCAGAGAAACTAGTAATTGTTTGTGACTCTATTGTCAGGGGAAATGGGGAACATGCTTTGTAAAAAGGATAGGTGGAATAGGACCAAGGTATGTCTGCCAGGGGCAAAGGTTGATGACATTGTAGAACGGATATCATCTTTTAAGGGCACAACAGGTGATATAGTTATATACGTTGGCACTAATGATATTTAGAGTAGGAGACTGGCGGAATTAACTAGTACAGGTCACTGTTGAAAAAAAGCCATGAATTAGGGTTGAATTTGAAAGTGTCTGCAATTCTGCCGAGACACGATAGGAGGGAGTATATGATGAGAGCCTAGTCGATCAATTCGGCCCTGAAAAGATTGTACAAGGCTCAAGGGGTAGAATTTTTTTCAGCCTGGACTGTACTTGTTAACAGGAGAGACTGCTTCTACAGGGATGGGATACACTTAAATAAAAAGGGCGCAAGAATATTTGCTGATGCTATCGAGGCAGTGTTAGGTGGATTGGAAAACTGCTAGCTTCGGGGGATACAAGGACAAATAGATTAACAGTAGCCACTGGCAGAGGTGAAAGTGATTCTTGCACTGCTTCTATTGGAATGAGCAGAAGCCTGGAAAACAAGATGCAGGATATTTCAGAGATTGCTGGGAGTCATTGCGGTACAAGTAAACACATGGGTTGTGTTAGGGTAGCTAAGAATAGGAACAAGTGCATGTATACTTGCGTGTACACCAATGCTAGGAGTTTGTTAAATAAATTTGATGAATTTGAGGTATTGCTCAAAACATCAAAGTTGTTGTTGGGATATCAGAGATGTGGTGTCACACAGATATAAGGAATGCAGAACTGGAATTTGGGGAGTACAGTGTGTACAGAAAGGATAGACAGGATAGAAATGGAGGAGGTGTTATGCTGTTAATTAAGAAAAACATAAAATCAAAAGAAGTGCACCCAGTTGATATAGATGAACAGTGCAGTGTCGAGTCAGTTTGGTGTGACATAAGCATTGGGAGATCAAAATTGAGAGTAGGAGTGTGCTATAGGCCTAATGATTCTGATGAGTATATTAAGAAACTGTACAGGGAAATAGAGTGGGCCAGTAAATCAGAGAGTCTTGTAATGGGGGATTTTAATTTCCCAGATATTGGCTGGAATTTGTGGGTTGGTCACTCACACACTAGCAAGGTTTTTGTGGATTTATTGGATGATTGTTTTCTACATTAGCATGTTAGGGAGGCGACTAGAGGGAGTAATACTCTTGATCTGATTATCATTAGTGATTCTTCATGCATTAAGAATCTGCAGATAAAGGAACCACTAGGTGGCAGTGATCACAGTGTGCTGAAGTGGGATTTACTCAAAGAGGTAACTACCATGAGGGGTAAAGGGAAAGGTTTTTGATTTCTTAAAGGCGACTATGATGGTCTGAGACAGTATTTAAATTCTATACAGTGGGACTAACTGATGATGTTACCAACAGCAAATTCAAAATGGGAAGCATTCAAAGAACTTATCTTGGAAGCTACTAGATTTTACATACCAACTAAGAAATATTGTTCAAGGTTTTGGCCTAAATGGATGTCAGATGAACTAATGAGACATATGGCAGAGAAGAAAAATACATGGGATACATATGAATTAATGGGTGACATGGAAGCCTATGATAAATATAAGCTGGTCTGTAACCAAGTTACAAAGGAGATTAGGCAGGCAAAGGCAGATTATGAGCAATCCTTGGCAAAGGATGCAAAGAAAAACAGAAAAGAGTTCTTTACCTATGTAAACTCTAGAAGGAAAGGGATGAATCAGATTGGTCCACTGGATACTGATGGTTCAACAGTTGAGGATCCTGCTCAGGTGGCTAACAAACTAAACGAGTATTTTGCATCTACATTCACACTTGAGGAGTTATTCAGGAAGGGGAATGCCAGAGGTAAAATAAACTCTGGTAGTGAGCTAGATGATTTTGTAATAACTGAGAGGAAAGTGGAGGAGAAATTGTTGAGGATAAACATAAAAAAGGCACCCGGGGTGGATGGGATCTATCCAGTTATATTAAAGGAGGCAGCAAAGGAAGTAAGCAAACGCTTAGCCATAATTATGAGATCTTCTTTGGACTCAGGGGAGGTATCCATAGACTGGAGATGTGCAACTGTGACCCCAATTCACAAAGGAGGATCAAAGGCTGACACAAGTAATTATAAACCTGTGAGTTTAACTTCTGTTCCAGGAAAATTAATGGAGGCACTGGTTAAAGAAGCACTGCAGGATCATCTAGACAAGACTTCAGTTATAGCTCGGACACAGCATGGTTTTGTTAAGGGAAAGTCTTGCCTGGCCAATTTGATTGGATACTATGATGCAGTCACAAAAGAACTGGATGCAGGGAATAACTTTGATATTATATATTTGGATCTTAGAAAGGCTTTTGATACTGTTGCAAATGGAAGACTGCTGCACAAATTGGAGCAGTGTAGCATTGGAGGCAAATTGCTGCTATGGATAAAGGGGTGGTTGAGGGGGAGAAGACAGAGAGTGGTAATCAATGGACACTGCTCATCGTGGACTAATGTTGTTAGTGAAGTTCCTCAGGGTTGAGTGTTGGGTCCATAGTTGTTTTCTGTATTTATAAATGATATTGATGATGGTATATCAAGTTTATGTCCAAGTTTGCAGACAATACAAAGGTTGGCAGGGTTGTTAAGGACACTACTGGTGCTATGCTGCTGCAACAGGATCTGGAAAGGTTGAGCAGATGGGCTGAGAGGTGACAAATGAAGTTTAACATTAGCATTAGCATTAGCATTAGCATTAGTAGAGGCATTTGATGCAAGAAAGCAAGCTTATGCAGCATCAGCCAAAAAAAAAAAAAAAAAAAAAAAAAAAAAGTAACATAAATAAATAAAAATAACCACTTCCACTTCACCCCTCTGTTCGTTCGAAATACCTGTCCAGCTGAGCCTTAAACTTATTTAGGCTATCAACTTCCACGACAAGGGATGGAAGTCTGTTCCACCCACCAACCACCCGCTGGCTAAAGGCAAATTTCCGCACATCTATCCTACATCTGTCTTTCCTCAATTTGAATTTATGCCCTCTCAGGTGATTTTTCTGAGCTAGAGGAAGAATCCCATCAGCATTGAGCATGCTCAAACCATTCAAGGCTTTGTACACCTCTATCAGATCACCCCGCTGGTGCCTAGTTTCCAGACACTGTAATTTGCAAAACTTAAGCCTTTCTTCGTAAGAGAACCCCTTTGTCCCATTCACCAATCTAGTTGCCCTTCTCTGTACTCGTTCCAGCAGCTCTACATCCTTCCTGAAATGAGGCCTCCAGGCCTGTATACAGTACTCTAGGTGTGGCCTGACCATTGCCTTATACAAGGGAATAATCACCTCCTTATCCCTGCTAGAAAAATTCCTATATATCATTGACAATACACCATGAGCTACTCTTGCAGCTCGTCTGCACTGCTCAGAGAACTTCATATCTGCCTGCACCACCACCCCCAGGTCCCTTTCATTCTCTACCACTGTCAGTGTAGTACCACAGAGTTGATACGTTGCTCTGGGGTTGCTGTTTCCCATATGTAGTACTTTACATTTGTCAATGTTAAACTTCATTTGCCACCTCGAAGCCCATCTGCTCAACCTTTCCAAATCCTGTTGCAGCAGCATAGTGTCAGTAGTGTCCTTGACAACCCTGCCAACCTTCGTATCGTCTGCAAACTTGGACATTAAGCCTGATATACCATCATCAATATCATTTATAAATACAGAAAACAATAAAGGCCCCAATACTGAACCCTGAGGGACTCCACTAATAACATTAGTCCACGATGAGCAGTGTCCATTGATTACCACTCTCTGTCTTCTCCCCCTCAACCACCCCTTTATCCATAGCAGCAACTTGCCTCCAATGCCACACTGCTCCAATTTGTGCAGCAGTCTTCCATGTGCAACAGTATCAAAAGCCTTTCTAAGATCCAAGTATATAATATCAAAGTTATTCCCTGCATCCAGTTCTTTTGTGACTGCATCATAGTATCCAATCAAATTGGTCAGGCAAGACTTCCCCTTAACAAAACCATGCTGTGTCCTAGCTATAACTGAAGTCTTGTCTAGATGATCCTGCAGTGCTTCTTTCACCAGTGCCTCCATTAATTTTCCGGGAACAGAAGTTAAACTCACAGGTCTATAATTACTTGTGTCAGCCTTTGATCCCCCTTTGTGAATTGGGGTCACATTTGCACATCTCCAGTCAATGGGTACCTCCCCTGAGTCCAAGGAAGCTCTCATAATTATGGCTAAGGGTTTGCTTACCTCCTTTGCTGCCTCCTTTAATATAACTGGATAGATCCCATCCACCCCAGGTGCCTTTCTTGTGTTTATCTTCAACAATTTCTCCTCCACTTTGCTCTCAGTTATTACAAGATTCTCTAGCTTACTGCTAGAGTTGAATACACCTCTGGCATTCCCCTCGCTGAATAACTCCTCATGTGTGAATGTCGATGCAAAATATTCATTTAGTTTGTTAGCTACCCGAGCAGGGTCATCAACAGTTGACCCATCGATCTCAAGTGGACCAATCTGATTCATCCCCTTCCTTCTAGAGTTTACATAAGTAAAGAACTCTTTGCTGTTTTTCTTCGCATCCCTTGCCAAGGATCTCTCGTAATCTGCCTTCGCCTGCCTAACCTCCTTTGTAACTTGGTTACAGATCAACTTGTATCTATCATAGGCGTCCGTGTCACGTGTTAATTTGTATGTATCCCATGCATTTTTCTTCTCTGCCATATGCCTCATTAGTTCATCTGACAACCATTTAGGCCTAAACCTTGAACAATATTTCTTAGTTGGTATGTAAAGCCTAGTAGCTTCCACGATAAGTTCTTTGAATGCTTCCCATTTTGAATTTGCTGTTGGCAATATCATCAGTTGATCCCACTGTATAGAATTTAAATACTGTCTCAGTCCATTGTAGTCGCCTTTACGAAAGCAATACCCCTTCCCTTTACCCCTAATGGTAGTTACCTCTTTGAGTAACTCCCACTTCAGCACACTGTGATCACTGCCACCAAGTGGTTCATTTATCTGCAGATTCTTAATGCATGAAGAATCACTACTGATAATCAAATCAAGAGTATTACTCCCTCTAGTTGCCTCCCGAACATGCTGATGTAGAAAACAATCATCCAATAAATCCACAAAAGCCTTGCTACTGTGTGAGTGACCAGCCCCCAAATTCCAGTCAATATCTGGGAAATTAAAATCCCCCATTATAAGACTCTCTGATTTACTGGCCCACTCTATTTCTCCGAACAGTTTCTTATTATACTCATCAGAGTCATTAGGCCTATAGCACACTCCTACTCTCAATTTTGATCTCCCAATGCTTATGTCACACCAAACTGACTCGACACTGCACTGTCCAGCGATGTCGACTGGCTTCACTTCCTTGGATTTTATGTGTTTTTTAACTAATAGCATAACCCCTCCTCCCTTCCTATCCTGTCTATCCTTTCTGTAGACATTGTACTCCCCAAATTCCAGTTCTGCATTTCTTATATCTGTGTGACACCACGTCTCTGAAATCCCCACAATATCTGCCTTTGATGTTTTGAGCAATACCTCAAATTCATCAAATTTATTTACTAAACTCCTAGCATTGGTGTACACACAAGTATACATGCACCTGTTCTTTTTCTTAGCTACCCTAACACAACCCATGTGTTTACTTGTACCCCAATGATTCCCAGCAGTCTCTGAAATATCCTGCATCTTATTTTCCAGGCTGCGGCTCATTCCAATAGAAGCAGTGCAAGAATCACTTTCACCTCTGCCAGTGGCTACTGTTAATCTATTAGTCCTTGTATCCCCCCAATCTAGCAGTTTTCCGACCCACCTAACATTGCCTCGATAGCATCAGCAAACATTCTTGCACCCTTTCTATTTAAGTGTATCCCATCCCTGTAGAAGCAGTCTCTCCTGTTAACAAGTACAGACCAGGCTGAAAAAAATTCTACCCCTTGAGCCCTGCACAATCTTTCCAGGGCCGAATTGATTGACAGGGCTCTCATCATATACTCCCTCCTATCGTGTCTGGGCAGAATTGCAGACACTTTCAATTTCAACCCTAATTCACGGCTTTTTTTCATCAGTGACCTGTACTTGTCAAGTAATTCCGCCGGTCTCCTACTCTTAATGTCATTAGTGCCAACGTGTACAACTATATCACCTTTTGTGCCCTTAAAAGATGATATCCGCTCTACAACGTCATCAACTTTTGCCCCTGGCAGACATACCCTGGTCCTATTCCACCTATCCTTTTTACAAAGCATGTTTCCCGTTTCCCTGACAATAGAGTCACCAACAACTACTAGTTCCTTTGGGACCAGCGCATTCTGCCTTGGGGGTTGCCGCTGTGTTCCGCGATGACCAAGTGCAAGCTCTGGCATTGGTGTGGGCAGCTGAGAGCTTGATGGGCCCCTCACTTGTAATCCTTCGAGGGCATCCACCCTATCCTTCAAGCTCTCATATAGGCCCATAACAACGCTGAGTTGTCGCCTTATCTCCTTACACTCCTTGCATCGCACACACACAAAGACATCCCCCATGGCAGTATCATGTCCCATACTTGACTGCTCCGCAAACATCAAGCAAATAGTGCATCTTACAAGGCTGTGATTCAGAGGACTTCAGTTATAGCTCGGACACAGCATGGTTTTGTTAAGGGAAAGTCTTGCCTGGCCAATTTGATTGGATACTATGATGCAGTCACAAAAGAACTGGATGCAGGGAATAACTTTGATATTATATATTTGGATCTTAGAAAGGCTTTTGATACTGTTGCAAATGGAAGACTGCTGCACAAATTGGAGCAGTGTAGCATTGGAGGCAAATTGCTGCTATGGATAAAGGGGTGGTTGAGGGGGAGAAGACAGAGAGTGGTAATCAATGGACACTGCTCATCGTGGACTAATGTTGTTAGTGAAGTTCCTCAGGGTTGAGTGTTGGGTCCATAGTTGTTTTCTGTATTTATAAATGATATTGATGATGGTATATCAAGTTTATGTCCAAGTTTGCAGACAATACAAAGGTTGGCAGGGTTGTTAAGGACACTACTGGTGCTATGCTGCTGCAACAGGATCTGGAAAGGTTGAGCAGATGGGCTGAGAGGTGACAAATGAAGTTTAACATTAACAAATGTAAAGTACTACATGTGGGAAACAGCAACCCCAGAGCAACGTATCAACTCTGTGGTACTACACTAACAGTGGTAGAGAATGAAAAGGGAAACAGCAACCCCAGAGCAACGTATCAACTCTGTGGTACTACACTAACAGTGGTAGAGAATGAAAAGGACCTGGGGGTAATTGTGCAGGCAGATATGAAGTTTTCTGAGCAGTGCAGATGGGCTGCAAGAGTAGCTCATGGTGTCTTGTCAATGTTATACAGGAATTTTTCTATCAGGGATAAGGAGGTGATTATTCCCTTGTATAAGGCAATGGTCAGGCCACACTTTGAGTACTCTTTACAGGTCTGGAGGACTCATTTCAAGAAGGATGTAGAGCTGTTGGAACGAGTACAGAGAAGGGCAACAAGATTAGTGAATGGAACAAAGGGTTGAGCTTACGAAGAAAGGCTTAAGTTTTGCAAATTACAGTGTCTGTAGACTAGGCACCGGCGAGATGATCTGATAGAGGTGTATAAAGCCTTGAATGGTTTGTGCATGCTCAATGCCGATGGGATTCTTCGTCTTGCTCAGAATAATCACCTGAGAGGGCATAAATTCAAATTGAGGAAAGACAGATGTAGGATAGATGTGCAGAAATTTGCCTTTAGCCAACGGGTAGTTGGTTGGTGGAACAGACTTCCATCGCTTGTTGTGGAAGTTGATAGCCTAAATAAATTTAAGGCTCAGCTGGACAGGTATTTCGAATGAATGGAGGGGTGAAATGGGAGTGGTTTTTTTTGTTTTTTTTTTTGCTTATGCTGCAGAAGCTTGCTTTCTTGCATTATATGCCTCTACTAATGCTAATAACTATTCAATTATTCACAAAGGCAGAGCTGGAGATGACCTGCCCACAGAGGAGTTGCCATCCTTGTGGGTAACCAAACCTCCTACCAAGCTATGCCCCGTACCACGACCTTTAAGAGGCTGTTACAGATCACTTACATTAGGGTCCTCCTAACTGTTTGCTCCATCCCTTTGCCCCACCCCCAAACGACATTCCCCAGTCAGGCCTTTATGATCTCATTAAGCAATTGCTGTCCCCCTTTCTATTATTAGGGGACAATGGACATAGTACTCTGTGGGGTAGTGCTGATATCAGGTAGGAGCAGGACTATTAAGCATGTGCTCGAAAACATAGTCCTTCTAAATGTGAGATATAACACTTTCTTCCACGTGCCTACCCATACATTTACTGTGATTGATCTTTTCATATGCGGCCTATGTGCCAAGCAATTGTGACTGAATGATTTCTCTGTGCTTTCACTGCTATTTTTTAAAAGTGAATTATAGTTCTTTTATGTTTCTGTCATTAAGAAATCTATTTATTTAATAACAGCTCTTGTTTTATAAGTACTCGTACAGAGCAAGAAAGGAAAGCTGCCATTCTTTTTCTCATACTTTATTACTAACACCTACTACCTTTTGCTTGGTCACACCAGACACTGCTCATGCCTCTCTGTGGTGGGGCCAGAAACCTTGGCAGAAAAGTTAATCTGCCGAGGGCTGAAAGGAATAAACATGTATTATATCAGTACTGACTCTTGCAGGATTAATATCCCTTCGCATTCTATAGAGCAGTAAGATCACAACCCTTCCTATGCTAAAAGACAAAAAAAGGATATAGACCAGAATATATGGCCCCACTTCCTTATAATACATTTCTTGACTGACCAGCCAGTCAGTAAGTTATTCAGGTCAAGAGTATCCTAATTAAATGGGATGGCTCATTACTTCCAACTAAACATCATGTGCTAACATTCAACTTGTCAAATCCAGCAACTTCTGTAAAGGCCGGATATCTGAACTGTCGCGTCTGACCATATATACAGAACCCTAAAAGATGCTTGAAATTTCAGAAATTTGGGCATTTACAAGCAGTATGTCGAGGAATTAGAGTATGTGCTTCGTGTGGATCCGGCCCCGGGTGCCAAGCGTTATAGTGATCAAGCGATTTCCTGAGTGATTTCTAGAGCGTTTTTGTCAAAGCTACAGTTATATTCATTTGTAAAAGTTTTCTTACGTTCCCATTAATTATTTGTTAACTTAGTATTACGAATTGTAACTAAGTTACAGGAAGGAAATTCACCTTTCTTTTTTTCTCTTTAAACTAACGCATTAACCCTTATACCGCTTGGTCACTCTAGCGGCACTGCTCCTGCCTCCCCGTGGCGGGGCCGGTAACCTGGGAGAAGAAATCCACTCTCCCGGGGCTGAAAGGAGCAAAGATGGAAAACAATTCTTTTCCACCTTTAGAGCCATCGAGCTCAAGACTAGAAAATGATACCGAAAATGACTACTCTCAACCAAAGAGGTTGAAAACAATCCCACAAGAGGAAATACCAGCATTCCTCATACTACACTCTCTATCAGAGTTGCCTCTGAGTAAACTGTCCCCATTCCTTGTCCAAAAATGCATCGAGTCTGCTGCAGGCTCACCAAAAACAGTAAAGCGGCTCCAGTCAGGGGATCTTCTTGTAGAGACCATGAAATCCCAGCATTCCGAAAAATTATTAAACATGACTACTTTTGGCGGACAACCAATAAAAGTTACTCCCCATGCCACCTTAAACTCCTCGAAGGGAGTAATCGCAGAATGGGACTTGTTAGCTGTATCAGAGGAGGAGATAGTTCAAGAGCTAAGTAAACAAAAAGTCATACAAGCAAGGAGAATTATGACTCGGAAAGATGGTGTTCTTGTTCCCACTAGGAGCATAATTCTTACTTTCAGCACTCCCATCCTACCATCATCTGTTAAAGCAGGCTATCTCCATTGCCGTGTCCGTCCTTACATCCCAAACCCACTCAGGTGTTACAAGTGCCAAAGATATGGACACTCCCAAACAGCATGTCGAGGTGAGTCAGTATGTCCAATTTGTGGATCGAAGGAGCACAATCAAACTGAATGCACTGCTACGACTTCTGTTTGCCCAAACTGTAAGGGTGATCACCCAGCTTTTTCCAAAAGTTGCGAACTTAGGAAGCAAGGAAAAAAAATCCAGAAATATAAAATTGAGAATAAAGTGACATATCCAGAGGCGAGAAGGCAAATACTAAAAACAGATCCAAAACGCACATATGCAACGGCTGCTAAACAATTTCAGTCAACAGGTACACAAACAGATGTTGCCGTTCCCCCAAATATGTCTATCACTAATTGGGCACGCTCCATGCTCTCTGCCCCCAAACAGTGTCCTTCGCAACAAAAAACTGAACAAGCCAGTAATACCCCAATTACCATTCCAGCTAATGTAAACCCAACAGCAAAACAAAAAGTGACTGAAACCACCAAATTCAACCAGAATGGATATTGACCAGCACAATGACCCAGAAGATGCCATATTAGAACTTCATGCGACTGATGAGATGGACGTAACACGTCCCTACTTTCCAAAGAAAGACAAAGGAAAATCAGATCGATACAAACAAGTCACAACTAAAAAGCAGTCAGAAACAAAAACAAACAACAAAACCGCCTAATGGAAAGAATTCTTCAATGGAATTGTAGAGGGTTTCGCAGTACAAAAGATGATATATGTGATCTCATCCACCGTTATGATCCAGCAGGCGTATCCCTACAGGAAACTTATTTAAATTCACAAGTGTGTCCTACTATAAAAAATTACTCTATCTTTAGAAGAGATAGAAATATCGACTCTCCAGCCCGTGGAGGAGTGGCGATTCTTATAAGAAACAACGTACCCTCCAAACATATTGCTCTTCAGACTCCTTTTGAAGTAGTGGCAGTGCGCATTGAAATTGGCATCACCCTTACAATAGCATCTATATATATTCCTCCTAATTTCTCATTTTCTTCAGATGACCTAGAAAAACTAATAGAACAGTTACCGTCTCCCTTCTGCTTACTTGGAGACTTTAATGCTCATCATCCGATGTGGGGATCTCCAACAATTGACCAGAGAGGCAAGTTGATAGAATCCCTTCTGGACTCTTATCAACTTACCCTTCTGAACACTGGTGAACCTACCTATATTCATTTTTCGACAGGATCCATGAGTGCAATAGACCTGTCAATCTGTTCTCCTTCCGTATATACTATTATGGAGTGGTCGATTCTTGAAAATCCACTAAACAGTGATCACCTTCCGATTCTCTGCAAGCTGCAAACACGGGCAAACTCTCCTTCACCACGTCACTCCACTTGGAAATTTCGTAGGGCACGCTGGTATGAATATGCAACCCACGTGCAGTTAGACAATAAAATAATTCAATCTCAACCCATAAACAATGTCACAGAACATGTAACTAAACAAATATTACAAGCTGCTGCCTCCGCAATACCAAAATCTTTCCCGGGGGAATGGAAACATAGTAATTACTGGTGGAATCAAGACTGCACACACGCCAAACAGTACAAAAATAGAGCTTGGAATTTATTTCGTAAATTTCCCACAACTACCAATCTAATTAACTTTAAAAGACTGAAAGCTCAGTTCCGCCAAATAAGACGAAAAGCAAAGAAAGATGCCTGGATTAGCTTTTCCTCGAGCATAAACAAGGATACAGACAGCAGAATTATCTGGAGAAAAATACAAACACTAAATGGCAAATACATTCAGTCCCCAGCTACAATACTAAACTGGGAAGGGAAAGAGTTGTCATCCCCGGGAGAAATAGCAAATGCCTTAGCGGAATCATTCGCCAGTATATCAGCAATAGCCTCCTACAAACCAACCTTTCAGCGAATTAAAAAAACTGCAGAGCAGCATAAGATTAATTTTTCCACGAGAATTTCACATCCATATAACCAGCCATTCACATTAACAGAACTTTTTGGAGCGCTCAATAAAACATCAAATAGCGCTGCTGGTCCAGATGGGATCTACTATATAATGTTAAAACAACTGAACGACAGAGCAAAAAGATCATTGTTAAACTATTACAACCGAATATTCTTAGAAAATGCTTACCCAATTTCCTGGTGTCACTCAATAGTTCTAGCCTTCCCTAAGCCCGGAAAGGATCGTACCATTCCACATAACTATAGGCCAATTTCACTGACCAATTGTTTAGGCAAAGTCCTGGAAAAAATGGTTCACAGGCGGTTAATCTGGTTCCTGGAAACTAACAACTTGCTAAATAGTAATCAGTACGGGTTTCGGAAAAACCGTTCCACCTTAGACGTAATGATAAAAGCAGAGTCAAATATACGTAATGCTTTCATAAGGGGACAGCATCTGGTGATGATTAATCTAGATATTCAGAAAGCCTTTGATACCACCTGGCGGTATGGTGTTCTTAAAGATCTACACTCTTTCGGCTTGAGAGGTCACTTACCCCAATTTATACAAAGCTTCCTATGCCATAGAACTTTTCAGGTCAGATACATGAATAATTTATCCAAAACATTTGAACAAGAGGAAGGCGTACCACAGGGTTCCATTCTGAGTCCAACATTATTTGCAATAAGAATCACCAACATGACAAGGGATGTACCAAGTACAGTACAATCGTACATGTTTGCCGATGACCTCATTATCTCTACTCAATCCCAGACTATGAACACCATCGAAAGGCAACTTCAAATTGCTATAGCTAGTATAGAATCGTGGGCATTGCGGAATGTTATTCCCTAGCAGAAAAGAAGTCTACTGCTATTCATTTCTGTAAAAAACGGAAATTACATCCGGATCCAGAAATATTTTTAAACAACAGCCTGATTCCAGTCACTAACAATTTCCGTCTGTTGGGGTTAAATCTAGATAATAAACTTAATTTTGCTTCCCATATGGTGTACCTCCGGAATACTTGTCTTAAAAAACTGAATATCCTAAGAGCTGTCTCCGCTATGTCCTGGGGTGCTGACAGAAGCTCTCTCCTACATCTTTATAGAGCTTTAATAAGATCGCGCTTAGATTATGGAGCACCTGTCTACGACTCTGCCAGGAAAAGTTCTCTATTACGTCTGAACACCATCCAGCATAGTGCCCTTAGAATAGCTGTTGGAGCCTTCAGAACATCTCCGGTTCACAGCCTGTATATTGAGGCAAACGAATCCCCTCTGCATCTCAGGAGAAAAATGTTATTGTTAAATTATGCAGCAAAGATTGGAAGTACTCCAGCCCACCCCAGCTGGCAGTATCTGTTTGATCCTCAACACACCCTGCTATATCACAATAAACCTAATGAAAACCGCCCTGCTGGGATTCGACTGCAAGAACTCATGGTCAGTTGGAAAATTAACTTTAAGAATATATTCCAAGACCCTGCTACCCCTGAACCTCCCTGGACTGAATTCATACCTCTCTGTGACAATTTCTTTTCAAGATGGGGAAAATCCTCCCTGGCAAATACCAACTTTCAACAGCTACATAAATTGCATTCATTGGAAAACTCAGAGAAAGTTCAGATCTATACCGACGGCTCCAAAACAGATACGGCTGTTGGTGCAGCAGCAGTTTCCGCCACTTTCTTAACAGCTGCCTCTCTTCCCACTGAATGCAGTATCTATACTGCAGAATTATTTGCAATAAAACTGGCTCTAGATAACATAAACAAATACCATATTAAACAATCTCTGATATATACAGACTCTTTAAGTGCAATCAGTGCCTTTCAATCTACCTTTCCTCCCTCTCATCCCGTTCTTAAAGAGATCCGGTCTAAATTATTCTGCCATCAAACAGCCAACTACAAGGTTATCTTCTGCTGGATTCCTGGTCATGTCGGCATCCAAGGTAATGATCGTGCAGATGAGGCTGCTAAACATCCCGACTCTGGATCTTACAGTCAACTGAAAGTTCCATACACAGACTACAAATCCATTATTAGAAAAACATGTTGGAAACAATGGTCTCACCTCTGGCAATCTCAAACAAATAATAAACTGTTCCAGATAAAAAAAGAGCCTCAACTGTGGACATCTAGTTTTAGAAGAAACAGGCGACAAGAAGTAATCCTGGCAAGGCTTCGCATTGGTCATTCACATCCAACTCATCTGCATTTGCTTTTGGGAGAGAATCCTCCTCAGTGTTTTTTTTGCCAGTCGCACCTAACAATAAAACATATTCTCATTGAATGTCCCCACCTTTCATCTGTCCGAAATTCCAGCTTCAGCTCCCTCTCCAACTTGCAGGAACCCTTAACCTTATCACATATTCTTGGTAAGGAAGCAAATTTCGAGGATCTGTTTAAGTATTTAAAATGCATAAACTTATATAATAGCATCTAATCATAACGTGAAATCAGAGATACCCAAACCATGAACAGGCGCAATATGGCCCAAGAGGCCCTTGTGCCAAAAAACCTCAAATACAACAACAACAACAATCGTGTGGATCCAAGAATAATGTTCATACTGAATGTTCTGAACAGTCGTGCAGCTGCTTTTGCAAAAGTATCAGCTGCATAAGCATATACCCATCCTTTCAGAAAATGAAATCTGTAGCTGAAAAATACAAACTTAACTTTAATACCAACCAACAACTCGCATATAACCAGCCTTTCAACATAAAGAATTGCAAAAAGCTCTTTAGCTAAGTCAATGAGGGGTGCAGCAGGACCCAGTGGCATTCATTATCAAATGATACAGCAAATTAGTCATAAAACTCTAAATACATTACTTATGTTATACAATAGAATTTATATGGAAAACTATTATCCAAACTCCTGGTATCACTCTGTTGTAAATGCCTTCCCCAAACCAGGCAGAGATCTTACAATTCCCACAAATTATCAACCAATAATTCTAAAAATTTGCTTCGGGTAAACCCTGGAGAAAATGGTGAACAACAGACTAACCTGGTTCTTGGAAACATATAATGTACTAAACAAAAATCAATATGGCTTTCATAAAAATAGATCATCGCTGGACCCCATGATATAAGCAGAGGTAAATATTCAAAATGCATTTCTAAGGAATGAGCATCTAATTATGATCAGTCTTGGAGGCCTTCAACATTACCTGGCAATATGGCTTTCTGAACGACCTCCATAACTTTGGGGGCCCCCGAATGCCAAGCGATATTAGTGACCACAGCGCCTTTTCATAGTGATTATCTGGTATGCTTTACTGTAAATACGTTTCTCCTGAGTTTCACAAATCCGTTAACTCTTGAATATTAGAATTAAATAGATATATTCAAATAATATAACCTAGAAAGGAAAGCACGTTTCTTTAACTCTCTTTTTTATTTTTAGTTCATACTAACCTTCTCTTTGCTTGGGTTACTAGGTGGCACCGCTCTTGCCTCCACGTGGCGAGGCTGGTAATCTGGGAGACAAAAGATAATCTCCCAGGGCCAAAAAAAGCATGTCAATTGTAAATCAAACTCTGACTTATCTGAGCTGCCAGACACACCCCAGACATCTAAAAATAAAGATAGTTCCATTGCAGCAACTTCCAAATGTCAGAAACAGAGACACATCCAGTTCCAACTTTCTTGATCTTTCACTCAACTGGTGAAAATGCAATTGGCAAACTCTCACCATTCAGAGACCAAAAGGAATTAGAAAGTAGAGCTGGATCTCCCAAATCTGTGAAAAGACTGAGGTCAGGAGATATTCTTATTGAGACCTCTAATGGCAAACATTCTGAGCTACTGTTGAGCATTAATCTCTTTGCAGGTTTACCAATAACTGTGACGCCCCACAGATCACCGAACACCTCTAAAGGAATGATCTCAGACTGGGATTTATTAGATGTATCTTAAGAGGAAATGCTAGAAGAACTGAAAGATCAAGAAGTAATTCAAGTCAAGAGAATCTCCACCAGAAAAGATGGCAATCTGACCCCTACAAGAAATCTCATCTTGGCATTTAACACACCGCATCGTCCAACATCCATTAAGGCTTGGATATCTGGTATGTAGCGTCAGACCATATATTCCAAGAAATCCGCTACAGTGTTTCCAATGTCAGAAGTACGGACATTCTCAGACATCTTGCTGGGGAACCCTTACTTGAGCAAAATGTGGTTCAATAGAACACAACTGCAAAACGTATACTGTCCCTCAACCAATATGCCCAAACTGTAAAAAAAACCACCCTGCCTATACTAGAACATGTGAATGCTGGAAAAATGAAAAACTTATTCAGAAGTATAAAACAAGCCATAATGTTTCCTATCGAGAAGCAAAGTGGATCATCTCACCAGCAGCCCATCCAAACAGACGTACATACGCCCAAATCGCCAAAAGATACCAATCAACAGCAACTCAAACTGAGTTATCAGTACCCCCAAAAGAGTATTTTTTCAAATTATCTCAAAACCTTGTACAGTGCAACCCAAACTCAAGTAGTCAACACACCAATATCCATACCATGCGAAGAACTTTACCCCCTGGACAAAGAATTCAAAGAAAAGCAAATCAAAACTTCCAAAAATCAAGAGCAAAGATATTAATGAAAAATCTGCAGATGATGGTGTCCTAGAAATTTTTGTCAAAGAAGACATGGACATGGGAAAGCCTTACTTTCCAAAAAAAGATAAAAACAAGAGTGAAAAACAGAGAACTTCAACAACACAAAAACGATCTGAAAGCCTAACAAGAAACTAATAATGAACACAATAATTCAGTGGAGTTGTTGTGGCTTCCTTGCCAATATTAATGGCATATATGGTCTTATCTCTAAATATACTCCAATATGTCTCTGCCTTCAAGAGATATTTAAAACCTCAAAATACACCAAAAGTGTCTCAATATAATATCTTTAGAAAAGCCAGAACCCACCAAAATACTGCACATGGTGGTGTTTTAGGAAACCTACAACCTTTAGTAAACATGTTTTCTAAAACATGTTCCTACCAACATGTTTTTGTAAACCCACATGTGCTTACTGTCCAAATTGGCGCCTCCGTAGCCAGGTGGGCAGGAGCAGCAGTGCATAGCACACACTTCTTGATTAGACCGGGGTTCGAGCACATGACCACCAAATACGGAGGATGCGGAAAGGTCAGGGAATGACCACCGCATATCCCGGAGCAATATGGCCTCAGTTGCTAATGCTCCTTAAAAAAAAACCAAACTGTCCAAATTTTAGCAACGTACATTTTGCCACTTTTAACCGTCTGACTGAGCCTTATACACTCAGTCAGATTTTATTTGACAATGTGTCTGCTGTTTTTAAATTTTAACACCATATTAATTTATATAAATGTATATAAAATCCTGAATATATATTTATATTTTTACATATACCACTTTTTACTATTATATGATTTGTGATGAGGTAACCTTTTTTCAAAAATTACCAGAATTTATTTATATATCTAATTTTAAACTGGTATAATTATCTCCTGGTGCATAATAACATTAGATACTAATGCTCCAATAAAATCATAATCAATCATTCTTTTGCAAAGCTTCCTTCTGAATGCAAGGATGCAAGAAATTAAGATATTAATACACATACTGTCCCTTCATAGCCAGTTAAAATTATCAAATATTATTATGTAAAAACAGATTTGTTTTTATCACTCATAACATTTGATTTAGATTGTTTAACAGGAAAAGGATTATTTTTTAAATTTAAATAGCTGAAATTATAGCAAGAATGTTTTATGTATTCAGGATCCAGTTTACTTTTGTGATCTTTTCATTTTTAATAATTAAGGAAATATTTTATTTTGAAAATGAAATAAACTTACATTTATTTCATTTTCAAAATAAGTTTTCACAGGTCACTTAATTATACATAATATTAATTTCTTTTTTATTAATAATTGCACCTTACTTGGAATTGAAGCATTTTATACATTTATTTTCAGGAGTATGATGAAAAGATGCAGGAATTAACAAAAAAATTTCAGGAGGAGCAGGAAAGTAATGCAAGGCTTCAGCACGATGTAGATAGATTGAAAGCATATTATGAAGAAGAGCTGGCTAAAATGAATTTTACAAAACCCGAATTAGTTTCATCTAAATCGGTAAGCCATACTTGGTATGTTTGTTTGAAGTTACTATTTTAACAGTGAACACGACATAGTCTGTAGTATTTTATATTCCTTCTTATAAAATTTTGTTCACTTTGTCCTGAGGAAGTCCACAGTCAACAAACATTGAGATCTGCAGAAAAATGATGGTTAAATCCTCAGCTCACAAGATATGTTTATATAAAATATTGTTTTGTTTTAGTACAGGAAGATTGTTATTCTCAGTGTTTAGTGACCAGCATTCTTTTGATTGCTGTAAGTAAACCAAAAAGGACAAGATAATCCTTGGTTTTCTGATTTATTTCTAAGGCCATTACTTCTGCTTATTTGCCCCAGATGCCAAGCAAATTTGAGGCCAAGCAGTCTTCCCTGTGACTTCCCTGCAAGAGATGTTTTTCCCTTTGAGTTTAGATATATTTTTTATTCCTTTATTCTAATATATAATAAATGTTTTCTTTCTTAAAGCATAAGGAAGAAGTTTCCAGAAAGGAAAGTAACCTTTCTTAATTTTTCTGTTTACTAACCTTCTATTTTACTCGCTTGGTCACTTAGTGGCACTACTTCTGTCTCCTCATGGCAGGACGGGACCTGGGTGAAACAAAACCTCCTCGACATAGGCAACTGTACACAGTGAGTGGATCTCCCAGTGATGCTACTGGTCCTCCAGATTAGCATTACTGGGATCCAATGCACACATCCTAGGTTCCACACTACCATCAATGGAAGCCAGCATGTTTGCCGTGCGCTGCGACTTGTGAAAATTCAGAAAGGGGGATCCTGGTGGTTGAGGGGCCCCTGCTTTGGCAAGAGGGCTAGAATCAATTGGCTAGTGGGTTCACCTGCAAGGGTCAATCTTATCAATGCCATATCCCTACCCTCATGGTCCGAGGGACAGGATACAGGCTGGTGGCTGTGCGGGTATGGCATTGGTAGTCCTGGTGTTCCATTCCCGAGCGCATTTATTGCTTGCCTGGTAGTGGCCGTCCCTTTGGGTTCCATGGTGGGTAGGGAACCCGAGCACCGAGACAAAACAAAAAGTCATGAATCCTGATAAATATATTCCGTCTGGGGCTGCAACCTGGTCCCTATCTGAACATTTGACGGTTCACTCAGATGATGTCACTTCTGCTAAAAGACAAAACAGATGCTACAAGCATATCAGGTACAACACACCTTGCTACCTGATAATTCACTCCACTAGTGAGAAGCTGTTAGGAAAAATGTCACCCTTCTTTATCCAGAAGGGTTTGGAAGGGTTGTCAGGTTTTCCTAAATCTGTAAAATCACTTTGTTCAGGCGACATACTTCTACAGACCAGAAGTGACAAACATTCAGAACAGCTCCTTGGCCCCGGGTGCCAAGCGATTGTGACCGCGCATATATTCTTTGTGCTTCCAGTGTGATTTCCAAAAAGCAATTTACAGCTCTTTTACTTTCCTGTCATTAAGAAATCTATTTATTTCATAACCACTCTTGTTACAAAAGTACTTGTACAGAGCAAGGAAGGCAAGCCACCTTTCTTTATTTCTCAGTGTTTATTACTAACACCTACTACTTTTCGCTTGGTCACGCCAGGCACTGCTCCTGCCTCCCCATGGCTGGGCCAGAAACCTTGGCAGAAAAGTTAATCTGCCAAGGGCTGAAAGGAGCAAAGATGGACTATACCAATACTGACTCTTGCGGGATCAATGCCCCATCACATTCTAGAGATGGGGCATTGATCCCACAAGAGTCAGTGCCCCATCACATTCTAGAGAGCAGGAAGATCACAACTATTTTTATGCTAAGAGACAAAAGACAGACCAGAATATCTGGCCTCACTTCCTTATAATTCATTCCGTGAATTCATTCCAGAAATGTTTAGAGAATGCTGCTGGCTCACCAAAAATGGTTTGCAGATTAAAATTAGGTGGCCTGCCTTTTGAAACAACACAATGCAAGCACTCTGAGAAGTTACTTAAATTGAAAACACTTGGAGGAACTCCCATAGAAGTGTCACCTCATGCCACCTTAAACTACTCGAAAGCAGTTATAACAGAATGGGATCTTCTACGTGTATCTGAGGAAGAAATTAAACAAGACCTCTCAGATCAAAATGTTATTCAGGTGAAGAGAATCCTAATTAAAAGGGATGGCTCTTTGCTTCCAACCAGAACCATCATACTATCTTTCAACTCGCCAAATCCCCAAAATTCTGTAAAAGCCGGACACTGTCATGTCTAACCGTATATACCAAACCCTATCATATGCTTCAAATGTCAGAAATTTGGGCATTCACAGGCAGTATGCTTCATGTGGGTCTGACGATCATATCCATACTGAATATTCTGCACAGTCTTTACAGTGTCCAAACTGTAGAGGCACTCACTCAGCTTATTCCAAAGACTGTGAAACATGGAAAAGAGAAATAATGATTCAGAAGTACAAAAACCGAACATAAAGTTACGTATCTTGAAACAAAGAAACAAATATCATCAATTACAGTAACACGCACATATGCAGCAACTGTCCAACAACAAAAACGAGATAAGTGCTATTGCTACCACTACTACTGCGGTTCAAACTAATGTTGCAATCCCTCCAAATTTCTCTATATGATTGGGTTCGCTCAATCTTAGCTCCATCAGTAAAGTCATTCTCAATGACAACTTCTGATCAAGCCATCAACACACCAGTTACAATTCCGTCAGACTCATCTTCCGTCCATCAGCCACAAATGCTAAAGATAGAGATACAGAAGACAAAAACCCTCTTCACGATCACATGAATACATACAAAAAAGAAGTTGTAAAGGAACCGATCTTAGAAATACATGCTGAGGAAGAGATGGATACTTGTCCTCACTTCCCTAAAAAAAGAGAAAAAGCCTGAACAAAATAAGCAGACCACTATTCGCAAAAAGACAAATACAAAGCCAATATAATGCATACAATAATACAGTGGAATGTCGGGGTTTCCACAGTAACATCGATGACTTTCGTGACTTTATTGATATATATCATCCGGTAGGTGTCTGCCTTCAAGAAACTAACCTAACTCCACAAGTAAGCATAGCAGTGAACCATTACGGTACCTACAGTAAAGGTCGATTTCCTTCCAGTGGAGTACATGGCAGAGTGGCTATTCTAATCGACTCCAGAATTCCATGTAAATGCCTCCAACTACAAATGTCTTTCGCCGACCGGGCTAGCCAGGTGTGTAAAGTGCCTGCCTGGCAACCCAAAGGTCGCGGGTTCGAATCCAGCCTCTGGCTTCAATCAGAGTAGAAAATACAAAAACCTTGGGAGGTGCATTATGGCCACAGAAGCCAATGTGCCAACAACTAACAAAAAAAAAAAAAAAAAATGTCTTTGGAAGCAGTTGCAGTAAGAATCTCAGTACAGCTTACATTCTCACTGGTCTCACTTTACCTTCCCCCAAATCAAGAGTGTGCATATGCAGATCTTGAAGCATTAGTAACCCAGCTACCAACCCCATTCATTATCATGGGTGATATAAATGGACATCATCCCCTGTGGGGATCTCACCACCAAGACAAACGAGGAAAATTGATTGATAAATTATTGGAAGAGCAAAATCTCTTGCTCCTGAATACTGGAGTTGAGACGTACATCCATTTGCCCAACGGAACAGCCTCTGCAATTGACATCTCCATATGTTCACCAGCCTTATACCCACTTATTGAATGGACGATCTTGAATAATGCCCCGAATAGCGACCATTTCTCTGTGGTCTGCAAAATATTAACGAATGATGTTTCACATCACAATGGCCCAAATAGATTGAGATTTCATAAATCTAACTGGAAAAAAATATGGAACATTGAAAGCCCCCCATAATGATAGTGTAGTGGGTTTTCTGCTCATCTCGAAGACTCTCAGTTTCGGTATACATTTCTTCAACCTCTTCACCGTCATCGTTTGATGTTAGTGCACAAATCATTATAACCTTTAGCTTGTACCTCTTAGAAATCCTGAGTAATAGTCTTGACACCCTTAGTGATGCCCCTCGACGTGGGCACCTGTACGTGGTGAGGGGACCTCCCAGTGACGCTGCTGGACTTCCAGACTAGCATCACTGGGATCCAACGCCCACAGCCTAGGTTCCGGGCTTACATCAATGGAATCCGGCGTGTTTGCCGTGCGCTGCGACCCGTGGAAATTCGGAAAGGGGGATCCTGGTGGTTGAGGGGCCCAGCTTCAATACACCACTTTGGCCCCTGCTTCGACAAGACGGGTGGTCCTGGAAGGCCCGGCTAGGATCAATCGGCTAGTAGGCTCGCCTGCGAGGGTCAACCGTGTCAATGCCACGCCCCTACCCTCATGGTCCGAGGGACAGGATTCAGGCTGGCGGCGGTGCGGGTATAGTGTCTGGGTAGCCCTGGCGTCCCACTCCCGAGCGCATTTATTGCATGCCGGGTAGTGGGCGTCCCTTTGGGCTCCGTGGTGGGTGGGGAGCCCGGGCACCGAACAACTAAATAAACTTCATGAATCCTGATAAACTTACTTCTTCAGGGGCCCCAACCCGGTCCCTATCTGAAAAATTAGACGGAGAGGCAGATAATATTATCGCAACAAAGAGGCAGCGAACGGAAATACCATCATCAGGGCCTGTCCCAAGATTTCTTATTATGCATTCTACCACTGAAAAACCGATTGGTAAAATGTCGCCCTTTTTTATTCAAAAAGGGTTAGATGGGTTAGTAGGTTCTCCCAAATCAGTTAAGAGGCTCCGTTCTGGAGACCTCTTAATTGAAACTAAAAATGACAGGCAATCCGAACATCTACTCCGAGTAACATCAATCGGAGGAATCCCTATAACAGTGACACCACACAGAACACTCAATTATTCTAGAGGTGTCATTTCGGAGTGGGACCTTCTTGACGTATACGAGGAGGAAATCTGCTCCGAATTAAAACCACAGGGAGTCATTGCCGTCAAGAGAATCACTGCGCGAAGGGATGGAAAAATTGTTAAAACCAGGAGCGTTATCCTGACTTTTAACACTCCTAAACCTCCTGACGAGATTAAAGCTGGATACATCAACTGTTCAGTGCGTCCATACGTTCCCAACCCTTTACGGTGCTTTAAGTGCCAGAAGTATGGACATTCTCAAATGGCCTGCCGTGGAGTCCTTGCCTGCGCTCGATGCGGTGCAAAGGACCACGAAACAACAGCATGTTCAGCCACAAAACCCACCTGTATTAACTGTGAGGGCGAACACCCCGCCTACTCACGAGCATGCCAGAGGTGGAAAGAAGAAAAAGAGATTCAACGGCTGAAGGCAGAGCTTAACATATCATACCAGGAGGCAAGGAAATCGGTCAAACCCCTGAATATCAACAAACCTACCTACGCCCAGAAGGTAGCAGGGAGATGTTCCGTCGGAACTCAGACGGACATGACCATTCCTCCAAAGGAGTCTTTCACTCCCATCGCGCGATATCTATTAAGTTCTCAAAAACCTGCACAAAAGGACCAATCAGCTGCCACTCCTATATCGGTACCTCCTAATGCTCCACAAGTTCCAAAGGTAACTGCGAAAGAAAAGGATAAAAAAGGGGAAGTCCCCCCTACTACCCAAGAAAAGATGGATGTCGAGCAGAAGGAGGTACCCGAAGAGTCAGTCTTGGAACTCTTTGCGGAGGAGGAAATGGACACGGGACAGCGTCCATTCTTCCCCAAAAAAGATAAATCCAAGACTGACAAAAGTAAGCCCTCAGCACCTCGGAAGCCGCCTGATGGACCCACCAAGCCAAAATAATGGCTAAATTCCTACAATGGAATTGTCGTGGATTCCGGCGAAATATAGATGACATCAAGGCCCTCCTGCAAAAGCACGAGCCAGTTTGCTTCTGCTTGCAGGAGACATATCTAAAGGCAAATGATGATCCCACCATGCACAACATCACATTTTTTCGAAAGGATAGAATTGCGGATGGCCCTGTACATGGGGGAGTGGCTATCCTCGTGGGTAACCAGACCCCAGTGCAGCCCTTGCTAATTACAACCAGCATAGAGGCCGTTGCAGTTCGCCTTTCAGTGGGATTCTTATTAACTGTATGCTCTATTTATTTGCCACCTGGTACTGACATCTCCCAGGCAGACCTTGATGATCTTCTAACGCAGCTGCCTCCCCCTTTCTTACTTCTTGGGGATTTTAATGGACATAACACCCTGTGGGGTAGTGCTAACATCAATGGAAGGGGACGAGTCATAGAGCGTATGCTCAATGACAATGACCTTTCCCTTCTAAATACTGGAACAAACACCTTTTTCCACATGCCTACCCGTACTTTTTCTGCCATTGATCTCTCTATCTGCTCCCCTTCTCTACTCCCTTCACTCACCTGGGAAGTGGAGGAGAGTCCATACGGTAGTGATCACTTCCCCGTGATAACCTTGCTACACAGTGGGAGACCATGTCTTCCCTTCAGGTTACCACGGTGGAAGATTGATCGGGCTGACTGGACTGCCTTCCAACACCAGGCAAATTTTGATCTTAGTACAGTCAGTCAAGAGCCTATCAATGATGCAGTTAAGTACATCACAGAAAATATTGTCCAAGCAGCTGCTAATGCTATCCCAAAAACATCAGCCCGGTTTCCACCATTTCCTAAACCTTGGTGGAATTCACAATGCACAGCAGCAAAAAAGGCTCAAAACAAAGCGTGGGGGATATTTCGCCGATATCCCACCAAGAACAACCTTATAGCCTTCAAACGTGCACGAGCCAAAGCACGCTACATCCGTCGTCAGAGTCAAAAGGAATCGTGGATCCGTTTTACATCATCTATTAACCAGTCTACCAACTCTAAGGTAGTCTGGGATAAAATCCGGAAAATGAAGGGAAAATATACATCCCACCCTTCCTCAATCCTAGATTATAATGGATGCGCTATAGCAGATCCAACTGCAATAGCCAATGCTCTTGGGGAAACATTCTCTAACATCTCTTCAACATCTTCGTATTCCCCAGAGTTCCTGGTCCTGAAATACAAAACCGAAAAACAGGCACTCACCTTTAAATGTAGGAGCATCTATCCCTACAACGGGGATTTCACTATTCTGGAACTCAAAAGAGCCCTCGCTCTTTCCAAAGCAAGTGCCGTTGGACCAGATGGCATCCATTATGAAATGATTAAACATCTTTCACCAAAATCTATGGATTGTCTGCTCCTTCTGTATAACAGAATCTTTACTGAGGGGCAGTTTCCGGATTCCTGGCGAAAGGCAATCGTTCTTGCCTTTCCTAAGCCAGGAAAGGATCCAAAAGTTACCACCAATTATCGTCCCATTGCTCTGACTAGCTGTCTGTGCAAAATCCTGGAGAGAATGGTCAATTCTCGTTTAATATGGTATTTAGAATCAAATGACCTTCTCTCCAGCATCCAGTGCGGCTTCCGAAGGAACCGGTCCACTTTGGACCATCTTATTAGATTGGAAGCATCCATCCGGGATGCTTTCCTAAAACGCGAACACTTGGTGTCGGTGTTCTTTGACATGGAGAAAGCGTATGACACAACTTGGAGATTTGGCATTTTAAAAGATCTGCATAGCCTTGGCCTTAGGGGGTATCTCCCCTTTTTTATTCAAAACTTTTTAGCCAATCGATCTTTCCAAGTTCGTGTGGGATCCTCACTCTCTCGTCCCTTCAGCCAAGAGGAGGGAGTACCACAAGGATCAGTATTAAGTGTCACGCTTTTTGCCATCAAAGTCAATTCCATCACAGAACAACTTCCTCCAACTGTAAACTGTGCCCTCTATGTTGATGACTTTAGCATATTTTGTCAGTCATGCAACATGAGGGTTATTGAAAGACAACTGCAGAAAGCCATTGATTGCCTTAATTCCTGGGCACTTGGTAATGGCTTCAGGTTCTCGCCGGAGAAGACCGTTTGCGTACACTTTTGTCGCAAGCGTAATCTTCATCCTGAACCTGAATTACGGCTCGGACAAAATGTTATCCCAGTAGTGTCAGACACAAAATTCTTGGGACTTGTGTTTGATAAAAAGTTGACTTTTCTCAAACATATTCGTCAACTTCGTACAAACTGCACGAGGGGACTCAATATCCTCCGCTCTCTCTCCTCAACGCGTTGGGGAGCAGATCGATGCACCCTACTACGGCTCTACCGTGCACTTGTACGACCCAAATTAGACTACGGGTCCCAGGTATACTCTTCAGCTAGAGATAGTGTCCTCCGATGGCTAGACCCTGTCCACCATCAGGCTATCCGTATCGCTACTGGAGCTTTTCGAACATCTCCTGTCCAGAGCTTATACGTCGAAGCAAACGAACCATCGTTATCCCTTCGACGTAAGCAGTTGTCTTTAAACTATGCTTTAAAGTTGAAATCCCTGCCAGACCATCCTACGTGGACATCGGTTTTTGAGCCACGTTGGGAAAACTTGTACAATAACCGTCAGACTGCCAACCGACCTTTTGGTATTCGTATCCAAGAGCTAATCAGTGAGTTTAACATCATGGTAGACAAGGTGGCACAAACACCAAAAGAAACTACTCCACCCTGGCATGCTCATCCCCCACCGTGCGACCTTTCCCTTAAGAAATGGGTAAAGTCTGAGACCTCTTCATCTGTCTACCAGCAGCTCTACTCTGCACACCAAGCTGAGCACTCAGACTTCCTGCCCGTTTACACAGACGGCTCGAAGTCTGAATCGTGCGTAGGATCTGCTGCTGTCTTTCCGGACACTATAATATCTCAGCAGATTCCTCCCGAATCCAGCATATACACTGCAGAGCTGTATGCTATAGAGCTAGCCTTGGATCACATTCGAACTTGTCAATTCCAAAGGTCAATAATATATTCTGATTCTTTGAGTGTATTACAGGCTTTATTATCTACGAGATATAATTCTCATCCAGTTCTTTGTCGGGTTCAGCAGAAGAGACATTCTCTTCATGAATGCAAGTTTAATATCCGCTTCTGCTGGATTCCTAGCCACATTGGGATAAAGGGAAATGATTTGGCTGACGCTGCAGCCAAATCAGCAACACCCACTCATAATCGCTGCCTGTCAGTCCCCTATACAGACTACAGGCAAATAATACGCAAAAAGATATATTCCCAATGGCAAGAACTATGGCAGAGACAGAGAACAAATAAATTATATCAAATAAAGCCTGTAATAGAAACATGGCAGTCTAGTCTGCGCAGGACTCGGAGCGAGGAAGTTGTTCTTGCTCGACTCCGCATAGGACACAGTCATCTGACACATTCCTTTCTGCTGAGGGCTGATGACCCTCCTATGTGCGAGTCTTGCGACACCATTTTATCAATAAAGCATATTTTAATAGATTGCGTTAATTTTACCGATATTCGCAATATATATTTTACCGCTTTTACTCATCCGACTGAGCCTTATACACTCAGTCAGATTTTATCAGACAACGACCACGTGTCAGCAGTTTTTAAGTTTTTACAAGCTAATAATATATACACACATATATAAATTGGATCATTTATTTTTAAACTTATACTGCTTTTACACATTGATATATATATACAAATAATTTGACGAGGTAACCTTTTTAAAGGTTACCAGAATTCATTTTTAGTGTTATTTTAATCGTTTCCTGGCGCAGTATAGCCTTAGTTGTTTTTGCGCCAATAAACACCAAATCAAATCAAAACCCTTAGTGATGTACTTTTGAATTCCAGAATGTTTTTTATATCTTTATGGACCACAAAGCCAACTCCACCTTCGCTCCTTTCACTGTTTCCATTGGTGTGCAGCACATTTCCACTTGATAAACTTATAAGTGATTCATTTCTTCTTGTTTCAGCCAAACCGATGATATGCAAATTCGCATTTTCTAATTCCTTTTCCAGCTCTAATATCATATCTTCACCAATGAGCGATCTTACGTTGTAACAGGCCAAGTTCAGTTTCCGTGCATGGCAGCCTGGTCATACCCAGAGATTCTTAGCACCCTCTGCTTCCACTCTGATCCTCTTGCTGCCATAAGAGGGGGAGTGAAAGCCGCTGGGGACTGAGGGCCATTGGTTTTGTTGTGCTGTCATGTGCTGGAGAGTTTGGTCTTTTCCTCTTCAAGCTGACCAGGTGTCTTGAAAAGAACCACTCTACACGTTCGTTGCCAACTAAGTGATGTAACAGGGCTTGCCATCAAGAAGGTGTGCATGAGTGGATTTTAGGGAAGCAGGCCAACCAGACTTCTACTAAATCTTCTGAAATAGAAAGTATTGGATCCATCAGTGTTATCAGACACTAACAAAACAATGTTTTGACACTCAGTCTAAAACATTGTTCCCCTCTAAGTACCATGTATATTAAGTAGTAACGTACAAAAACTATCTAAATTAAAAATAAAAATAACCAGCTTAACTAGAAGTATAAAGCTACTTATAAAGTATAATATGACAATTAAGTAAATAAAATTAGCAACACTTATGCTTCTGTTATGGGGTGCTACTAAATTAGATAGTTGGGTCAACTAATTGAAAGCTTTTTAGAGGCACTAAATCTCCCCATACTCAATACTAGTGCACCCACGCATGTACAGCTCCCAGCTGGACATACCTCAGCAATGGATCTTTCTCTCAATTTGTTCTCCAGTACTGGGCAGCAACCACTTTCCAGTATTATGCAACTTTTTGATAGCACAGACTCCTTCAACCCAACCCTTCAGAAAATTGAAATTTGTCTGTACAAATTGGGCAAAATTTCAGTCATCTGTCGCTCTTGATGAGGAAAAAATCCGCCTCCAGCCTATTGATAATGTGACAAATTACATCACGTCGCATCTTCTGAATGTGGCTAAAGACACAAACCACTATTCAATCCCACGGGCCAAAAGCATTATAATTACTGGTGGAATGAGAAATGCACCAAAGCAAAGAGAGCAAAAAATAAAGACTGCAATTTATTTCGGCAATGTCCAACCACACCCAATCGCAAATCCGCCCTACCATGGAATATTGTTCCCACATCTGGGGCAGTGCCCCCAAAACCTCTCTCAGGCTTCTAAATTTCATTGAGAAGAGGGCAGTTAGGTTAATTAATGACTCCTCTCTAACAGAGTCTCTCCACTTGCTGTCTCATAGACATACTGTTTCTGCTACATGTCTTTTCTACAGATATTTCCATGGGCACTGTTCCTCTGAATTGGCTTCTATAATTCCCACTCTCTCTTTCAAAACAGTCTGAACACGTGCTGCCACCAACCAACATCCATTTACTGTCCAACTTCAAACTCACAGAACCAACTTTTCATCTTCCTCGTTTATTCATTCAACTGCCATTTTTCTGGAACAACCTTCCTTCATACATGTTTCCTGAAAATTAGTCTACAGAAGTTCAAGTTTAATGTCAACAAATATCTTCTTTCATCTTCTCAATCTCCAACCCAAGCATGGTACTATAGGTTCTAATACCTCTTGTGTTTGGGGTTTTCATAAAAAAAAATCTCATTAATTATAAGAAATTAAAGGCAAAAGCACGTTTCATACAAAGGCAAACCAAGAAAGAATCCTGGACCTGTTTTGCATCAAGCATTAACAAAAACACTGACACCAAAAAGAATTTAGGCCTGACGTAGCCCAGTGGTCAGGAGCGAGAGTGCATAGCACGCGTTCCTTGAGTGGACCAGGGTTCAAGCCCGTGACTACTAAATACGATAAATATTTGTATTGACGATTTATTGTAAACTCTACTGACTTGGTTGTCGTGCCGGAGTATAAACAGAAAATTTAATATAGAAAAAATTTAGGCAGCTTTCTGGTTAGTTTCCTACAGTACCTTCTCCAATCCTGCCCTGTAGTGGGTGAGATCTATCTAGTCCTTTAGATGTCGCAGATGCTTTGGGAAACACATTTGCTGAAATCTCAGTGGCAACAGCTTATACTCCATCATTCCAAAGAATTAAAAACACTGCAGAACAGCATCCTATTAACTTCCAAACTGCCCTCCTTTTGCCATATAACAAACCTCTACAATATTCAGAACTCTTGCATGCCATAGGAGTTCCATTTGGTCCGGCAGCACCACTGTGGTGTGGTGTGGTGCTGCCGGACCAAATGGAATCTATTACATAATGCTACAACATCTTGATGACAAAGCTTTGCTCCTCCTCCTAGTCTTTTACAACCGTATTTTTCTAGAAAATGTTTATCCAGCTTCTTGGCATCATTCTACTGTTTTGGTAGAAAGCCTGGAAAAGAACCAACCAATCCCCGTAGCTATAGACCAATATGCCTTTCAAGCTGCCTCAGCAAAATCCTAGAAAAAATTGTCCACAGTACACTTGTCTGGATCATTGAGTTATAACAGTTAATGAGCCATAGTCAATATGGCTTTCGTCAAAACAGGTCATGCTTGGACCATATGGTTAAGGCTGAATTTGCCATTTGTGTAATGCCTTTGTTAAACAAGAACATCTAGTAATGGTTTCCATATATATATATATATAGAGAAGGCCTTTGAACACCATCTGGCGGCATGGCTTACTAAGAGATCTTTACTCTTTTGGTCTGCGGGGCAATCTTCCTATATTTGTGAAGAATTTTCTACATACTAGATCGTTTCAAGTTCGATACCAGCATACTCTTTCTGCAACATTCATTCAGGAAGAAGGCGTTCCACAGTGATCAGTACTGAGTGCCACTCTTTTCGCTCTTAGAATAGATTCTATCACTAAACAACTTCCAAATACTGTAGAGGCTTACCTTTATGCAGATGACCTTTGCATCTCCTGTCATTCACAAAACATGAGATCTATTGAACGACAGCTTCAGATATCACTAAATAAAACACAGCAATGGGCCAGCATCAATGGCTATTGACTCTTGCAGCAGAAAACAGTTGCATTTCATTTTTGTAGGCAATGCAAGTTTCATCCGGAACCTGAACTTCAGATATCTAGTATCTCCATCCCAGTCACTAATAACATGAGATTTCTAGGATTAATTCTGGACAATAAGTTAAAGAGCACATTAAAAAGGTATGTACCCCTTGTTTAAAAAAGATAAAAATTCTGAGAGCACTACTGCCCTAACATGGGGTGCAGATCGTATGTCACTGATTTGATTATGGAGCTCCCATCTATGATTCTGTCAGAAAGAGCGCATTATGCTGGCTTGATCCATTTCCACACAGTGCACTGAGGATTGCACTTGGTGCATTCAGAACATCGCCAGCACACATATCCTTTACATTGATGCCCATGAGCCCACTATCTTTATGTAGGAAATCACTATTGCTTAATTGCACTGTCAAGATAAAAGTTGTGTCCCGTATCTCATTCAGTCATACCTTTTCAATCCACCATAAGAAAATCTGTACAGAAATAAACCTAGCATAGTAAAACCAGCTGGTCTTCACCTTCTTGAATTAATGCAGGTTTGGAATGTTTCCATCCATTCCGTACAACAGGTAGCAACTTGTACTCAACCAGTATGGGTTCCACCTCCTATTCCTACCTGTGACTCTTACCTCTGTCAATGAGAAAAGAATATTTTGCAAACATCAAATATCAGACAACTTCATGCAGTTCACATTCAAAGATATATTGATTTTTTCCCAATATACACAGATGGCTCTAAATCCAATTCAAATGTTCGAGCAGCTGCAGTGTTTCTGAATACAATTGTATCAGCATCCTTTCCTTCTGAATTCAGTATCTTTTCAGCTGAATTTTTCAGCTGAAAAGATACTGAACTAGCTTTACAAAAACTCTATTCTGACCGTTCCTTAAAATCTGTAATTTACACTGATTCCCTCAACTCAGTCAAGCTTTGTGTAATTCCTCAGATAAAAGTTCACCCTGTTATAAATGAAATTAGAAGGTTATTACTGCAAATTGAAGAACACCACTAACTGGTTACCTTCAGTTGGATTCTGGCAAACTATGGTATTTTGGGCAATGAACTGGCCAATCAAGCTGCAAAAAATCCAACCATATTAGATTTAATCAATATCCCTGTTCCAGCATCAAACTATGCACTAATCATTCATGCTGCATGCTTATCAGAATGGACAGCACTTTGGCATTCTCAAACTAATAATAAACTCTTTCAAATTAAACAGGATCTGAAAATCTGGCACTCCAGTGTTTGTACATCAAGACGAGAAGTAATACTTTCAAGAGCAAGAATAGAACATACTCACCTGACCCACATTCATTTACTCACAGAGATGATCCACCACAGTGTCCACATTGTTATATAAATCTGACTGTTAAACACATTCTCATTGACTGCCCCTATTTTAATTTAGTTTAATTGCCCAAAATTAACAAGACGGAATTTAAACTCTGCAATCAATAGTTAATCTTCATCAACCAATAACCCTAGAGAATGTGATTGGTGACAAGGCCAATATTTCTGAATTTTTCTACTTCCTCAAGCAAACTGGAATTTTTAATATTTTCTGATTAAGGACTTTTAAGACTTTACGAGACTTTCTCTTTTCCTTTTTATAACACTAGTTTACAAATTTAAGTTTGTTCACTGGGGTTTGAATTTCAATAAGTACTGCCGAAATATGTTGCAGTGATTTCAAATATGACTTAGATTTTTTTCTATCACATCCAGATACATCACAATTTAAGAAATAAAAAAGTATTGTTTTTTACAAAAGTATATAACTTTATTGTATTTAGTAATGACAAATTGATAGGATTACATTTTCATATATCAAAAAATACATAAATACAAGTATTAATCAAAATTCTGAAAGTTTCATTAATCAGACCTTCGTCTCGTTGTTTCAAAAGAATGTTTAATTGTTTTTCTTTTATATATAGTGCCAGGTTTCTCTTTTTAAACACCAGCAGTAGTAGGCCATCATGCTTGTATTCCACCTTCCCTGGTACCTCTGCTCCATTTCCTGTATGTCCTGATGGAATCTCTCCCCTTGTTCTTCGCTCATCTGTGCAAGATTTTCGGGGGGGAAAATCAAGATGGGCATGCAAAGAGTGAATTTTGATGCTCATATTGCAACCTAAATTGCAAAGCTTTTCAAGCATATTTTGAACAATTTTCTCATAATCCTCTGGTTTATGATTTCCTAGAAAGTTTTCCATTACACTTTTAAAAGCAATCCAGGCTTCCCTTTCAACATCAGTCATAGTAGTTTCAAACTGACCGTCTAAAACCAATTTTCTAATTTGGGGACCAATGAAGATACCCTCCTTAAGTTTTGCATCAGATAAACCGGGAAACTTACTGCAAAGGTACTTAAAGCAGTTGCCATCCTTATTCAATGCTTTAACAAATTGCTTCATTATACCTAACTTGATATGCAGTGGAGGTAAAAGTATTTTATCTGGCTTCACCAAACTTTCGTGCACAATATTTTTTGACCCCGGCATTTTTTTTACGAAAACCCCAAACATGAGAGGTATTATAACCTGTATTACTTGGTACCGTGCCTGGATTGGAGGTTGAGAAGACGAAAGAAGATATTTGTTGACATTAAACTTGAACTTCTGTAGACTGTAATTTTCAGGAAATACGTATGAAGGAAGGTTGTTCCAGAAAACGGCAGTTGAATGAATAAACGAGGACGATGAAAAGTTGGTTCTGTGAGTTTGAAGTTGGATAGTAAATGGATGTTGGCTGGTGGCGGCACGTGTTTGGACTGTTTTGAAAGAGAGAGTGGGAATTATAGAAGCCAATTCAGAAGAACAGTGCCCATGGAAGTATCTGTAGAAAAGGCATGCAGCAGAAACAGTACTTCTATGAGACAGTGAGTGGAAAGACTCTGTTAGAGAGGAGTCATTAATTAACCTAACTGCCCTCTTCTGAAGTCTAGAAGCCTGAGAAAGGTTTTGGGGGCCCGGCCCCAGATGTGGGAACAATATTCCATGGTAGGGTGGATTTGCGATTTGTACAGAGTGAACAGCTGTTTGGAAGAAGAGTAACGCTGAGAACGAAAGAGAAAACCAAGTTTTTTAGATGCAGAGAAAGCAATATTTGTAATGTGCTTGTGCCAAGAGAGATTAGAATTCAGGGTAATCCACAAAAGAGATATATCAACTTGCCTAGAAATTGGAGTGTCACCAAAGGTAAGCATAGGAGCAGAAGAATCCTTTTTGCGAGATATAAGTCAAGACTGAGTTTTAGAAGGATTGAAATCGACTAAGTTGTCTTTGCCCCACTGGAGATCGGCATTTAAGGAATTGGTAGCAGATATTCAAGAAATTGAAGCTGATTGAGCAGGGCAAGGTTTCTCAAAATGGAAGGTGGAATGCAATGTGCTATCATCAGCAAAACTATGGATAGGATTTCCAGTCAATGGAAGAAGATCATTAATATACAAGAGGAAAAGAGTGGGGGAAAGAACTGAACCTTGGGGGACACAAGCATTAGTGGAGAAGTTAGAAGACAGAGAGCCATCTACCATCACCCTCAGTGAGCGATCAGAGAGAAAACAGGATAACCAATTACAAAAAACAGTTGGCAAACCATAAGATGGAAGCTTGTTTAGAAGACCTTTATGCCAAACATGATCGAAAACCTTTGAGATGTTAAGAGCACCTGCTTATGTTCCACCGAACTTTTCCATTGAATTTGTCCATAAATGGGTAACATAAGCCTGATTGTGAGATTGTGCCTCCGAGGCCATTGCTTCTTTGTCCAATGCAGCGCTTTAGCTCTGCTATCCCATTCACAAATAAAGCATGGCATTTTAGTGTAGCGCCTCCGTAGCCAGGTGGGAAGGAGCAGCAGTGCGTAGCACATGCTTCTTGATTAGACCGGGGTTTGAGCCCATCACCACTAAATATGGAGAATGTGGAAAGGTCAGGGAATGACCACCGCATATCCCGGAGCAATATGGCTTTAGTTGCTAATGCTCCAATAACAAATAACCAACAATTTTAGTGTACCCATCCTGTTGCCCCAACAACATACGTAACAATTTTAAGTCTCCACATAGTTTCCATTCGTGATCTTGATATTTAATTTTCTCCAGAAGCAATTTTAAATTGTCATAAGTTTCTTTTAAGTAGACTGAATGAGCAACTGGCACAGATGTGTACTTATCTCCATTATACAAGAGAACACCTTTTAACCTAGTCTTAGAAGAGTCTATAAATAGTCTCCACTCAATAGGAACATATGATGGAGCTCCTAAGGCACTTATTAAACCAGCGATATCACTGCACTATAAGAGAGGACCTTCTTGTGAAAAATACTGGATAAACTCCCTTTCACGATTTCTGTACCAGGAAAATGATGTACCTGGAGCAAGTAAGTTCATCACTTGAAGTCTGGATCCCAGAATTTCAGCAGCATACTTTGGAAGACCTAATTCCCTTAGTAAATCATTCAGTTCAACTTGCATGAATTGCTGTGACGTTAAAATATTTTCTGGTTGATAACATTCCTCTTCACTAGCCTCTTCTGCTTCGGTGGAAGAAGTGGACTCCAAAGTTTCTGGTGGAGGTTTTACAGGGGGCTTATGGCTGACGGTAGATCTGGATATTTGATGTCCTTTTTATTTTTTGAATTGTAACCTTTAACGTCACATACACAAAAGTAACATTCAGCATGGCTTACTGGCTCATGCCACACCATAGGAATAGCAAATGGCAAGCACACCTTTTTTCCTTGACTCCATTTTCTAAGGTGTTTGACATATTTTATGAGGTGCCCACGATATATCCTGATCACCTAGTTTTATGTCAAAGTATACATAATGCAATTTTTTTACAAAATTGGTGATATATCGCCTCTGCTTTACAGGAACAAAACAACCACATATGTAACAAAATATGTCGGGACTGTTTATACTCTTTCTGGTTGCCATACTAAAAGAAAACTAACACACAATAAGAGCTCACTACGGTTTTTACAGGAGTACTGTGACCGCATAAGGGACGTGCCACTTATATAGGCTCTGTGGTTGAGTGGACTGTACAAACAAGTGAGTGCATGCTCAGACAAGTTTAACCCCTTAACTATACACAGGAGTCTCCCAGACTCCACTCAGAAAATAAAATTCTGGGAATTACAGATGGGCCGGAAGAGCTGGGTGGGGGGATCGTCTACCTTCCTCGGTCAAGGTCAGCTACCTTGCAGTGTGTGTAGTTACAGGTTAAACATGCACAATCTGTTGTATTTGAGTTGAGGAGGCTTCCATCCTGCAGTGGATTGATAATGGCTGCAGTTTATTTGATACTGGTTACGAATATAGGTGTATAAAACTTGTAAACCATTGCAAAAACTGTAGTTATGTACACATTTGCGTATAATACCTAGGTAATATTTTGTTAATGAATTTTGAAAAATCTTTATGTGATAGAAACAAACTGACTTCGGTTTAGTATTCAGTAAACATGCATAAATAACTGCCACATACTTTTACTCAAACCCCAGATACACTGTAAACCAGTGTAATTAATGAATAGTTGCATTATAGCCAAAGTAGCTTATGCACCATAAAATCCCCACAACAACAACAACTTATGCTTTTTTCGGAATTTGTAAATGAGAAAGAAGATCGAGCAGCAAAATGTCCAGTCAACCCTGTGTTTTCACTTACCTCGATTCCTTATATGGACTGCAAACTCATTATAAAACAGGCATGTATTGCCAAGGGCATCAGTATGGCAGCAAAAAACCCATAATAAATTCTTCCAAATAAAGAAAAAGCCATATTACTGGAAATCTAGTTCATGATTAAACAGACAAGAAGAGGTTGTCCTTGCAATGACATGCATTGGACATTCCCATCAAACACACTTCCACTTGTTGACAGGTAATGAACCTTCTTACTGCCGTCATTGTCCCACACTACTAACAGTGAAACATATCCTTCTCAAGCGTCCCCACAATCATGCTATGCTGCTCCATTAAAAATTTTAAATCAGCTATAACCCATTAGAGATGAACCATATTCTCAGTGATGACGCAAATCTGTCCAAATTATTTAATTTTTTAAAACAAATACATTTGATAGTATGAACCACAGCTGTAATGCTCAATACTTTTTACGTTGGTATCAATATTTGTAAAATAATAAGAGAAGTTTATCTCAATATAATACTTAGAACACTTCCATATGAAGTGTTCTACGTACTCCAGCAATTAAAACGAAAAAATCGAAAATCTTACATTACAGTAAAAAATAATTAAAAATCAATTTGAACACAATTAAAAATTAAATAAATTAAGTAATTTTAACGAAAAAATTGCAAAACGATTTTCCTTCCTGAAGCTGACAATGCTTTTCAACCATGTGTCGTGATCACAGGAACGAAGGTTACCAAATAGGGGTGAGCATGAAACTTAAATAGGGATTATTTGTCTTTGCTCATGCACGTAAAAGCCCAATGAATCAGAGATTAGAAATGGCCGGTGAACATTAACAGAATTCTTGTGTAATTTAATTTTGACAGTTTCTGTAATTAATAGTCTGGTATAATTACGTTGGACACTAAGTATTTTGGCCTCGTTAAATAAAAAAGTATGTTTTTCGTTAACAACATGAAAGGCTAATTCTGACGCTGCTAAACAAGAAGCATGAACTCAAGCCACATGTTGATTAACGCAAAAATTCAGGGGAAACATGTAGAACCTTGGTATGACGAGTTGCAATCACCGCAAAAAATGTTGTATACCAGGTCATTTATTTGTGTTGCAAATGAGGAAAGAACTGAGCGATTTTTCAGTATAATGTGTAGTTTCCGTATTTGCATGGCCACAATTTTAAATTCATTATGTTTAAAGAATCTGTTAAACTGTTTGTGCCACTATTCAACATATGGGACAGAAATAAAGTATTTTTTAATATTACGATTGTTGGTTGATGTAGTATTGTGTATCCTATCCCTAGCTTGTTCCCTAATTTGGTTTATTGTAGCAAGCCCCTGTTTAAGAATCTGCTGGTTAATATTTGTATTTCTGAGCCCAAAGCAGATTCCGTCATTGAATATTTATAGGCATTTAGAAATTGATTAAAGATAATAGATCTCTTGTAGGAAAACGGGTGATAGCTGTTATAATATAGAAGCATTCCAGTATTTGTAGGTTTAAGATAGAGGTTAAATTGGATTTTATTCGAGTCCCAAGTTAGTGTGAAATTTGGAAAATTTAATGACTTTGTATCTGTACCCTCCCTTTCCAATGTAAATTTAAGTCTAGAGTGAATATTATGAAACATGCAAAATGTCTTGGTAGAAAAGGCGTCAAATGTATATGCTCAATCATTGAGAGATATGCCTTTGATATTAAGCAGCTCAAGCTCAATCCCATCGGCAAACCAAAAAGTTGTTTTTATACTTTGTCTCAAAAGGTGATAAGTTGGCCTCAACTAAGAGCTTAATTAAGTGAAAAATTTCTTTAATACGAAGCTTCTTATAATGAATCGGTATAGAATTATTATTTAACATATACCAAATAATATCTAATGTTTATTCAACGTTTACATTCGTATATAACAAGGTAATATCTAATGAGAATAAATTATCATTATCGCCAAGGCTACAGTCCTTAAGGCTATTAAATAATGTATTGTAGTTCTTAATCCCAAATTGTATCGCCTGTCTAAACGGTTTTATAATGCTATACACATAATATAGTCCTTTCCTCATTCGCAACGCAAATAAATGACCTGGTATACAACATTTCTTGCAGTGATTGCAACTCGTCATACCAAGGTTTTACGTGTTTTCCGCCAAATTTTCGTGTTAATCAACATGCGGCCTGAGTTCGTGCTTCTTGTTCAGCAGTGTCAGAATTAGCCTTTCATGCCGTTAACGAAAAGCATACTTTTTTATTTAACCAGGCCAAAATACTCAGTGTCCAACATAATTATACCAGACTATTAATTGCAGAAACTGTCAAAATTAAATTACATGAGAATTCTGTTAATGTTCGCCGGCCATTTCTAATCTTCAATTCGTGGGCTTTTGCGCATATGAGCGAAGACAAATAATTCCTATTTAAGTTTCATGCTCATCCCTATTTGGTAATTTTCGTTCCTGTGATCACAACAAATGGTCGAAAAGCATTGTTAGCTCAGGAAGGAAAATTGTTTTGCAATTTTTTCGTTAAATTTCTTTTAATTAATTTATTTAATTTTTAATTGTGTTCAATTGATTTTTAATTATTTTTTACTGTAATATAATATTTTCGATTATTTTTCATCTTAATTGCTGGAGAGTATCATACGGAAGTGTTCTACGTATTATATTGAGATAAACTTCTCTTATTATTTTACAAACAAATTCATTTATATGAACCTATCTGACACATGACTGGAAAAAGGGAAAAAAAATAAATTTCATTTGCAGAATTACTGTGACAGGCACAATTTGGCCTTGTTGCCCTTGTGCCAATAAATTCCCATTAAAACCAAACCAACCACTGATTAGATCCCATTTAGATTATGGTTGAACATGACTGGAAAAAAAATGGGGAAAAAACGATTTCATTTGCAGAATTATTGTGACAGGCACAATTTGGCCTTAGTTGTGCTTGTGCCAATAAACTCCCATCAAAACCAACCAACCAGCTCCCAGTAATTTGATAATAATCTCTTTTCAGGAAAAAGTACAAATTGACCAGCTGGAAACAATTGAAGATATTCCTTCCATACCAATGGTGGAACAAAATGGACATATTGATGATTCCCATGGAACATTGTCTCCTTCACATGCACAAGTGGTTGCTTCACAGGAACAACAGTAAGTTTTAATTTCCAGTAATGCATTATTAAAAGAAATTGATAAACTAATTTTAATAAAAAGAAATGAATTAATATTTAACCAAGTGAAATAAGTTACATCATTTTACTCCACCACAGTCTTCATCAGCTGGAAATAAATGGTTTGTTCAAAATATTCAGTGAATGTTGCAAAAATTTATTTTATTCAATGATAAATGTTTAAATTATTAATATTTTTTTAATATAAACTTCTGCAAGCATACTGTTCCATCATGCATGCTAATGATCAAAACAGTTTTGGAAGTCTTTTTTTTTTTTTTTTTTTTCAATATTTTTAGAGAGCCTGTTTTCCTTGTATTTCTTGAATTGACTGAAATCCTTTTCATTTTCATGTCCTGTTTAGGAATTGCCAAGAGTTAAATGGTACCAGATCAGGCAGATAAGTTGGATTTGACTCCAAGAATGATTTTGTTGGATGATGAGTGACATGTGGCACAGCATATTGTCACGATGGAGCCAACCATTTTGCCATCGTTTAGGTCATTTATGGTGGATTGTGACTCTCAACCATTTTAAAACTTTGTAGTAGGGTGCATATCATTTTGCAAGTGATACCTTTCAAAATAAATTCAGATAATACCAACCCCCTCAAAAATGCAAATCCACACGATTCGAATTTTTTGAGTGGTTTTGACTTGCGGCCTTCATCTGTGATTTTTTTTTATTTTATTTTTTCCCCCCCTTGGTGATTATTTTATCTTCCATTTTTCCTCACAGCATCTTTTAAAACCATAATGATCATTTCTTGTGTTTCTGTAGTTGGCTTTCCATGGTTAGAATGAAGTTTAATGTTGAAAGAACCTTCTGGGGTTGGGGATATGGTGTATATTGAATCTGTTGAGCATTGATTACACGTGTTGCTTAAATTTTGTAATTTTCAGTATGCACAACTAATAAGAAAACAAGTGTTCACTCTAAGTCTAACTTATACACCAATCTGACTTTCTGCAAGACTGTTCCGTAACAAATTAAAACTTTGTATGTGCACGCTCAAAAGATGACTTTGTATGCCCTGCTTACAATCTTTTTAACAGGGCTCAATCATTTAGTTATCTGTGCATTCAAGAAATATATGCTCATTCACTATACTTTTTTTGATCAGACCTGTATATCAGTAATACAAATACATTCTTAAAGAATTGTTCAAGAATAAGATTGATTAACAGTTATTTTCTTTTAATTATTATTAGGTAAAATTACAACTGATCATTAGCGTTAGCAGAGGCATATGATGCCAGAAAGCAAGTTTATATAGCATCAGCCAAATAAAAAAAATCCCATTTCACCCATCCATTCACTACAAGTGTTTGTCTAGTTCTGCCTTGAATTTAAGTTGTTGACCTCCACTACAACAGTTGGAAGTTTGTTCCAACTATCAACCACCCACTGGCTAAAGGCAAATATCCACACATCTATTCTACAATTGTCTTTCCTCAATTTGAATTTATGTCCCTTCAGGTGAGTAATCTGTGCAAGAGGAAGAATCCCATCAGCACTAAGCTTACTCAAACCATTCAGGGCCTTATACATTTCAATTAGATCACCCTGCAGGTGCCTGGTCTCCAGAAGCTACAATTTGCAGAACTTAAGCCTTTCTTGGTAACAGTAACCTTTGTTCCACTCACAAAGCTCATTGCCCTTCTCCGTACTCGTTCCAGCAGCTCCACATCTTTCCTAAAATGAGGCCTCCAGACCTGTATACAGTGTGGCCTGAACATTGCCTTATACAAGGGGACAAATCACCCCCTTATCCCTGCTAGCAAAATTCTTGTATATCATTGACAAGACACCATGTTCATTTATTACCACTCTCTGCCATCTCCCACTAAACCATTCCTTTATCCATTGCAGCAACTTGCCCTTAATGCCATACTGCTCCAATTTGTACAGCAGTCTTCCATGTGCAACAGTTTCAAAAGCTTTCCTGAAATCCAAGTATGTGATATCAAAATTATTTTTTTTCATCCAGTTCCTTTGTGACTACATCATAGTATCCAATCAAACTGGTCAGACAAGACTTCCCGTTAACAAACCCATTCTGTGTCTGAGCTATTACTGCAGTCTTGTCTAGGTGATCTTGTATCACCTAGTCTTGTCTAGGTGATCTTGTATCACCTCTTTAACCAGCAACACCATTATTTTTCCTGGAAAAGAAGTTAAACTAACAGCTGTATAATTATGTGTGTCACCCTTTAAATGCTCTTTGTGAATTGCAAACACATTTCCACATCTACAGTCCATGGAGACCTGCCGTGAATCTAAGGATTCTCTCATAATTATGGCTAAGGGTTTGCTAACTTCCCTCGCTGCCTCCTTCAATATAACTGGATAGATTCAATCCACTCTGTGCCTTTTTTATGTTTAACTTCAACAATTTCTCCTCCACTTTGCTCTTAGTTATTACAAAATCACTTAGCTACCTGTTAGAGTTGGATAAACTTCTGGCATTTCTCTCCTTGAATAACCCCTCATGTGTGAATGTAGATGCAAAATACTCATTCAGTTTATCAGCTACTTGAGCAGGATCATCAAAAGTTTAACCATCTATGTTAAGTGGACCAATCTGATCCATCTCCTTCTTTCTAGAGTTTACATAAGTAAAGAACTCTTTGCTGTTTTTCTTTGCATCCTTTGCCAAAAATTTCTCGTAATCTGCCTTTGCCTGCATAACCCCTTTGTGACTTGATTACAGACTATCTTATATCTACCGTAGGCTTCTATGTTGCCTGATGATTTATATGCATCTTGTGCATTTTTCTTCTCTGCCATGAGCCTCATTAATTCATCTGACATCCATTTAGGCCTGAAGCTTGTACAGTATTTCTTAGTTGGTATGTAAAGCCTAGTAGCCTCCAAGATTAAGTCCCTGAAGGCTTCCCATTTAGAATTAACCCCGTTGGTAACATCATCAGTTAATCCCACTGTATAGAATTTAAAAACTGTCTGAGACCACTGTAGTCACCTTTTCAAAAACAAAAACCCTTCCCTTTACCCTTGATAATAGTTACATCTTTAAGTAAATCCCATATCAGTACACTGTGATCACTGTCACCTAGTGGTTCTTTATCTGCAAATTCCTAATGCATGAATAATAACTGCTGATAATCAGATCAAGAGTATTACTCCCTCTGGTTGTCTCTCGAACATGTTACTGTAGAAAACAATCATCCAATAACTACCATTAGGGGTAAAAAGGGAAGGGTTATTGCTTCCGTAAAGGCGACTACGATGGACTGAGACAGTATTTAAATTCTATACAGTGGGACCAACTGATGATGTTACCAACAGCAAATTCAAAATGGGAAGCATTCAAAGAACTTATCTTGGAAGCTACTAGGCTTTACATACCAACTAAGAAATATTGTTCAAGGTTTAGGCCAAAATGGATGTCAGATGAACTAATGAGGCATATGGCAGAGAAGAAAAATGCATGGGATACATACAAATTAACACATGACACAGAAGCCTGTGATAGATACAAGTTGATATGCAACCAAGTTACAAAGGAGGTTAGGCAGGCAAAGGCAGATTACGAGAAATCCTTGGCAAGGGATGCAAAGAAAAACAGCAAAGAGTTCTTTACTTATGTAAACTCTAGAAGGAAGGGGATGAATCAGGTTGGTCCACTTGATATTGATGGGTCAAGTGTTGATGATCCTGCTCAGGTAGCTAACAAACTAAATGAATATTTTGCATCGACATTCACACATGAGGAGTTATTCAGCGAGGGGAATGCCAGAGGTGTATTCAACTCTAGCAGTAAGCTACAGAATCTTGAAATAACTGGGAGTAAAGTGGAGGAGAAACTGTTGAAGATAAACACAAGAAAGGCACCAGGGGTGGATCGGATCTATCCAGTTATATTAAAGGAGGCAGCAAAGAAAGTAAGCAAACGCTTAGCCATAATTATGAGAGCTTCTTTGGACTCAGGGGAGGTATCCATAGGCTGAAGATGTGCAAATGTGATCCCAATTCACAAAGGAGGATCAAAGGCTGACACGAGTAATTATAGACCTGTGAGTTTAACTTCTGTTCCAGGAAAATTAATGGAGGCACTGGTTAAAGTAGCACTGCAGGATCATCTAGACAAGACTTCAGTTATAGCTCAGACACAGCATGGTTTTGTTAAGGGAAAGTCTTGCGTGACCAATTTGATTGGATACTATGATGCACTCACAAAAGAACTGGATGCAGGGAATAACTTTGATATTATATACTTGGATCTTAGAAAGGCTTTTGATACTGTTGCACATGGAAGACTGCTACACAAATTGGAGCAGTGTGACATTGGAGGCAAATTGCTGCTATGGATAAAAGGGGTGGTTGAGGGGGAGAAGACAGAGAGTGGTAATCAATGGACACTGCTCATCGTGGACTAATGTTATTAGTGGAGGCCCTCAGGGCTCAGTGTTGGGTCCATTATTGTTTTCTGTATTTATAAATGATATTGATGATGGTATATCAAGCTTAATGTCCAAGTTTGCAGAGCCGACCGGGCTAGCCGAGTGGGTAAAGTACCTGACCGGCAACCCAAAGGTCGCGGGTTCGATTCCCGCCTCGAGCTTGGATCAAAGTACTGCAAAAACCTTGGGAGGTGCAATATGGCCACAGAAGCCGATGCGCCAACAACTTCCAAAAAAAAAAAAAAAAAAAAAAAAAAAAGTTTGCAGACGATACAAAGGTTGGCAGGGTTGTCAAGGACACTACTGCCACTATGCTGCTGCAACAGGATCTGGAAAGGTTGAGCAGATGGGCTGAGAGGTGGCAAATGAAGTTTAACATTGACAAATGTAAAGTACTACACATGGGAAACAGCAACCCCAGAGCAGCGTATCAACTCTGTGGTACTACACTGACAGTGGTAGAGAATGAAAGGGACTTGGGGGTGGTTGTGCAGGCAGATATGAAGTTCTCTGAGCAGTGCAGACGGGCTGCAAGAGTAGCTCATGGAGTATTGTCAATGATATACAGGAATTTTTCCAGCAGGGATAAGGAGGTGATTATTCCATTGTATAAGGCAATGGTCAGGCCACACCTAGAGTACTGTATACAGGTCTGGAGGCCTCATTTCAAGAAGGATATAGAGCTGCTGGAACGAGTACACAGAAGGGCAACAAGATTAGTGAATGGAACAAAGGGGTGCTCTTACGAAGAAAGGCTTAAGTTTTGCAAATTACAGTGTCTGGAGACTAGGTACCTGCGAGGTGATCTGATTGAGGTGTATAAAGCCTTGAATGGTTTAAGCATGCTCAATGCTGATGGGATTCTTCCTCTAGCTCAGAAAAATCACCTGAGAGGGCATAAATTCAAATTGAGGAAAGACAGATGTAGGATAGATGTGCGGAAATTTGCCTTTAGCCAGCGGGTGGTTGGTTGGTGGAACAGACTTCCATCCCTTGTGGTGGAGGTTGATAGCCTAAATAAGTTTAAGGCTCAGCTGGACAGGTATTTTGAACGAACTGAGGGGTGAAGTGGAAGTGGGGTTTTTTTTTTTTTTTTTTGGCTGATGCTGCATAAGCTTGCTTTCTTGCATCAAATGCCTCTACTAATGCTAATGCTAATAAATCCACAAAAGTCTTGCTAGTATGTGATTGATCAACCCACAAGTTCCAGTCAGTATCTGCAAAGTTAAAATCCCCCATTACTAGACATTCTGATTTACTGGCCTACTCTTATTTCTCTACACAATTGTTCGTTGTACTCATCGAAGTCATTAAACCTATAACACACTCCTGCTCTCATTTCCCCTTTCCCAATGTTTATGTCATACCAAACAGACTCAACATTGCACTGCCAACCAATGTCAACTGGATGCACTTCCTTAGATTTTGTGTGTTTCTTAACTAACAGCATAACCCCTCCTCCTCCTTCCTATCCTTCCATAATTATTGTGTACTCCTCAAATTCCAATTGTGCATTCCTTACATCTGTGTGACATCCACATCTCTGATATCCCAACAGTATCTGCCTTTGATGCCTTGATCAGCACTTCAAATTCATCAAATTTATTTACTATGCTTCTAGCATTGGAGTACACGCAAGTATACATGCACCTGTTCTTACTCTTAATTACCCTAACACAGCCCCTGTATTTACCTGTTCAACAATGACTCCCAGCAGCTCTTGAAATCCCCAGCACCTTGTTCTCTAGGCTGCTGCTCATTACAGTGGAAGCAGTGCAAGAATCACTTTTGCCTCTGCCTGTGGCTACTTTTAATATTTTAATCTGCAAATTCTGGCAGTGTCATCTTTTAAGGCACAAAGGGCAATATTGTTATACACATTGGCACTAATGACATTAAGAGTAGGAGATCTGCGGACTTAACAAGTACAGGTCAATGTTGAAAAAAAGTTGAGTTAGGGTTAAATTTGAAAGTGTCTGCAATTCTGTCCAGGCACGATAGGAGAGAGTATATGATGAAAGCCTTGTCAATCAGTTTGGCCCCGGAGAGATTGTGCAAGGCTCGTGGGGTAGACTTTTTTCTCAGCATGATCTCTGCATGTTAACAGGAGAGATCGGAAAACTGCTAGCTTGGGCGATTCACAGACTAATAGATTAACATCTATTAGTCTGTGAATTCTGGCACTGCTTTTATTGGAATAAGCAGCAAGCTGGAAAGTGAGGTGCTGCGGATTTCAAGGACTTTTGGGAGTCATTGTGGAATAAGTAAATACGTGTGTTGTGTTAGGGTAATAAGAGTAAGAATAGGTGCATGTATACTTGCATGTACACCAATGTTAGGAGTATAATAAATAAATTTGATGAATTTGAGGTGCTGATGAAGACATCAAAGGCATATATTGTTGGGATATCAGAGAAGTGTTGTAACCAGTGGTGAGCTGTAAATATTTTAACAATGGGCTTGCAGTTTTGCTGACTTTTTGATATGAAACATCCTTGGCGATTCCTGCCATGGATGACGTCATCTGCAAAGTGACGTTCACACTACTAGTTTATGCCGAGCACTCGCTAGTAGTGGGATTAGAACGCGTGATGCATTTTTCGTGACCGATATGATATCTCAAGTCAGTCTAGTCATCATTCTCTTCCACCCCTTTACGATGATACCTGGACATGATAGTATCTCGAGTTCTAACTTTTTAGAATTTTTTAATAGTATAAAGTCACAATCATACTTCCTGAAGTAAGTATGACTGCAACAATACAAATATTTGTCAATAATTTATTTTTTCGTCTCGCATTTTTGTAACATTCCATTGTTATATACCCTGCACAGCTGCGTATGTCGTTTCAACTACAAGTTTGATACTTCAATCGACACTGTTTTCTAGACATTTAGATATGTTGCAATCACAGGTACACATCAATTACTTTAGTTATCATAAATCCATTGTATCTTGTCTTCCAGAAATTATAAAAGTTTGCGAATGTTCAATAAAATATTTACAATACAAAAGTTCTATTATTTCGTAATCAGTATCCAAATCAAAATACCTAAAAGAAACACAAAGGATTCACATAAAACCATCTACCGTGTGCCACCTTTTTTATTCGTCTCTCTTTTTTTTAACAACTAGGGAAATATAATGGATACATTTTTTTTTCATGATAAAATTTTAATATTGCAAATAAAAAATAACACTAAATATTTTCCATATCACAAAACTATCACAAAACATTCTACAATGTAAAAACAAATATTACATAAAAAACAAACTCTTCTAGAAAAGGTACACAATAATCACAAATTATTATACAAATATTCAAGAAAATTTTATTCTAAAAATTGCCATATACAATTTACTTCTTTATTAATATTTGTTATCGATCTTCTGCTTTGCCCAATAGCTGAGCAATGATTACAGAGAGATATGATTTGACATTCTTCTCTTCCTTGGTGATTCTCTTTTATTTCTCTCTCGCTCTGGGAGTAGTTCAGAAATATATATATATATTTTTTTTTTTTTGGCTGGTGCAGCATAAGCCTCAGGCTTCCTTGCTTCCTGGCTAATAATAATAATAATAATGATCCGGATCATATTGAAGCAATAGATTTCCATTTAGATGTATGGTCAACATAATCTGCAATGTATTTCATAATCTGCAATTGTCATTTATACAATATTATTCATTACGCTGAAAGCACTGCTGATCGCAATGGTTTCAAAGATATTTCTGGCTTTTGTAATTGAAGAGGGAATTTCACTCAATTTTAAAGATAAATTGTCTTCGACAAAATCCCTAAAATCATTCATTTTTATTTCATATTTTATCAGAAAATGTAAATTTCTTATTCATTTTTCATCGTCTTGCCACGGAGACGAAATTTCTTTCGTATTCCACGATTCCAGGTAGCATATATTTAAAATTTCTTTCAATTCCTCATTGCATCATTATTTTCTTTATTTAATTTAAAATTACTCTGTTGCATTAATAACTTATCCTTAATAACATGTCACAAGGTAATTTTTTAAATGTGTTCTTACTTTCCATTCCTTCAAATTCCTTGAACTTCAACATGCTCACAATTTTTGCTTCATAATTTCCTTTAGAATTTTACAAGTTAGCGATAGCATTGATAGTTAGAATAATTAATTTATCTGCTTTTTACCATAGTGATTCTGTAAAGCTTCTGAAAGGTAAGAGAGCTCCTGCAGGATGTCGATCATTAGTGCTAAATCATTAAGAAACTCCAGATTGAAAAGTCGGTTTAATAATCCAGACTATTTAATTAACTTTCTGATTCAAACTGTTTGCACAAAACAGGATAATTCCTCCAACCCTCAATTGCTGTCCCTAAGCTGCAAGCTGCCCATTGTGGCCCGAACACACAACCAATCTTTATAGTTTCCACATTAAGTTCTTTAGCAATCATCCTTAACTCGCGCTGTTTTTTTGGAGATTGGTGAAACAGGTTTTTTTTTTTTTTTTTAAATTATTGCCTGTATGCCATTATATTTTAGAACATTTTCTTCACAGTAAAAGCCTCGACGTGGTTTCCAAATCTGCCAACAATTTCATCTTCGGAAAGTTTACTTATTATCTTAGTTGCCTCATCTCCGCCCGACATTGCTACTGTTAGTAGTTCTTTGAATACTGTGCAAAATATCGGAATCACTCAGATATTCAGCTATTGTGATCGTGTAAACATAGACGGAGAAATTTACTGAAACGCATGGATCACTCACTTCTCCGAAAAAAATGACTTCTTGTTGGAGTAAAGGGGAACCACAGCACAGGTTGACCAGAGGCTATTATCGTGTCAGGAATTTTAATCCTCTGACTGGCTATTGAAGGAATATTAACTAGCACGACTTCTCAGAATGTGGCTGCATAGGTTTTATGGACACCATTAACGTTGTGTCACGGTAATCCCTTTCACCCTTAATTCGGGATTTCTAATTACCTAAAGGTCAGAGGTGAGGACAATGTGCACAAAGTTGTCTATCGTAATCCGTTTGTTACGCAAAGTTGTCTATCGTAATCCGTTCATAAGGGGAATTTTAAAAAAATTCCCTATGAAGAAGTTCGTTAAACAGAGGTTCGACTGTAATTAACTCAAAAATTAAGCAGTTTTAAATTACATAACTGGTCGATTGTGCCATTAAAATTCTGGGGATGGGGCCCTGCTCGCCCCACCATAGTTCCGGCTCGAGATACTCAATAATTAAATTCAGGATTTCATTTGTAAAATAAATAATCACTTCAACAATGGGCTTGCAAATTTTCAAAAAAAAATAACAATGGTCTCTCACGAGCCCACTATAGCTCACCACTGGTTGTAACACAGGTATAAGCAGTGCAGAATTGGAATTTGGGTAGTGCATTGTGTACAGAAAGGATAGACAGTATAGGAAGGGAGGGGTGGTTATGCTATTAGTTAAGAAAAACAAAATCTAAAGAAGTGCAGCCAGTTGACATGACAGGGCAGTGCAGTACTGAGTCAGTCTGGCATGACATAAGCACTGGGTAAGCAAAGTTCAAAATGGGAGTGTGTTATATGCCTGATGACTCTGATGAGTACAACGAACAACTCTGTAGAGAAATAGAGTATGTCGGTAAATCATATTGTCTGTTAATGGGGGATTATAATTGCCCATATATAGACTGGAACTTGTGGAGTGGTCACTCACACACACACTAGCAAAACTTTTGTAGATTTATTGGATGATTGATTTCTACAGTAGCATGTTCAAGAGAGAGGGAGTAATACTCTTGATCTGGTTATCAACAGTGATAACTTCTTCTCAACTTCTGTTCGGGAGAAAATAATGAAGTCACTGGTTAAAGAAGCACTGCAAGATCATCTAGACAAGACTGCAGTTATAGTTCAGACACAGCATGGGTTTGTTAAGGGGAAGTCTTGTCTGACCAATTTGATTGGATACTATGATGTGGTCACAAAGGAACTGGGTGCAAAAAAATAATTTTGATATCATATACTTGTATTTTAGGAAAGCTTTTCATACTGTTGCACATGGAAGACTACTGTACAAGTTGGAGCAGTATGGCATTAAGGGAAAGTTGCTATAATGGATCAAAGAATGGTTGAGTAGGAGAAGACAGAAATCAGGTAATCAATGGACACTGCTCTTCATGGAATAATGTTATTAGTGGAGTTCCCCAGGGGTCCATGTTTGGCCCATTGTTGTTTTCTGTATTTATCATATTGATGATATTGTAATGATATTGATGAAGGTATATCAAGCAATTTGCAAGTTTGCAGACGATATGAAATTTGGTAGGTTTGTTATGACAGTAAGGACGGTATGCTACTGCAACAGAATCTAGAAAAGTTGAGCAGATGGGCCTAGAGGTGGCAACTGAAGTTTAACATTGACACATTGACAAGTTTAACATTTAACATTAAGGTAGTAGTAACCCCAGAGTAACATTCCAACCATGCGATACTACACTCTGGGTAGTGGAGAATGAAAAAGACTTGGGGGTAATTGTGCAGTCAGATATGAAGTTTTTGAGCAGTGTAGACAGGCGGCAAGGGTAGCTGATGGGGTCTTGTCAATGATATATAGGAATTTTGTTAGCTGGGATAAGAAGGTGATTACCCCCCCCCCCTTGTATAAGGCAATGGTTAGACCACACCTTGAGTACTGCATACAGGTTTGGAGGTTTCATTTTAGGGAAAATGTTGAGCTACTAGAATGACTACAGAGAAGGGAAACAAGATTATGAGTGGAACAAACGGTTGCTGTTACAAAGATAGGCTTAAGTTCTGCTAATTGCAGCACTTGCAACGTGATCTGATTGAGGTGTATAAGGCCTTGAGCAAGCCCAGTGCTGATGGCATTCTTCATCCTGCTCAGATTCTGCACCTGAGTGGGCATAAATTTAAACTGAGGAAAGATGGTTGTAAAATATATGTGCAGAAATTTGCCAAAACCTATTAAGTCTAGATAATTGTATAGATGATGTTGCCTTATCACCCCTAGGCGGGTGCGCCTCCATAGCCAGGTGGGAAGGAACAGCAGCAGTGCGGATCACATGCTTCTTGATTAGACCGAGGTTCGAGCCCATCACCACCAAATATGGAGGATGCCGAAAGGTCAGGAAATGACCACCGCATATTCCTGGAGCAGTATGGCCTTAGTTGCTAATGCTCCTAAAATCCAAATAACAAACAAACACCCCTAGGCAATTTCTTTCATCCTGACATGCTCACTACTCAGTATCTGACTTCTTCATTTACTGGGAAAAAAGGATGCCACAACTCATTTTATATACAGGCAAATCTTTGCAACACATCAAACAGAACATCTCAACTTTCTGCCAGTTTATATGGATGTCTCAAATTCATTCAGAGGATAGCAGCTGCAGGATCAACTGCTGCCCTCTTATGCAGCATAGTATCTAACCTAATCCCCACCATAAAGTAGCTTATACACAGCTGAGTTGCATGTGATAGAGTATCTTAAATTGAATCACTTTAAATTTCACCATTGCTATTGGTTTATGGTGTTTTTGATAGAGTATCTTAAATTGAATCACATTAAATTTCACCATTACTATCAGTGTATGGTATTTTCCAATTCCATAACTGAATTGCAGGCTTTGTCATTTCATTCAATATATTCTTCATCCAGTCCTGTTCTGGGTTTAACAGATGCCACATCCTCTTTGGAATAAAAATTTGACATTTACTTCTGCTGGATTCTAGACCCTTTTGGATCAGGAGCAATAATCTGGCTGCTGCATCCAAATCAGCTGCCCCACCTGGTCAGTTCCCTATGCAGACTACAAGCAAATAATTCACACCAACGAATTAACCCAGATTAAGCAATGGCAGTCCACTTTGCATAGGGTTTATACAGAGCAAGTTGTTCTTGCCTGGCTCTACATAAGACACAATCATCTCACACATTGTTTTCTGCTCAGTGCTGATGACCCTCCTATATTGGCGCCTCCATAGCCAGGTGGGCAGGAGCAGCAGTGCGTAGCACACGCTTCTTGATTAGACTGGGGTTCGAGCCCATCATCACCAAATACGGAGGATGCGAAAGGTCAGGGAATGACCACCCGCATATCCCGGAGCAATATGGCCTTAGTTGCTAATGCTCCTAAAAACCAAATAACAAACAATAGCCCTCCTATATTTGAGTATTGCAACACTATTCCAATGTGTTTTTTTTACATTTTACTAAATTGTTCTTGTTTTATTCACACAACATTTATATTTTACTGCTTTTAGTCATCTAACTGAACTCTATACACTCAGGTAGAATTTAAATGTTGAGATAATGTTTTTTGTCTTTTTTTTTTTTTTTTTTTTTTTTACTTTTTTTAAATCCCTACAATCTATTAATATTTGAAGTGCATCTTATCTAATGTCAGACTTTCCAGAAGTTGCTATTTTGCAACCATATTGCCACTTCAGCTTGTTTATCCATCTGCCAAGTTTACCCTTTAGACACTGTGTAGCTGTCACAAAAATTTTGTTAGTGCCATTCTCTGTATCTAATAATTGTGCATTTAAATTAAATGTAAATAGTTTAATTGAAAATAGCACATTTTAATATGGTTAAAATGTGCACATCCTATGTAGTAATGTTAAAAACATCTGAATACCGTGCATATGTACATAACCAAAGCAAAAATACCAAATTTGCACATTTTCACTTTTAAATGATAAACAATTTTTTCAGTGTGTTGTTTTTAACAATTTTGATTTTAATTTATACCAAAGAATGATTTTAATAAAACTAGTTGAAACATTATTAATAAATAAATATGATAAGTTATAAATAACTGGTTATTCTTTCCAAAATTTGTTGGCTCTGAAAAAGAGCTATTTGCAGAATAATTTATAGATGACTGACTATTTCATAGAGAGAAAAAAAAAGGGTATTTAAAATGCATTCATTTTTACAGAATGCAGTTAAAATTTTTGCTGCCTAATGATTCATTGTCAGTTTCATCTTTGCTGCCATTTATATCATATTATCATATGATATAAATGGTAGTGAATCATATCATCTTTGGCCCAATAATTATTTTCCAAATCTCTCACATACCATACACATTGAGTCCATCTATCAAGTGTTGCCTGTTTTAATGCTTCTTACCATATAGTATTTTTATGTTTGATTCATATTAAACTCTGTCTTTAATCAGTTGAATTAAATTGTCTAATACATTATGATTGTTAGCATATTTATTATAAATCAGATGTCTTAAATAAACCTTATTGAAATTGCCTATTCCAGTAATGTTTACATGTCTTTTGGATCTTTTTCCTGGCAGTTACTTGGATGATGCATATTGTCCAACACTTGCTTGAAAAATTCTTAATGTTTGTTCTGCTCTCATAAATGGATACAGCATGTAGTAAAGGTCCTCCACTTTCCATTCCTTTACAAAATAGGCCACCACACCTCTCAACATAATTTGATTAAGCCGACCGGGCTAGCCGAGTGGGTAAAGTACCTGCCCGGCAACCCAAAGGTCGCGGGTTCGATTCCCGCCTCGGGCTTGGATCAAAGTACTGCAAAAACCTTGGGAGGTGCATTATGGCCACAGAAGCCGATGCGCCAACAACTACCAAATCAAAAAAAAAAAAAAAAAAAAAAAAAAAAAAAAAAAAAATAATTTGCATTAGTTGATTGTAAGCTTTTCCTTTTAACAACAGAGTACCACTTGCCTTTGCCATCTTAACTTTTACTATTTGAGGAAGACAGAGTTATCTCAGTTATCCAATCAGGATCTTCTCTTGTAACAATTTCATTTTAAAATATAGTTGATTTAATCAACCAAGTTTTCTTTGAAATAACTTGTATTTCATATATATGAAATTCACTTTAGTGCTGTCATTTTCAATTCCCATCATAATGCAGAACTTCTTTCTGAAGAAGGAGCATCAAAAGTTAATTGAGATATTTGTATTTAAATAAGCCATTTTAATTTATAAAACTACTTTTATCACAATATTAACTATATTGTGTTTTGAAGTAACCTGTTTATAGGTTACCAAGATTGGACCTCTCAACTTGGTGCATTATGGCCTAGACCCCCAATGTGCATTAAAAAAAAAATCAAATAACCAACTCCATCCTTCTCATGAGCAACATTGAATGCAGTCCCACTACTTGGCAATTGCAAGAAAATGTTCTGCAACTATTGGAACACCTTGAATTGAAATTTGTCTTGAAATCACTTCAGAGAAAAAAACGAATTATGATATATTTTATTCAGAATGTGTAGGATGGATAATAATCTTTTGTATGTAATACAGATGTAAATTTATCTGGAAAACTTGAGATTGACTGTTTTTCTGAATGATACACATACCTGTACCGTATTGTCAGAGAATTGTATCCTTGAATCTAGGATGAAAGTGACAGTTATGAATAAAATTCTCTATAGCTTTGTTTAGATACCTTTAATTCAGTACATGAATGTCTGTATTGCTTGCCAAAATATTAAACAGCTATACAGTATGTAATTAAAAAGAAAGTAAGAGTAACAAATAAGCCACAGTAAACACCTGGGAAAAGCTTTCCATCAACCATCAGGCAAATTTTCTGCAGGTTTTTTATTCAAGCACAACTCAAATAATTCAGCCTAGAGATGGTACTCTTCCCCCACTTTAGAAATTGGTAAACATTTAAACTGTATAAAGATTAATAAAACTTAATATCAATAAAGATTTATTTTCAAAGCAAATAAATGCACGGAATGCAACTCTAACTTGCATTGCTAATAAGAGTAGGAAGTCCAAAAATATGAAACAAAACTCCCTTATTAACAAATTAGTAAAAGTTGCTTTTCTTTTCAAAAACAATTATTAAAGATAAGCTTATTTGTAGCACAGCATTTCATGGCTTTCAGTGGTTTGCCATATAGTGAAGATATATATGACTGTGTTTACGTTCACTTTTCAAAAAATAGTAATTAATTAATTTGCTAAATTGTGAACTTCATTTGGCAGCCAGCGGCCTTTCTATGGTGACAAGAAATTACTTATGGCATGTGAAAGTGCTGTTGCCAAACATAAATGAAAGCTACCAGTTGAGTTTTCAAAAGTGCTGAAGTTAAATAATATTTAACTTCAGCACTTTCTATAACTTCACTTTAATATAATCTAATTTGGAAAGCAAATTTCCTTCAATGGTTGTTTCAGCTAGTTCCAGTTTTTAGACAACTAGAATTCAAACATTCTACCTACCTGTACATTACTTTTAGGTTGTAACAACCTTTTTGTTTGAACATCAGGGAAAACAATTTACAACATTTATAAAATTTAATCTGTATCTAAATTTACAACATTTATAAAATTTAATCTGTATTTTGTTTTGTAATGCTGTGTTATTTATTTATTTTATCATTCTTTTACTGTTTTAGAGATCCTGAAGCCATTGCTCAAATGCAGGCCCAAGCACTAGAAAGGTGAGCTTAATATTCTCTATTTCCTTAAATATGTTATGTTATTTGGAAACATCCCAAGGAATCACTTAATATTCTTACAGAAGTCATTTTCTTAATCTCTACCCAGATACACTTTCTATTTAAGTACTCGCCCTAATACCAGTGTATAGATATCCTCCAATGGGCTATGTACATGATGGTGATTAGGCCCAGCAGATTAGCATTGAATTGTTAGTCCTGTCCAACTTACCTTTACAGATAACCTCTTGTGGAATGATTACCCTTACTACAATACTAATTGTAGCAGCTGCTAATAAAAATGTTATGACAAAGACCAGATTCTAGATGTCAAGATGTACTGCTAATATACATGCATGTATAAGAACTAAGTCTGAAAAGACCACATCATAAAAAGCTTGTACCTGTATCACAAAAAGGTGATTACTTTGATAACAAAGGTTAACAGGCACATACACTGTGCTGCCAGCTTATTAGGTACACCTACCTAGTAGCGTGTTGAGCCTCCTTTAGCCTTCAAAACATCCTGAATCCCTCTAAGCATGAATTGAACAAGATGCTGAAAACGTTGTGCAGGAATGGAATACCATGCAGACATGAGTGTGTCACGCAGTTGCTTGAGATTCAACGGAAGTGTAGGCCTGCAGCGAACAGCCCTTTCCAGCTCATCCGAAAGATGTTCAATAGGATTGAGATCCGTGGACTGAGCGGCCCATTGTAGCAAAGAAAAGTCATTGTCATGTTCCTGGAACCATTCCATAGTGATTCGAGCTTTGTGCACCGGTGCATTATCCTCCTGGAAGTAACCATCTGACTGAGGATAAACTGTCAACATGAATGGAAGCACTTGGTCAGCAACGATGTTTAGGTATGATGTGGTTCTTCAGACATCAATCTATGGGTATCAATGGACCCAACATGTACCAAGAAAACATTCCCCACACCATAACACTGCGCCCACCACCTTGCACAGTAGTTTTCAGACATGACGTGTCCATGGATTCATATTGTTTTTGCCAAATTCTGAGCCTTCCATCAACATGATGCACCAGGAACTTCGACTCGTCAGACCAAGCAACTGTTTTCCAATCCTCGATAGTCCAGTGCTGGTGTTGCTGTGCCCACAGGAGGCATGCTGTCTTGTTCTTCATTGATAACAAAGGTACGGCATGTGGCCGTCGGCTGTTGTAGCCCATTCGCGACAAAGTGCAACTAGTGGTCCATTGCGATATTTTGTTCTGCGCACCGAGGTTGTATTCTGACGTGATGTACGACATTGTGGCCCGTCTGTTTGCTTGCATAATTCTAGCCATCCTCCTCTGCCCTCTCATCACAAGCGATTTTCTTCCACAGGAGTTCCATTGAGAGGATGTTTTCTGTTCGTTGCACCATTCTCGATACACCCTTGAAACTGTGGTATGTGAAAAGTTCAGGAGAACTGCCGTTTCAGAGATGCTTTGTCCAGCATGTCTGGCACCTACTTACATGCCACGTTCAAAGTCCGTTAGCTCACTCCTTTTCCCCATTCTTGCCACGGTTTGTACGCTTAACTGATACTAGAAAAGTTGTTCTGCTGCATTTATATCCACAACTGTGGTCATGTGACTAAACATTTGTGTGCACAGCAGGGGTGTACCTAATAAAGTGGCAGCACAGTGTAGTTGTCAACTCTGAATTCAAACTACTGAATTCAATTTTTTTTTTTTTTTTTTTATGACTCCAAATGTCTGTCTATTTTCTTTAAAGAATTTGCCATCAGGTGCTACTAGTCTGTTGTATGAAGTGTAACACAGGAAACAATGTTGTTTGCTGTAACAAGTGACCACAGTGTTTTATCATGCTTTTGTGGTGTGAAGGTGATTAACAATGTTCTTCAGTAAGGTGCCAAAGAAATAATAACATAAATTTCAGAAGATATGTGCAAGATTTTCCATGTATTGTAAAATCTGGAAAAGGTAACATATTTCCTTTGTGTGGTTTATGATGTGATATTTCAATTTCAAGTGGCAGAAAACATGATAAAATCACACTTTCAAACAAATAAGCATATAGATTGTTTATCAATTGTTTATTCACACCATTTATCATAGAATGTAATCTTTTTTTGAGTTTTGCTAATCATGCAAATTATTCAGAAAAATGTTTCCTGATAGCGGCAAAAAAATATGGTTGTGGAAAAACAAAAACAGCGGGCATTGTTAGTGAAAATTTTTTTTTTTTATGAAAACCCCAAACACGAAAGGTATCAAAACCTATAGTACTTAGTACCGTGCATGGGTTGAAGGAGAAGTATGGGGGGAGAGGGATGCCAGAGACTAAACATGGGTTTTGCCACTTCAAGCCTCCACTGAGAGAGGGAAAGAAGTAATGGTGACTCTGAAAAATGTGCCATTTTCACTTGCTACAGGTTGCAGTAATCTGAGTGGCTCCAAAATATATCTAGGACAGATGTGTTGACCTGTCCTAGAAAAAAAATAATAAATAAGTCAAATCGAAAGCAGCTTTCCTTCATTTCCATCATTGGTTTCACTTTCCAATGATTTGGATAGTTTGATAATGCAAATGTTTTGGTAGTCATAAAAACCGGAGTGGCATGTATTAAAACAGGACATTGAGCAGTTGTGGTAATAGGCTGTCCCTGCCATTTTGTGGTGTGAAGGTGATTAACAATGTTCTTCAGTAAGATGCCAAAGTATTAATTTGTGTGCTGAAAATGTGTTGCTTTCTTGTGAAAGTGGATGAATAGTTAGTGAATATTTACTCTATTTAAAAAGAAGTGCTTGAAGGATAGATAGATTTAAACAGTTTCAATTAATGCATGCCACTGAAGTGAAAAAAAAAAAAAGATTTTGAAGCAGGTGTGTACATATCTTTGGGTAAATGTTTAAGTTAGTGTGGGAGAACGTATACAGGTCTATTTAAAGAAGAAGTTAGAAGTGGTGAGAAAAGCCATATGAGCACTTTTCACAGTTATCAAACTGAAAAGTACAAGTGTACATGAGTGAGTGGCACTGACTGATGCCCAAATCCAGTTTGTGATCCAAAAAAAAAAGTTTTGAAAGACGGCAAATTAATGAATTCCCCAAGTATAAGAACTGATTGCAAACTTCTGGTGAAAGCAATCCTAAACAATCCATGCAAGCTGATATTTCTAGGCATGTTATCCTCACTCATGCAGAAAGTCTGTTTTTCTCTCTTCTGCTTGAATAAAGCATTTTGCTTGTTTTGTTACGTTTAAATGTTATTCCAACATTTTCAAATGTTGGCATAACGTTTAAGTCCAACATACCTCATATCCATGCAGTGAAGTCATTACTGCTAGATATGTTGAGCAATATTTTGAGCATATTTGTTATACTAACGGTTTTTAAATCTTTCACTTCTAAATATTTTGGAAGTTATTAGCAAACTAAACTAGAAGAATAATTCTGACTTCATAGGCATTTCTACTGCCAGGTCTGTGGAGAGTATAAAACAAAAAGAGAAGCCTGTTCTTTTGTTCATTGAGCAAGTACTTTATTGCTGCATGGTGCACAAGTTCTCATTGAAAAATGATGCTCCTCTAAATGCCTGAGGTAGCACAAATTTCATCAGTTGTCAACAGTGCATTGTTTTCAGATTTTTAATTTTTCGACCAGTGGTTTTTGGTAATCATTAAAGATAAAGAAATAGATGAAGCATTAGTTCTGTCAGTTTCAATGTGAGAACGTAACCTATGCCATTATGAAATGAAGAACTGTTGTAGTGATTCTTGGTTGGGGATGAAAATTTTGCAAGAAAGTAATTATCCCAAATGGTGCTTGGCATTTTAATAATTCCTTATAGTAATGCTGAGTGTGAGAGAATATTAAGTCAGGTTTAAAAAGAAAAAACTTTCTGGTGAAGCTTTGATAATACTCTTGACAGTGGAGTCCTGTAGGTGTATTTTAATATAAAATTTTTGTTGTGTCAGTGAAATCTAATTTCAAGCCCATATCCTGACTTTGAAAAATCCTCTGCCTTCATCCAGCTTTTTTTTTTAAAAAAGCCTCCTGTTTTGGCCCAAAAATCTTTTGCCTATGGGTACTTGATCTCTAGCTTTTCAGAAGTCAGAAATTGCCAGCTACGATGTTAAAGGTTTTTCCACAGTAAAGAAATGACTTGCCTAGTCCCATTGTTGCTTGGGTAACATTGTATACAATAGAACATCCTAAACAAACAATAAAAGAATTAGTTTGGAAATGGTGAATGTATGGTAGATTAGCAGAATCATTAAAAAAAAAAAAAAGAAAAAAAAAAAGCAGATGGACCTATCATTTTTTACCTCAGGTGAACTTTATGAACTGGAAAGACAAACCTTGGTTGCAGTTTGGTTTGAGAGTACCTTGTTATCTGGACATAATCTGAAACTAAGATTAAAATCAACTGAATCTGTCTAGTTCACAGTAAGATAGGACAAGCCCAACCTTCATATTGTATTGCCACAGCTTTACTGACTATCTTTGTCTGTATATACTTCAGATATTTTAATAATTTTGCTGTTTTTCAAAGGAAAGATAATATAAGAAGTGTTGTCTTAGATGGTAGAGACCCAGCTCCCAGTTAGCATGGGCAGTAACTCTTTTGGTTCAATAAGACAGTGCCTTATTTCAAGTAATATGGCTGAGTGTTCCTTTATCTCTCCTGCAGTATTATTATAGGCATTAACGTATACAGTCTGTCTCGTATAGCATGATAGTTGTGTTCTCCTAGAAACCCTCGTGCAATGCAAAATCATGCAATATAAACAACAGGCCCTATGGGAAAAGTGGGGTTAGGTGCTGACCACCCAAGATTGAACACACATTTGGAACCAAAACATTACCAAACACAATAAATAATCGGGTAATTTTAATCGTTATAAAATACTTAAGTATTTTATAACGATTAAAATACGTAATAAAAAATAATTTTTTTATTTTTATTATAATATAATAAATAATAAAAAATATTTGTTTTTTATTATTTATTATATCATAATAAAGTATTTTTAGTATTTTTTAATACTAAAAAAGTATTTTTACGAATAAAATACGTATTTTATTCGTAAAAAATTTATTATATTAAATAAAATAGTCGTAATAAAATACTTACGTATTTTATAAAACGTAAGTATAAATTATAATACGTAAGTCGTAATAAAATGCTTACGTATTTTATTATGTAATAAAATATTGCTAATGCTTTTGCTTCTATCGTAAGCAAACTTGTTTTTTTGTTTGATTTTCTATCCAAACAGATGACAGCCGTTCCATTTCTTGTGTCTTAATCTAATGGATTTTAATTACACTTTGAGTTGTTCCTTATTTGTTTATAAGAGTTGTTTATATAAGTTGTTTTTATTTTCTCCGCATTCTTTGTAATTCTCGGCGTTGCCTCATTTAGGTCTGTAGCACGTGCAATATCACACAGTCTTTCATTTCGCTCAAAGCTTTTCACAATTTCATATTTTTTCTCTATCGACAGAGGCGGACTGGCCATAAGCCTTACCCGGGAAATACCCGTGGCCCGGAGGCCGGTGTGATTTTGGCCATAAACCGTAGTATGAGGCCACTGTAAATTTTCCCGGGTAAGAATTTTTGACCCAGTCCACCTCTGTTTATCGACATTGCTTTTTTTTTTCTCTCTCTGAATCTGCAGTGTCTTTGCCAGGACGCTTCCTTTTCACACCTTTTAAGTATTTTACTCATTTTTAGGGAATAAAGCACAATTACAAAACGAGGAGGCACGGTTAATACACATAAACAAAGCTGCACGCTTGTAGCAACTGAATAAACAACACCGTAAAGGCCGAGATACACTATTAACACCTACCATAAAACAATAAAAACAATTTTCAGTTGAGTTTCTGCTAGTGGAATCTGTTATAAACTGGTAGTAAACTCCATCTAATTGCATTTGCGATTATATCGATAGCTGGAATTGTGTTGGTTTTTACGTTATTATGGTGAAATGTGTTTCCCCTTCACTGATATAAAACACATAAATACATTTTCAGAATCTTCTTCATTCCTATCATGTTGCGTTCAGTTGGGGTGATCCCGCGTTCCACTGCCATTTCTTGTAAACACAAAGGCGAATCGTGCATAAGCGAATTCGGTTCGTGTTATATAAGATCAAAACATCAAAGGCAGATATTGTGGGGATTTCAGAGACGTGGTGTCACACAGATATAAGAAATGCAGAACTGGAATTTGGGGAGTACAATGTCTACAGAAAGGATAGACAGGATAGGAAGGGAGGAGGGGTTATGCTATTAGTTAAAAAACACATAAAATCCAAGGAAGTGAAGCCAGTCGACATCGCTGGACAGTGCAGTGTCGAGTCAGTTTGGTGTGACATAAGCATTGGGAGATCAAAATTGAGAGTAGGAGTGTGCTATAGGCCTAATGACTCTGATGAGTATAATAAGAAACTGTTCGGAGAAATAGAGTGGGCCAGTAAATCAGAGAGTCTTATAATGGGGGATTTTAATTTCCCAGATATTGACTGGAATTTGGGGGCTGGTCACTCACACAGTAGCAAGGCTTTTGTGGATTTATTGGATGATTGTTTTCTACATCAGCATGTTCGGGAGGCAACTAGAGGGAGTAATACTCTTGATTTGATTATCAGTAGTGATTCTTCATGCATTAAGAATCTGCAGATAAATGAACCACTTGGTGGCAGTGATCACAGTGTGCTGAAGTGGGAGTTACTCAAAGAGGTAACTACCATTAGGGGTAAAGGGAAGGGGTATTGCTTTCGTAAAGGCGACTACAATGGACTGAGACAGTATTTAAATTCTATACAGTGGGATCAACTGATGATATTGCCAACAGCAAATTCAAAATGGGAAGCATTCAAAGAACTTATTGTGGAAGCTACTAGGCTTTACATACCAACTAAGAAATATTGTTCAAGGTTTAGGCCTAAATGGTTGTCAGATGAACTAATAAGGCATATGGCAGAGAAGAAAAATGCATGGGATACATACAAATTAACACGTGACACGGACGCCTATGATAGATACAAGTTGATCTGTAACCAAGTTACAAAGGAGGTTAGGCAGGCGAAGGCAGATTACGAGAGATCCTTGGCAAGGGATGCGAAGAAAAACAGCAAAGAGTTCTTTACTTATGTAAACGCTAGAAGGAAGGGGATGAATCAGATTGGTCCACTTGAGATCGATGGGTCAACTGTTGATGACCCTGCTCGGGTAGCTAACAAACTAAATGAATATTTTGCATCGACATTCACACATGAGGAGTTATTCAGCGAGGGGAATGCCAGAGGTGTATTCAACTCTAGCAGTAAGCTAGAGAATCTTGTAATAACTGAGAGCAAAGTGGAGGAGAAATTGTTGAAGATAAACACAAGAAAGGCACCTGGGGTGGATGGGATCTATCCAGTTATATTAAAGGAGGCAGCAAAGGAGGTAAGCAAACCCTTAGCCATAATTATGAGAGCTTCCTTGGACTCAGGGGAGGTACCCATTGACTGGAGATGTGCAAATGTGACCCCAATTCACAAAGGGGGATCAAAGGCTGACACAAGTAATTATAGACCTGTGAGTTTAACTTCTGTTCCCGGAAAATTAATGGAGGCACTGGTGAAAGAAGCACTGCAGGATCATCTAGACAAGACTTCAGTTATAGCTAGGACACAGCATGGTTTTGTTAAGGGGAAGTCTTGCCTGACCAATTTGATTGGATACTATGATGCAGTCACAAAAGAACTGGATGCAGGGAATAACTTTGATATTATATACTTGGATCTTAGAAAGGCTTTTGATACTGTTGCACATGGAAGACTGCTGCACAAATTGGAGCAGTGTGGCATTGGAGGCAAGTTGCTGCTATGGATAAAGGGGTGGTTGAGGGGGAGAAGACAGAGAGTGGTAATCAATGGACACTGCTCATCGTGGACTAATGTTATTAGTGGAGTCCCTCAGGGTTCAGTATTGGGGCCTTTATTGTTTTCTGTATTTATAAATGATATTGATGATGGTATATCAGGCTTAATGTCCAAGTTTTCAGACGATACGAAGGTTGGCAGGGTTGTCAAGGACACTACTGACACTATGCTGCTGCAACAGGATTTGGAAAGGTTGAGCAGATGGGCTTCGAGGTGGCAAATGAAGTTTAACATTGACAAATGTAAAGTACTACATATGGGAAACAGCAACCCCAGAGCAACGTATCAACTCTGTGGTACTACACTGACAGTGGTAGAGAATGAAAGGGACCTGGGGGTGGTGGTGCAGGCAGATATGAAGTTCTCTGAGCAGTGCAGACGAGCTGCAAGAGTAGCTCATGGTGTATTGACAATGATATATAGGAATTTTTCTAGCAGGGATAAGGAGGTGATTATTCCCTTGTATAAGGCAATGGTCAGGCCACACCTAGAGTACTGTATACAGGCCTGGAGGCCTCATTTCAGGAAGGATGTAGAGCTGCTGGAACGAGTACAGAGAAGGGCAACTAGATTGGTGAATGGGACAAAGGGGTTCTCTTACGAAGAAAGGCTTAAGTTTTGCAAATTACAGTGTCTGGAAACTAGGTACCAGCGGGGTGATCTGATAGAGGTGTACAAAGCCTTGAATGGTTTGAGCATGCTCAATGCTGATGGGATTCTTCCTCTAGCTCAGAAAAATCACCTGAGAGGGCATAAATTCAAATTGAGGAAAGACAGATGTAGGATAGATGTGCGGAAATTTGCCTTTAGCCAGCGGGTGGTTGGTGGGTGGAACAGACTTCCATCCCTTGTCGTGGAAGTTGATAGCCTAAATAAGTTTAAGGCTCAGCTGGACAGGTATTTCGAACGAACAGAGGGGTGAAGTGGAAGTGGTTATTTTTATTTATTTATGTTACTTTTTTTTTTTTTTTTTTTGGCTGATGCTGCATAAGCTTGCTTTCTTGCATCAAATGCCTCTACTAATGCTAATGCTAATGCTAATGCTAAAAGATAATGTTCCCCTATTTATAAATCATGTATGATTGAATTCGTGTAATGTAAACACGTGTTATACGAGGACTGACTGTACTTCTAATTTTATATTGTAAGTGATTGATTTTATTGTAGAATTTTAAACTTTGTTTTATTAAGAGTTTGTTTAATTGTCTTTGCAGTTGCATTTAAGAAAATTTTACAAGTTTTAAGTATTTTGCCAAGACCCAGGAGTACACTCCAAGTGCTCTTAGTACATCTTGTAAAGCATTTTCATAGAAAGGAATTACTCTTCTTTTAGTTAAAAGTGCATTCATTTCAGTTATAAAGTTTAACAAACTTCAGTCTTACAAGTAGTAAGGGAAGTCAGAGAAAAAAGATTTATTCTTTTTTTATTTTTCTCATTCAGTAATCTAACTTGTTTACCTGTGGCATTACACCTGCATTCCCATGCAAAGTCCACGCGCCTCCGTAGCCAGGTGGGAAGGAGCAGCAGTGCATAGCACATGCTTCTTGATTAGACCGGGGTTCGAGCCCGTCACCACCAAATACGGAGGATGCGGAAAGGTCAGGGAATGACCACCGCATATCCCGGAGCAATATGGCCTTAAGTTGCTAATGCTCCTAAAAACTAAATAACAAACAAACAAACAAACAGCAAAGTCCAGTAACCTGAATGGAAAAATCAACCCATAGAACCAAAAGGAGTATAAAATGGACTTCATGACTTTTCCAGCAATAGAGCCAGCATGTTCTAATCTTGACGGCAGCAGCAGCAACAACAAAGAAACAAATTGGCAGTACTAACACTTTGTGTTAATGCTGCCAATATTATAAATAGTAATAGTGATGCAAATGATGTAAGGAAGCAAGCTTGTACGGTATCAGCCAAAAAAACACACTACCCATCTCATCTGTTCCTCCCTGACCCCCAAATGAACTACTCATTAAACCTATAATCAAGCAGTGGCAGTCCAGTCATACTCAAAGATATATTGATTTTTTTTCCCAATATGCACAGATGGCTCTAAATCCAATTCAAACATTGGAGCAGCTGCAGTGTTTCCAAATACAATTGTATCAGCATCCCTTCCATCTGAATTCAGTATCTTTTCAGCTGAATTTTTCGCAATTAAACTAGCTTTACAAAATCTCTCTTCTGACCAGTCTTTAAAACCTGTAATTTACACTTATTCCCTCAGCTCAATCAAAGCATTGTGTAATTACTCAGATAAAGTTCACTCTGTTATAAATGAAATTAGAAGATTATTACTGAAGATTGAAGAATGCCACCAACTAGTCACCTTCTGTTGGATATCAGCACATTCTGGTATTTTGGGCAATGAGCTGGCCGGTAAAGCTGCAAAAAACCCAACCGCCTTAGATTTAACCAATATCTCTGTTCCAGCATCAGACTATGCACTAATGATTCATGCTGCGTGCCTATCAGAATGGACAGCACTATGGCATTCTCAAACTAATAATAAACTCTTTCAGATTAAACCAGATCGGAAAATCTGGCACTCCCGTGTCCGTACATCAAGACGAGAAGAAGTAATCCTTTCAAGAGCAAGAATAGGTCATACTCACCTAACCCACCTTCATTTACTCACAGAGGATGATCCACCACAGTATCCACATTGTTATATAAATTTGACTGTTAAACACATTCTCAGTGACTGCCTCTATTATAAACAAGACAGAATTTCAACCCTGCAATCACTGGTTAACCTTCATCAACTGATAACTCTAGAGAATTTGATTGGTGACAGCCAATATTTATGAATTTTTCCACTTCCTCAAGCAAACTGGAATTTTTAATCTTTTTTGATTCAGGACTTTTCAGACTGTGTGAGACTTTCTGATTTCCTTTTTATAATAAACAAATAGGCACATTATAGCCAAAGTAGGTTATGTGCCATGAAACCCCCACAACAACAACAACATCTTCATAGGAAAACATTACTACTACAATATGCTACTAAGATACAGAGTCTTCCATTTAGGAAGACTCCACCCCAGTTGGTAGTATCTTTATAATACTCAGTGGGATTTGTTCTATGAGAGCAAGCCAAATGAAAATAGACCTGCTTTACTCACTATTAAAGCTTGTTCAAAGTTGGAATATCAATCTTAGCGATATTTTTCAGGATACAACAGCATGGTAAGAGGCAGAAACGTGTTTTTGCCTCTTACCATGTACATTTTCTTCAGTGGGGGAAGAATGTCATACCTCACTGCAATATCAGGCAGTTGCACTCAGCTCACTCTACTCTGAATGCTCATGACTATGAAAACCATACTGACAGATCAAAAACTGCCAATACGTGCTGCTGCAGTGTTTCCTTCAGTTACTGTTACAGCCTCATTACCATTAGCCTGCAGTGTCTTCACTGCTGAATTATATGCCATCAAGTTAGCACTTAGTAAAATTATTGAGCTTTCCATCTCATCTGCCATAAGGAAGAATTTATCATCCTATCTTGAAATAATTCCCCAGCTAATCTCCTGCAGCGTGTCCAATCAGTTTTTGCAGGATCTTTGGACATTCTGGAAAATGAAAGTGCTGATCTTGTTACTAAACATCCTCAGTTTTTTCTCTCTCTCTCTCAAAATCTTCAGGTTCTTCATACTGACTATAAACCCATCATTCGCAAAGCATGCTTCAACAATTGGTCACATATCTGTAAAAGTAACACAAACAACAAACTGTACCAAATAAAAAGTTTTTCAAAGCTGTGGCTCTCTGACTTCTGACAAGACAGACGAGAGGAAGTGGGTATTGGCAAGACTCAGAACAGGACACACTCATCATACTCATCTCTTCTTATTATTGGGAGAAAACCCACCTCAGTGCTCAGCTTGTCAGAAAGCAACTTATGGTCCATCATTTTCTGGTTGATTTTCTGTTATATTCAACCATCCGGACAAACACTTTTCAATCACTCTCCGTGTTGGATATATCACTTGATTTACTGTATTTGTTAGGAAATGAAGCAAATATCAAAAAACTTTTATTGTATCTAAAACATGTTGGCTTGTTTTTTTTTTTTTTTTTAGCATTAGCAACTAAGGCCATATTGCTCCGGGGATATGCGGTGGTCATTCCCTGACCTTTCCGCATCCTCCATATTTAGTGACTCACGGGCTTGAACCCCGGTCTAATCAAGAAGCATGTGCTACGCACTGTTGCTCCTGCCCTCCTGGCTACGGAGGCGCCATGTTGGCTTGTACAGGAGCATATAATTTAACATCTATAACTATATGTTGCCTGTAAATTTGATGGTATGAACCAGAGCTGTAATGCTCAATACGTTCTACGTTGATATCAATATTTGTAAAATAATAAGAGAAGTTTACCTCAATAAAATACGTAGAACACTTCCATATGATTCTCTCCAACAATTAAAACGAAAAAATCGAAAATCTTACATTACAGTAAAAAATAATTAAAAATCAAATGAACACAATTGAAAATCAATCTAATGCAACTAAAAATAAAATAAATTAAGTAAAAGAAATTTTAACGAAAAAATTGCATATGTTGAGCAGTGGAACAAACAGCTTATCAGATTCTTTAAAGATACCGAATTTAAAATTGTGGCCAGGCCTCTATGGAAACTACACACCATACTGAAAAATTGCTCAATCCTTTCCTCATTCGCAACAAAATGTGGTTGCAACTCGTCGTACCAAGGTTCTACGCGGTTTCCACTGGATTTTTGCGTTGATCAACAGCTTCAGAATTAGCTTTTCATGCCGTTAACGAAAAACATACTTTTTTATTTAAAGAGGCTAAAATACTTAGTCTGGTATAACGTAATTATACCAGACTATTAATTGCAGAAACTGT